>NC_143587.1:56617921-56947240 GCF_048544385.1 Mastigoproctus giganteus
CAATATTCATATTTCAAAATGAAAGAATATTGGAGCTAATGATGAGAATGCATGCTGACTGAGAAATCACTCATTGGTGATTTCTCATGCTTGTTGGCATAATGAAATTAACTTTGATTAGAAGTTAATTTCATTATACAGTATGTAATAAGCCAACTTAATACTGTTGGTTTATTAGTATGGCTCCTACAAAGCAGATAGCTGTGCTAATCACAGAAAAAAATTAAAATTTTACAAGCTATGAATAATGATGTGCATTCTAGGAAAAAAGATTTTTTTTTTTTTTTTTTTTTTTTATGAAAACCCCAAACACAAAATGTATCAAAACCTATAGTACTTAGTACGGTGTATGGGTTGAAGGAGAAGTATGGGGGGAGATGGATGCCGGAAACTTTGCTCTAGAGACTAAACATGGGTTTCACCACTTCAAGCCTCCAATAAGCAAAGTGGTGGTATTTCACCGGTTGATGAAAGTCATCTACCACCTGTAAATTTGAAAGCCTAAAAAAAATCTGCTGTGCCAAGTTGGATCAGAGAATGAAAGGCAAAGTACCCAGATCTTGAAGAATACTCTTGAAATGGTTAATGATGATGCATACAAAAAAAGCTTCCTGTAAATGGAAATCTTTTAAAAACTAAGGCTGAATTTGAATTGTTTGCACCTTGGATGAATATTGAAGATTTCAAATCTGACGGTTCTAGAAATTTAAAACTTGTCGTTGGGTGTCTTTCAGAAAAGTGTGCATGAAAAGTGCAATAAACAACACTAAAGTAATGAAGGAATGAAAGGAGGGCGCCTCCGGAGCCAGGTGGGAAGGAGCAGTAGTGCGTATCACATGCTTCTTGATTAGATCGGGGTTCGAGCCCGTCACCACCAAATACGGAAGATGCGGAAAGGTCAGGGAATGACCACTGCATATCCCGGAGCAATATGGCCTTAGTTGCTAATGCTCCTAAAAACCAAATAACAACAACAAAGAATGAAAGGAGATTCATTTAAAAAAATGTTTTACTGGCATTTGACCAGAATGACATCTCCAGTGCTGACAAAACTGGACTTTTTATTTAGTTTCTACCTGGTAAAACCTGATAAAACATTTACTTTCACAATCAGCATGTATGGGCTGAGGAAAACCCACATGCAATTCTTCCATAACATCACCAACAGTGGTTCAGCCTCAATATCTGGGTGGCTGTTTTTGGTGATAAGTTATTTGGGCCCCATTTACTTCCAAACAAACTGACAGGGCAGGTGTACAGAAACTTTTTGGAAAACAACATGCCTGATTTCTTGGACGGCATGCCACTGATCATTCGTCAACAAGCACACTTCATGCACGATGGTGCTCCCGCACATTTCAGCCCGCAATTACCTGAATCAAAGGTTTCCTAGTTGGTGGATAGGTAGAGGTGGACCAACTGTCTGGCCTCCACACTCATCTGATTTAAACCCACTAGATTTCTTCTTGTGGGGCCATTTAAAGTAATTGGTGTATTCAACTCTGGTAGCTGATGTGGAAACTCTCTCTCTGCAGTCGAATTGTGGTAGGTTGTGAGACAATACGAAACATGCTAGGTATTTGGCATCGTCTTCGCGAGTCCATGAGACGTCAATGTGAGGCTTGTATTCAGGCAGAAGGTGAACATTTTGAACAATTACTATAATGTGATGTGAACAGTTAAGTGTCATAGACAGACCTTCAAAACTCGGAAACCAAGCATTTCCAGAACGTTGATATAAAATATTTTTATTGTCTACATATGAGGAACTTATTCCTGAAGTTATGGCATGTATTTTTTAGACACCCTGTATATTGTACAACTTCCATTTCTACTCCGTTAGGTTATTTCTTTTCTAAATTCATTTCACTTTGTCTAGAGCTTTAGTCCAGTAAAGGAGACTTATTATCTCGCTGGTTTTCCTAGAGTTTTTCACTTCGGAAAGTTCTCTTCCCATATGTTATATAATTTATTTAGGGTAAATTTGTCTGAAACATAACTTAACATCTTACTGATATTTTTATATTTTTTATTTTTATCACTTGATATAAGGGCAGACTTTATCTCCTTATATTTTGTAAAAGATTTTAGGTTTTCATCCCCCCTCCCCCCATTTGGTTGATGACTACAAGAATATTATATCTATTACCTGAAGTTACTGTATATCTTATTTCTTCTTTCAAACTTCAGAATGCAAACAGGCTTAAAATTTCTTTTTCAGGCTATTCGAGTGCTTGGAATCCTTGGTGCCCTTGATCCATATAAACATAAAGTGAATCTGGGTGTAATTGATCATTCTGGAGAATCTGGGGGAGGTGTTCTAAGTATGAGTGACTCAGGGCAAGGTAATCAAGGTACGAATATGAATTATTATTTTTATTAAAATAAAAGAGGTTTTGAATATATTATTTTAAATAGAAGCTATTCTAATTAAAATGATTATTCATAATGTTAATCGTTTTTTACTATGTTTTTTAATATTTGCCTTAATATGCTTATCTTTTAGAACTCAGTGCAAGTGAAATGCTAGTGAATATGTCTGGAAATTTGGATGAATTTTACCCATCTATAGCCATATCAACACTGATGAGAATTATTCGAGATCCTTCACTCTCACAACATCATACAATGGTAGTTCATGCTGTGACATTTATTTTTAAAAGCTTAGGAATTAGAGGTGTTCCTTATCTGCAGCAAGTCATGCCTTCTTTTATTAATGTCATCCGAACCTCTGATGCTACTTTTAGGGAGGTAAGAATACTTGTTTTAAATTGAAACTGTATGCAGTTTTTCCCCCGTTTGGCAAGACTAATTTTATTTTAAAGTTATATTTCAATTATTTGCTTCTATAATGATGAATAATTATGTGCAAGCCTTCGTGGCATCTAGAAGTGTTTCCATGATGTATATAAAGGTATAGTCTTTACAGTAATTTTTATTTTTAATTTTTATTTACATTATCTTTTTATATAACTTCTGATACATGATAAAAAAAAAAACGCCCTGCAAGACTGTCCTTATATTGCTTCCATATAGGTACGATCAATACGATTGCAATGTTAATTGCTATTTGACATTTGCACTTTTAGTGTTTTTTTTTATTAGAAGCTGTGCATTTTTAGCCCTCTTTAGTGAAAGCTTGCTACATACTGTATGTTTTCACATTTCTTTAGGCACTGCCAGTATTTTTTAGTGACAGTCAAAGTTTATCTTAGTTTGTGTATAGCTCAGTTAATCATGAAATTGTGAGTAACAAATTTCGTCATCCTGCTGATAAGGAAAGGTAGGACTACTAATTAATCAGCAGGAACCCTAACTAAAATGGCTGAAAATATTCAAATTGTTTGTAGGGTATTGTGTAGGATATAATAGTTACATTTAAAATAAATGTAATTATGCTGTTACAACTGAACATACTACCACCAGGCCATTTCTTTTCCAATTGGCATTACTTTTTTCTTGTTCAATGTGTGCAGTGAGCTCATGACAGCTTTGTTGATTTGTGTGCTGAGATTCATACAGGGGCTTTCACCTTTTAGAACAAGAAGTAATCACAGAGTTAATACAAAGTCAAAAAGGTTAGTAAGAAATGGCAAGTGTAGCAAAATCTCCCAACACTGTAGTAGGGTTCATTTTGTGATGGTTATGGTGGTGCATTCTCTTGAAAGATGATGATGTCTATCCAGTGTTTCTGCTGTTAGAATAGCTTGGTGTTTTTGCAAAAACACTCGGGTCAGTCTATGATTTACACATATGGGGGGTGCTTATAATAAAAGTGCATGCCTTCAGTTGCTGAACTTGTGCACCTGTATGTGGCAACTGAATTCTTAATTTTTCTGGGATCCAACATTCATGGCCTAGGTTTCGGGCTACTGCCATAAAAATCTGGTGTGTTTGCTGTGCACTGCAACCTGTGCAAATTCAGAAAGGGGATCCTGATAGTTCAGGTCCCTGGCTTCAAACCACTTCAGCTCCTGCTTCAACAAAATGGGAGATCCTGCAGTGACTTTCTCAGGATCAATCAGCTACTGGGTTTGTCTGCCGTAGTCAGCTGTGCTGACACCATGTCTCTTATTTTCGTGATAGGAGAAACAGGATTCAAGATGGTGGATGTGTGGGTATGGTGCTTGGTTAGCCCCGGCATCCATCCTTCTTGCAGAAGGATGGAAATTAGTACCCACTAGGAACCTTATCTTTACTTTCAGTCTTTAATTTCTTATCTTTACTTTCAAAGTCTCAGATTTAGTTACAGCTGTTTAGTTAGGCCATTTGTTCCTAACCCATTAAGGATGCCAGTGATGGAAAGAGAAAAAAAAGAGATATAGAGACTGAAGGCAGAGCTGATCGTATCATACTAGAAGGTAGTAAAAGTAGCAAAACCCATAAATAGCAAAAAAAAACCCCTTCATACACTTAGTAGGTTGCAGGGAGATGTTCCATTGAAACAGAAACTGAAATGGCTGCCCTAAAGAGTCATTTGCTCCCATAACATTCTATTTTATTAAGCTCACAAATACCACCAGAGAAAGACCAATCATTTGTCATTCCTATATCTGTATTTCTTGCTACACCCCTTCTACTAAACTGTAGTGGTAAAGGAAAACTACAAAGAACTGAAACATATTCTATACTGGAATATAAGTCCTCAGTACTTTGGAAGTCAATCAAAAAAGTGAATAAGAGAAAAAAAAAAAAGAAAAATTGCTAACTTCCTATATTGGAATTTTCATGGATTTTGACAAAATATATGCAACATCAAGGTCCTACTGCAAAACCATGAACCAGTTTGCCTTTCCTTGAAGGAGATATATCTGAGGACAAAGGACCCACTTTGCATCCTTACTATCATTTGTGAGGATAATATTGGAGCTGGTCCTGCTTATGAAGGAATTGCCATCCGTGTGGGAGGGTCAGGTGAATTGGAAAACTGTTAGCCTGAGAAGCATATACAGACTAATAGATTAATAGCAGCCACAAACAGAGGTGAAAGTGATTCTTGTACTGCCTCTATTGGGACATAACAGCAGCCTGAAAGTGAAGTGGTGGAAATAATGGTCTGCTTGGGGTAACACGGTACAAGCAGATACATTGGTTGTGTTAGGGTTAGCTAAACCAAAAAACAGGTACAAGTATACCAGCTTGTATACTTATGCTAGAATTATAGTGAACAAATTTGATGAATTTGAAATATTGGTTAAGTCAACAAATGCAGACATAGTAAGGTTGTTGGAAATATCATGCCACTCAGACATAAGCAATGCAACATTTTAGTTTTTCTAGACAGTGCATGCAGCAGGTGATGTGAGTGACCAATGCAATGTTGAGACAGTTGGTGTGACATAACCTGGAAAAACTAAAATGAGGATAGGAGTTTGCTATAGGCCAAATGACTGTGATCAGTATAATGAACGGCTATACAAAGTGGACCAGTCGATCACAGTGTCTTATAATGGAGGACTTTAACTTTCTAGATGTTGACTGGAACTTGTGGGTTGGTCACTTACGCAGTAGCAGAAATTTTCTATATTTAATGGATGACTGTTTTGTACAGCATGTTAGAGAGGCAACAAGAGAAAGCAGTATTCTTGATGTGATTATTAGCAGTAACTCATCATGCATTAAAAATATCCAGATAAAGGAACGACTAGGTGGCAGTGATCATTAATATATTGATGTGAGGTATGTTTAAAGAGCCCTTGTGGGTCACACAGTATAATTAACATCCTCTCCACACCAGATGGAAGAGTGCTTAGTTTAAGTGGGTCTTTTTCACAAAATGACTGAGTTAGTCAATCTCAGGCGAGGACAGCATGGTTTTTCTTCCAGCAGACAGCAAATTGACACAGTACACATGCAGTTTATAAATGTATTATATACAGTGCAATATGGCTTAAGTTTCTAATATGCTTAAAACCTGACAACAGCCAGACAGCCATATTTAAAGATATAAATACTGTCAAGGGTAAGGAATTTTGCTTTTGAAAAGACATCTACAGTGGTCTTAGACAATTTTTAAATTCCTTTTAGTGGGATCAACTGATGACATTACCAAATACAAATTATGAATGAGAGGTATTCAGAGAAGTAATCGTGGAGGTGATTACTTCTAATACACGCAGCGAAAAGTGATTCTTTTAATACCATGACATTGCACAAAGTGAGACCTAAATGGATGTCACATGAAGTGAAGACTAGGGGCAGAAAGAAAGATGTGTGAGATGATTATAAATTAGCAGGAGACATGGACTCCTACAGCAATTACAAACTAGTCTGCAGTCAGCTCACTAAGGAGTTGATTGATTGATTGATTGATTTGGGTTTTATTGGCGCACTAGCAACTAAGGCTATAATGCGCCCCACTAAGGAGTTGGGCAAGTTAAGACAGGTTATGAGAAGTCCTTGACTAAGATTGCAAAGAAAAGTAGCAAAGAATTCTTTGCATATATTAACAGTAGAAGGAAAGGGATAAACAGTATTGGCCCTCTAGATACGATTAGCATAACTATTCATGATCCTATTCAGATTGCTGACAAACTGAATTAATATTTTGCATCTACATTCATGCATGAAGAAGTTTTTAGTGATGGGAAACCAGAAGTATACCAAATTATAACTGGGCACTAACTGAGTTTGTTATGACTGAGATGAAAGTGGAAGAGAAATTGCTGAAACTATAAGTAAACAAGGCACCAGGGCTGATGGGATCTATCCAGCTGTATAAAAAGCTGCAGCAAAGGAGATAAGTAAATCCTTGGTCATAATTATGAGAGCATTCTTCAATTCAGGGAAGCTTTCTACAGATTGGAGGTGTGGAAATGTGTGTCCTGTTCCCAAAGTGGGCCAAAGTGCACCCTGAGCAATTATATCCATGTAAGCTTGACTTCTGTTTCAGGCTAATTAACGGAACCAGTGGTTAAAGAAATATTGCAGGATCACTTTAACAGGAATCACAGAATGGGTTAGTTAAGGGGGTGATGATCCGTTCCAACCAACCTAATTTCTTACTATGATGCAGTAACAAAAGGATTGGATGCAAATAATAATTTTGACATCACATATTTAGATTTCTGTAAAACTTTTGACACTGTGTCTCATGAACGACTGCTGTACAAATTGGAGCAGTGTGACATTTGGGACAAGTTACTCCTATGGATGATGGGATGGTTGAATTCCAGAAGACTGAGAGTGGTTTCAATATGCACTATTCTTCTTGGACTGATGTTATTAGTGGAGTTCCTCAAGATTCAGCGCTGAGTCCCTAACTGTTTTCAATGTTTATTAATAATATTGCTGAAGGCGTTATCAAGCATCTGGCATCTAAATTTCCAGATGATACAAATGTTGGCAGGATTGTTAATGACAGGAATAAAGGCATAATACTTCAGCAAGACCTAGCAGAATTTGGGAGATGGACTGAGAAACAGCAATTGAAGTTTAATATTGGTAAATGCAAGGTACCACATATGGATAGCAGAAATCTCAGAATGACATATCAATTAGATGGTACCTCACTCAAGGTGGTGGAGGACGAAAGCAACTTAGATGTAACTGTACAATCTGACATGAAGTTCTGTGAGCAGTGCAGACAGGCTACAGAACAGTGCATGGGGTTCTGATATACAGAAACTTTAAGGAGGTGAATTTCCTATTGTATAAGGCAATGGTTAGGCTATATCTTGAGTACTGCATATAGCTCTGGAAACCTCATTGTAGGAAAGATGTGAACCTCTTGGAATAGGTGCAGAGAATTTGTCAAGAACATGAAGAGGTACTCTTACCATAAATGACTGGTTCTGCAAATTGCAGTACTTGAAAGTAGGCAGTTTACAGGAGTTGCAATTAAGGTGTTTAGAGATTGAAATAGATTGAATAAACTCAATGGGGATGGCATTCAAACTCTTTCACACAAGGGAACATAAATTGAATAAGGGTGGTTGTAGGACAGATGTGTGTAAAAATTTGCTTTCAGCCAGAGAATAATTGATTGTTGGAACAGACCATCTGGTGTTGTGGAAGTGCATAGTTTGAATGAATTTAAGGAAGAATTAGACATGTTATTAGAGGGAATGGACAGATGAGATGGGTAGCAATTTTTTTTTTTTTTGTGTGTGATGCTGTAAAAGCTTTCTTCCTTGTTTCACGTGCCAGTACTACTACTGATAATAATAATAATAATACACTACTGACGATCCCCTCCATTTCTTTTTTTTTTATAATGGGAATTAGTGCCTTTTTTTTTTTTTTTTTTATGTGCTTACTTGTGTATTTTCTGCCATTGTTCTTTTTCTCTGCTCCCCTTTTCTCCTGCTTCATTTATTTGGGGGTAATAACTATCCTGTTAGTGGGAAACCAAGCCCCCTCCCCCCCAAGTTATCATGGTTGAAATCACTACAGTCAGTTTGGAGTCCATCAGGTATGCTTATTGCAGAAAATATTGCCATGCCATTCTTTCATTTCCAAAATCATGTTAGAATGAACTATAATTGGGTAGATCCTGATTATATTTCTGCAATATCTCTTCCACTTTCCCCTCAGTTTTCATAAAATCATTTTGTTCACTGTTAGAATTTTTTTCACTTCTTTCATCCCCATCCTTAACATGTTGACTGCCAAGCTAGTTTAAGAACAAAAAATCGCCCGGAGCCAAAAAATATTTAGTAAATAATTTGATTAATAATTCTAAAATTCGAAGAAGATATGAATCAGAAATTGGCAAAATTTCAAAATATATGTGGAACACATATATTTTGGGGCTTAGAGGGGAACAGGTATCCTGTGTGTTATCAGACACTCAGCCTAAAACACTGATGGATCCAATATCTCTCTATTACAGAAGATTTAGGAGAAGTCCGGTTGGCCTGCCTCCCTAAAATCCACTCATGCACACCTTCTCGATGGTAAGCCCTGTTACATCACTTTTGTGGCAACGAACGTGTAGAGTGGTTCTCTTCAAGACGCCTGGTCAGCGTGAAGAGGAAAAGACCAAACCCTCCAGCAATGAGAGCACAACAATACAAATGGCCCTCAGTCCCCAGCAGCTTTCACTCTCCCTCTTACGGCAGCGAGAGGATCAGAGTGGAAGCAGAGGGTGCTAAGAATCTCTGGGTACGACCAGGCTGCCATGCACGGAAATTGAACTCGGGCTGTTATAACGTACAATCACTCATCGGTGAAGACAGGATATTAGAGCTGGAAAAGGAATTAGAAAATGTGAATTGGAATATCATCGGTTTGGCTGAAACAAGAAGAAGAAATGAATCACTTATAAGTTTATCAAGTGGAAATCTGCTGTACACCAATGGAAACAGTGAAAGGAGTGAAGGTGGAGTTGGGTTTCTGGTCCATAAAGATTTTAAAAACAACATTTTGGAATTCAAAAGTACATCACCAAGGGTGTCAAGACTAATACTCAAGATTTCTAAGAGGTACAAGCTAAATATTATAATGATTTATGCACCAACATCGAGCCATGATGATGAAGAGGTTGAAGAAATGTACACTGAAATTGAGAGTCTTCTAGATGAGCAGAAAACTCACTACACTATTATTATGGGGGACTTCAATGCTAAGGTTGGAAAAAGGCAAAACAGTGCAGAAAGAGGAACTATAGGAAATTTTGGAATTGGTGAAAGAAATAAAAGAGGTGAAAGACTTGTGGAATTTGCAGAATCTCAAGGAATGTCAGTAATGAACACTTTTTTCAAGAAAAGGGTGAACAGAAAGTGGACATGGAAGAGTCCAAATGGATTAACAACTAATGAAATCGACTTCATCCTCACTAACAGAAGATATATTGTGAATGATGTTACCGTCCTGAATAAGGTAAATGTTGGAAGTGATCACAGAATGGTAAGATGTACACTTGATATAGATGTAGGAAAGGAAAGGAAAAAACTGACTCGAGTAAATAATACAAAGGTCTTTGAAATAACAGAGGAGGAGAAAAAGCAGTATGTACTGGAACTTAAAAACAAGTTTGAGCTTCTGCAGACTGCTCAGGACCAAGATATCGACGAGGAATATTACAACTTTCTGAAAGTGATAAAGCCCAAGAAACTTATAGGGAAACAGAAATCCAAAGAAGAAAAAATTAGTCAAGAAACACTTGTCATGATGAACCAAAGACGACAAATGAAGAGCAAGAAAAACACTGACAGGGAGAAAATTGAGTATACTGAGTTATGCAAAGCCATTAGAAAGAGACTCAGAGAGGACATAAGAATATTTAACACAAGAAAAGTAGAACAAGCATTAAGGGAAAACAAAGGATTTAAATCAGCAGCCATGAGCAGTAATACAGAAAGACAAATGATACTGAAACTGAAGAATAGCAATGGTGTACTTATAAACAGCAGAGAAGGCATAATTCAAATAGCAGAAGACTACTATAGAGAATTATACAAGGAGCGAGGGAATGATACCAGCAGTGGGGAAGATGGATTGCAAAGTAGCAACACATACGACATACCCGATATTCTTCCTGATGAGGTAGAACATGCATTAAAGAAAATGAAGAATCGGAAAGCCCCGGGGGAAGATGAAGTTACTGTACAGTTGTTAAAATTGGGAGGAAGGGACATAACACAAAAACTGGCAAGGCTCTTCACAAAGTGCATTAGAAAAGGTGTGATGCCTAAGCAGTGGAATAATGCAATCATAGTTTTGCTGCATAAGAAAGGAGATAAATCAGAAATTGGAAATTATAGACCAATTAGCTTGTTATCCCACATCTACAAGTTGTTCACAAGGGTCATTACTAACAGATTAGAAAGAATACTTGATGAGAATCAACCGAAAGAGTAAGCTGGCTTTAGGACAGGATTCTCAACTATGGATCACCTTCACGTAATATCACAGCTAATGGAGAAAGCAAATGAATATAAAATACCATTATGCCTGGCATTTGTGGATTATGAAAAGGCATTTGACTCCATACAGCATAAGGCAATGTTTCGGGCACTGGAAAGACAAGGCATAGATACTCCATATATTATGATTTTGAAGAAAATATATGAGAGTGCTACATCCTTTATTAGACTAGACAAAGACAGTAGCAAATTTAAAATCGAGAAAGGAGTTCGACAAGGAGACACAATATCTCCGAAGCTGTTTACTGCTGCCCTTGAGGAAGCTTTCAGAAGATTAGACTGGTCGCAGAAAGGAGTCAATGTGAACGGAGAGTACCTAAACCATTTACAATTTGCAGATGACATTGTGGTCATAAGCCACGATCCCAAAGAATTAGAGGAAAATCTTAATCAGTTATGCACAGTTAGTAAGGATTTTGGACTAAAGATGAATATGGCTAAAACAAAAGTAATGATGAACAAGTATGCCACGGAAAGGGAAATAATGATTGAAGGAGCAGTAATTGAAAAGGTGGAGTCATATACTTATCTGGGACAAGATATCAGCTGTAATAATGATAAATGGCTGGAAGTCAAGAGAAGAATAAATTTTGGATGGATAGCATTCAGGAAATATAGTCACATACTGAAGAGCAATATCCCAGTTTGTCTGAAACGTAAAATAATGAATCAATGTATACTCCCCACCATGACTTATGGAAGTGAAACTTGGGCACTCACCAAAAGAATGGAAGAGAAGCTAAGAACTACACAGCGAAGAATGGAACGAATTATATTGGGAATCAGACTGTTAGATAAGAAGAGAAACAAATGGATTAGGCAGCAAACTCAAGTAAAGGACATTCTTATCAAAACTAAAGAACTAAAATGGTCTTGGGCAGGACACATAGCTAGAAGACATGATGACAGATGGACTAAGAAAATAACAGAATGGTACCCAAGAGGAGCTAGAAGAAAACCTGGAAGACAAAGGCGGAGATGGATAGATGAAATTCATGAGTTTTTGAGTAGTAAATGGATGGCCAGTGCTCAAAACAGAAGGAACTGGAAAGTTGCTGGAGAGGCCTTCATCCTGCAGTGGATTGAAGATGGCTGATGATGATGATGATGTGGAACAATAAAAAGAACTCTGGCTAAGAAAACAAGGAAAGAAACACAATTGAAAATTTACAAAGTAATGGCAATACCAACACTTCTTTATGGGCCAACCGGGCTAGCTGGGCGGGTAAAGTGCCTGCCTGGCAACCTAATGGTTGTGGGTTCGAATCCCGCCTCAGGCTTGGATCAAAGTACTGCAAAAGAAAACCTTGGGAGGTGCATTATGGCCACAGAAGCCAATGCACCAACAACTACCAAAAAAAAAAAAAAAAAAAAAAAAAAAAAAAAAAAAACCAACCTTCTTTATGGTTCTGAAACATGGATACCGAAACAAAGAGACATTAATAGAATACAAGCTGCAGAAATGAAATTTTTAAGATATTAGCATTAGCATTAGCATTAGTAGAGGCATTTGATGCAAGAAAGCAAGCTTATGCAGCATCAGCCAAAAAAAAAAAAATAAAGTAAAATAAATAAATAAAAAATAACCACTTCCACTTCACCCCTCTGTTCGTTCGAAATACCTGTCCAGCTGAGCCTTAAACTTATTTAGGCTATCAACTTCCACGACAAGGGATGGAAGTCTGTTCCACCTACCAACCACCCGCTGGCTAAAGGCAAATTTCCACACATCTATCCTACATCTGTCTTTCCTCAATTTGAACTTATGCCCTCTCAGGTGATTATTCTAAGCAAGATGAAGAATCCCATCAGCATTGAGCATGTTCAAACCATTCAAGGCTTTGTACACCTCTATCAGATCACCTCGCTGGTGCCTAGTCTCCAGACACTGTAATTCACAAAACTTAAGCCTTTCTTCGTGAGAAAGGCTTAAGTTTTGTTCCATTTCCCTTTGTTCCATTCACTAATCTTGTTGCTCTTCTCTGTACTCTTTCCAGCAGCTCTACATCCTTCATGAAATGAGGCCTCCAGGCCTGTATACAGTATTCTAGGTGTGGCCTGGCCATTGCCTTATACAAGGGAATAATCACCTCCTTATCCCTGCTAGAAAAATTCCTATATATCATTGACAATACGCCATGAGCTACTCTTGCAGCCCGTCTGCACTGCTCAGAGAACTTCATATCTGCCTGCACAACCACCCCCAGGTCCCTTTCATTCTCTACCACTGTCAGTGTAGTACCACAGAGTTGATACGTTGCTCTGGGGTTGCTGTTTCCCATATGTAGTAATTTACATTTATCAATGTTAAACTTCATTTGCCACCTCTCAGCCCATCTGCTCAACCTTTCCAGATCCTGTTGCAGCAGCATAGTGTCAGTAGTGTCCTTGACAACCCTGCCAACCTTCGTATCATCTGCAAACTTGGACATTAAGCTTGATATACCATCATCAATATCATTTATAAATACAGAGAACAATAAAGGACCCAATACTGAACCCTGAGGGACTCCACTAATAACATTAGTCCACGATGAGCAGTGTCCATTGATTACCACTCTCTGTCTTCTCCCCCTCAACCACCCCTTTATCCATAGCAGCAATTTGCCTCCAATGCCACACTGCTCCAATTTGTGCAGCAGTCTTCCATGTGCAACAGTATCAGAAGCCTTTCTAAGATCCAAGTATATAGTATCAAAGTTATTCCCTGCATCCAGTTCTTTTGTGACTGCATCATAGTATCCAATGAAATTGGTCAGGCAAGACTTCCCCTTAACAAAACCATGCTGTGTCCGAGCTATAACTGAAGTCTTGTCTAGATGATCCTGCAGTGCTTCTTTAACCAGTACCTCCATTAACAGGTCTATAATTACTTGTGTCAGCCTTTGATCCTCCCTTGTGAATTGGGGTCACATTTGCACATTTCCTGTCCATGGGTACCTCCCCTGAGTCCAAGGAAGCTCTCATAATTATGGCTAAGGGTTTGCTTACTTCCTTTGCTGCCTCCTTTAATATAACTGGATAGATCTCATCCACCCCAGGTGCCTTTCTTGTGTTTATCTTCAACAATTTCTCCTCCACTTTACTCTCAGTTATTACGAGATTCTCTAGCTTACTGCTAGAGTTGAATACACCTCTGGCATTCCCCTTGCTGAATAACTCCTCATGTGTGAATGTCGATGCAAAATATTCATTTAGTTTGTTAGCTACCTGAGCAGGGTCATCAACAGTAGACCCATCGATATCAAGTGGACCAATCTGATTCATCCCCTTCCTTCTAGAGTTTACATAAGTAAAGAACTCTTTGCTGTTTTTCTTTGCATCCCTTGCCAAGGATCTCTCGTAATCTGCCTTCGCCTGCCTAACCTCCTTTGTAACTTGGTTACAGATCAACTTGTATCCATCATAGGCTTCTGTGTCATGTGTTAATTTGTATGTATCCCATGCATTTTTCTTCTCTGCCATATGCCTCATTAGTTCATCTGACATCCATTTAGGCCTAAACCTTGAACAATATTTCTTAGTTGGTATGTAAACCCTAGTAGCTTGCAAGATAAGTTCTTTGAATGCTTCCCATTTTGAATTTGCTGTTGGTAACATCATCAGTTAATCCCACTGTATAGAATTAAATACTGTCTCAGTCCATCGTAGTCGCCTTTACGAAAGCAATACCCCTTCCCTTTACCCCTAATGGTAGTTACCTCTTTGAGTAACTCCAACTGCAGAACACTGTGATCACTGCCACCTAGTGGTTCATTTATCTGCAGATTCTTAATGCATGAAGAATCACTACTGATAATCAAATCAAGAGTATTACTCCCTCTAGTTGCCTCCCGAACATGCTGATGTAGAAAACAATCATGCAATAAATCCACAAAAGCCTTGCTAGTGTGTGAGTGACCAGTCCCCAAATTCCAGTCAATATCTGGGAAATTAAAATCCCCCATTATAAGACTCTCTGGTTTACTCGCCCACTCTATTTCTCTGTACAGTTTCTTATTATACACATCAGAGTCATTAGGCCTATAGCACACTCCTACTCTCAATTTTGATCTCCCAATGCTTATGTCACACCAAACTGACTCAACACTGCACTGTCCAGCGATGTCGACTGGCTTCACTTCCTTGGATTTTATGTGTTTCTTAACTAATAGCATAACCCCTCCTCCCTTCCTATCCTGTCTATCCTTTCTGTAGACATTGTAGACATATGTTAAAGGATATACAAAATTAGATAAAATACCAAACATAAATATTAGAAAGGAATTAAAGATTTACTCAATTAATGGCAAAATTATAGAATATAGACAAAGATGGAAAGAACATGTAGAAAGAATGGAAGATAATAGATTCCCTAAATTAGCTTGTACATATAGAGCAAAAGGAAAAAGAGACAGAGGAAGACCAAAGAAAAGATGGGCAGACTTCTCCAAGATCGGAACAGGCAGATCGCCTAATCCATGAAGATGAAGGAAGATAAGATAAGATAATTCTAAAATAAATATTGTAATGTCAGTGTTTCGTTTTTTCGCTTAAAATATGAAAAAAGTATTTTTTTTGTGTCGCATATATGTGTCTGACGTGCCCCCTTTACTTTATTTAGGTTACTTTATTTCTTGAGAAAGTCGTGTTGGCCACTTACGTGTGACACTATTACGGCATGCATATGAAGATCATTTGTGATTAGTTTATTGCATATGTGCTGCAATAAAACTAATCACATTAAAATAAACTCTCAAATGACGCAATAAGTTTGTCAGTATTATTAGAAATTGTGTGAAAACAAGTTTGTTAGCGCACTGTATTATCCCGATTATTATTGTGTTGTTTCTCTGCAAGTAGTAGTAGTAGTAGTAGTAGTGGCACTTGATGCAAGAAAGCAAGTGTAGGAGCTTATGCAGCATCAGCCAAAAAAAAAAAAAAAAAAAACACACCATACCCTCCAAATGCCTGTCCAGTTCCTCCTTAAATTTATTTAACCTATCAACTTCCACAACGACAGATGGAAGTTTGTTCCAGCAATTAACCACCCGCTGGCTAAAGGCAAATTTCCGCACATCTATTCTACATCTATCCTTTCTTAATTTGAACTTATGTCCCCGTAGGTTCGTATTCTGAACAAGTGGGAGGATCCCATCAGAATTCAGCGTGCTCAACCCATTCAAGGCCTTATAGACCTCAATCAGATCACCGCGCAGGTGCCTAGTCTCCAGCCACTGCAATTTGCAGAACTTAAGCCTCTCTTGGTAAGAGGATCCCTTCATTCCCCTCACCAATCGTGTTGCTCTTCTCTGTACACGCTCAAGCAAATCTACATCCTTCCTAAAATGAGGCCTCCAGACCTGTACGCAGTACTCAAGGCGTGGCCTGACCATTGCCTTATACAGAGGGACAATCACCTCCTTTTCCCTGGTAGCAAAATTCCTATATATCATTGACAAAACCCCGTGACCTGCCCTAGCAGCCTGTCTGCATTGCTCAGAAAACTTCATATCTGACTGCACAATTATTCCCAGGTCTTTTTCATTTTCTACCACCTTAAGTGTAGTACCACACAGTTGGTACGTTTCTCTGGGGTTACTTCTACCCATATGCAGTACTTTGCATTTGTCAAGGTTAAACTTCAGTTGCCACTTCTTAGCCCATCTGCCCAAATTATCTAGATCCTGTTGCAGTAGCACACTGCCATGACTGTCATTAACAACCCTGCCAACCTTCGTGTCATCTGCAAACTTCGACATTAAGCTTGATATACCTTCATCAATATCATTGATAAATATACAAAACAACAGTGGACCCAACACCGAACCCTGTGGGACTCCACTAATAACATTAGTCCACGAAGAGCAGCACCCATTGATTACCACCCTCTGTCTTCTCCCACTTAACCATCCTTTTATCCATTGTAGCAACTTACCCTTAATACCATTCTGCTCCAATTTGTACAATAGTCTTTCATGCGCAACAGTGTCAAAAGCTTTCCTGAAATCCAAGTATATGATATCAAAATTATTTTTTGCATCCAGTTCCTTTGTCACCACATCATAATAACCAATCAAATTTGTCAGACAAGACTTTCCCTTAACAAACCCATGCTGTGTCTGAATTATTGCTGCAGTCTTGTCTAGATGATCCTGCAATGCATCTTTAACCAGTGACTCCATTATTTTACCTGGAACAGAAGTTAAACTAACTGGTTAAACTAAGTTTGTACAAGTGTGTTGTAAAAAAAAAAATCTAAAAATCAATGGCTAAAAGAAATTACTAAAAGAAGAGGAACTGAGAATTGCTGAAAATGTTAATAGTAGTTCTGAAGATTAAAAAGATTTCAACTCATGATTTGGTAAAAGATCCTGAAAAATATGGAATCAAGCTGTTCAGAAAATATTGAAGGATATACTGAAATACTGGAAAATATTGAAGAAATGCTTGAAGACTGGATGGCAGAAGAAAACACTGATGAGCAATTTGAAAAGACCTGAGATTGAAGTGACTGAAACAAATGAAGTTATTGAATGGACTGAATATGAAGGACACCAAAAAAGATTTGATTTTACAGGCAAATCGGGACTACAAATAGATGTATCAAGAAACATTACTCATCTCGAGTTATTTTTGAGGACAAACAAACAGATATACTGAACAGAAAATTGAGAGTACCTGAGTTTTGCGGCAGAGTCATCTAAAAAAGTGGGTTCCAACAACTGCTGATGAGATTGAGAAAGTTTTTCAGACTTCTTATGTGGATGGGACTAGTAAGATTGGGGAGTATTGCATCTTACTGAACAACCAAACCTGTCTAAAAAAATAACGTAGTAACAAAAATTGTCTCGCAACAGAATTGAATTGTTGTTGCACCTCATTCACTTTTCAGACAATGAAACCGCTATTCCAGGAGACAGGCTCAGTAAGATACAACACCTGATAGATGTTTTGCAGCTGAAATATCAGAAAATATTTTACCCTGGCCAAGATTTTGTCATTGACGAAACTCTTATTCCTTGGTGGGGCAGGCTGATATTCCAACAATATATACCAAATAAAGTGCACAAATATGGAATCAAGCTGTTCAAATTATGTTCCACTGAAGGATATACCTGGTCAAGCAAGATCTATTCAGGTAAATCTGAAAATTATATAAAATCTGTAGGTTTAGCTGCAAAGGTCTGCGAAGAGTTTTCACAAGGACTTCTAAATGAAGGTCACACCTTGTACATAGACAATTTTTATACCAGCTACCATCTGGCATTATCATTTCTTCATCAGAAAACTCACGTTGTTGGTACATTACGAACGAGTAAAAAATTTATGCCCAAAGAAATCATGTACTCAATGCTAAATAAAGGGGAGATGATTGCCAAGGAAGAAAAAAATGGAATTATTGTTCCAAAGTGGTGAGATGCTCGAGATGTGAGACTGCTAATAACAAAGCATGCCCCAGAAATGATTGTTGGACTCTCCACCAGTAAAGCAAGACGGAAGGAAGCCAAACAAAAACCACTTCCTATTTTAGTGTATAATAAGGTGCTAGATCTGTCAGATCAAATGGGTTCGTATGCCACAACGCTAAGAAAGTGGGTAAAGTGGTACCGAAAATTAGCGATAGAATATATACTTGGAATATCAGTTGTCAATGCATACATGGTATACAAGAGTGCTACGTGAAAAAAAAAAAAATAAAAAAAAAAATAAGCAGCTTTCAGGGTGAGTTAGTTATGGATTTGCTAAATATAGAATGGAAAGAGAAATGTGAAAAGCCAAATTGTGGTAACACTCATATACCAACGACAAAATTCGATGCAAACAACCATAAATCTTCATAATTTTGTAATTATAAAATTCGTAATAATAAAGAATTTTTAAATAATGACCGATTACTCACTTTTTTTTTTCCATTGCACCATGCAAATTTCATCACGTGTATCACCAGAGGCCACTCTTTTCAAAAATAATGTTAATTTCCAACAATCATCAGTGCTATACAGCCAATGCAGCTCCCACTGAAACAGTGGGTGTTAGTTTTTCAGGCACTGCATTGGACATTATATGTGTCCAATGCAGTGCCTGAAAAACGTAATGGTGCCAGGCATATATGGCCAACGCGGCAGTCAACGTGTTAAAAGATTCCTCCTGTGAATGTAGATGCGAAATACCTATTGTTTATCAGCGACCCGAGCGGAATCATCAACAGTTAAATCATTCATATCTAGTGGACCAGTGGGATTCATCCTCTTCCTTCTGGTTTCTGTAAGTAAAGAAGTCTTTGCTGTTTGTCTTTGCATTCTTTGCCAGGGACTCTCAGTCTGTTTTCGCTTGCCTAAACTCCTTCACGAACTGCAGATGAGTTTGTTTACTATAGATAGCTGTATCACATGATAATTTATGCATCCCAGGCATTTTCTTCCCTGCCACAAGTCTCATCAGTTTATTTACATTCATTTAAGTCTAAGTCTTGACCAGTATTTCTTAGTTGGTATAAAAAGCCTAGTAGCTTTTATGATTACATCCTCGAATGCTTCCCATTTAGAAGGATATACCTGGTTGAGCAAGATCTATTCAGGTTCTTGTTGCTCCCTGTAGCCTCGCTAGTGGAGACTGACACTAAATTGTCAATCATTGCAATGGCATCTTCTTTGATCTTGCCTAAAGGATCTTTGGGAGCGTTATTTAGCCACAGCAAAATGGGCACGTGTGGACTACCACGATATTGAAATTATGTGTGCTTGAAAAAAATTGACCAAATGGGATATAATGTTTGGACTGCAATATCTTCATTATTACATCCACAATCTTCTTGAAATAAATTGCACAAGTTACAGTGTCTTCATTGACTAGCAACGTGGCCTTCATGCTTCTGCATGAAATCCATGTTGCTCGCATCGTCATCACTAAAATCGCATCCATTATTCTGTAACTTGTACAATAGCTGGAAAGCAAATGTGGCCAACCGATTTCATTGACACTCAGAGCCAAGAACAGTGCAGGTTTACCAAGTTGTGTAATCATAGCATTTTGTTTAGTTTATACATACACCTGTTCTTTTTTTTAGCTACCCTAACACAACCCATGTGTTTACTTGTACCCCAATGATTCCCAGCAGTCTCTGAAATATCCTGCATCTTATTTCCCAGGCTGCAGCTCATTCCAATAGAAGCAGTGCAAGAATCACTTTCACCTCTGCCAGTGGCTACTGTTAATCTATTAGTCCTTGTGTCCCCCCAATCTAGCAGTTTTCCGACCCACCTAACACTGCCTCGATAGCATCAGCAAACATTCTTGCACCCTTTCTATTTAAGCGTATCCCATCCCTGTAGAAACAGTCTCTCCTGTTAACAAGTACAGACCTACCTTGAGCCTTGCACAATCTTTCCAGGGCCGAATTGATCGACAGGGCTCTCATCATATACTCCCTCCTATCTTGTCTGGGCAGAATTGCAGACACTTTCAAATTCAACCCTAATTCACGGCTTTTTTTCAACAGTGACCTGTACTTGTTAAGAAATTACGCCGGTCTCCTACACTAATGATATTAAGAGCCAACATGTACAACTATATCACCTTTTGTGCCCTTAAATTCCTGTATATCATTGACAATACACCATGAGCTACTCTTGCAGACAGTCTGCACTGCTCAGAAAACTTCATATCTGCCTGCACAATTACCCCCAGAGTCCTTTTCATTCTCTACCACTGTCAGTGTAGTAAGACAGAGTTGATACGTTATTGTAGGATTACTGCTTCCCATATGCAGTACTTTACATTTCTCAATGTTAAACTTCAGTTGCTACTACTCAGCCCACCTGCTCAACTTATCTCGATCCTGTTGCAGCAGTGTACTGCCGTTAGTGTCATTAACAACCCTGCTGACCTTCATATCGTCTGGAAACTTTGACATTAATCCTGATATACCTTCATCGATATCATTAATAAATACACAAAACAACAATGGGCCCAGCAATGAAACCTGGAGGACTCCACTAATATCATTAGTCCTTGAAGAGCAGTGTCCATTGATTACCACTCTCTGTCTTCCACTCAACCATCCCTTTATCCATAGCAACAATTTGCCTCCAGTGCCACACTGCTCCAATTTGTGCAGCAGTCTTCCATGTGCAACTGTAACAAAAGCCTTTCTAAGATTCAAATATATGATATCAAAATTATTCTTTGCATCCAGTTCCTTTTTGTGATTACATCATAGTATCCAATCAAATTGGTCAGACAAGACTTCCCCTTAACAAACCCACATTGTGTCCGAGCTATAACTGAAGTCTTGTCTAGATGATACTGCAATGCATCTTTAACCAGTGCCTACATTAATTTCCCTGGAACAGAAGTTAAACTAAAAACTAACAGTTCTGTAATTACCTGTGTCTCCCTTTGATCCTCCTTTGTGGATTGGGGTCACATTTGCACATCTCCAGTTCATGGGTACCTCCCCTGAGTCCAAAGAAGCTCTCATAATTATGGCTAAGGGTTTGCTTACTTCCTTTGCTGCCTCCTTTAATATAACTGGATAGATCCCATCCACCCCGGGTGCCTTTTTTATGTTTATATTCAACAATTTCTCCTCCACTTTCCTCTCAGTTATTACAAAATCATCTAGCTCACTGCCAGAGTTTAACTCACCTCTGGCATTCCCCTCCCTGAATAACTCTTCATGGGTTGAATGTAGATGCAAAATACTCATTTAGTTTGTTAGCCACCTGAGCAGGATCATCATCAGTTGAACCATCAATATCCAGTGGGCCCATCTGATTCATTCCTTTCCTTCTAGAGCTTACATAGTAAAGAACTCTTTTCTGTTTTTCTTTGCATCCCTTGCCAAAGATTTCTCATAATCTGCCTTTGCCTGACTAATCTCCTTTGTGACTTGGTTACAGACCAGTTTATATCTATCATAGGCTTCCATGTCACCCATTAATTTATATGTATCCCATGCATTTTTCTTCTCTGCCACATGTCTCATTAATTGATCTGACATGCATTTAGGCCTAAACCTTGAACAATATTTCTTAGTTGGTATATAAAGCCTAGGAGCTTCCAAAATTAACTCTTTGAATGCCTCCTGTTTTGAATTTGCTGTTGGTAACATCATCAGTTGGTCCCACTGTATAGAATTTAAATACTGTCTCAGACCACTGTAAAACCCTTCACTTTACCCCTGACAGTAGTTACCTCTTTGAGGAAATCTCACTTCAGCACACTGTGATCACTGCCACCTAATGGTTCCTTTATCTGAAGATTCTTAATGCATGAAGAATCACTAATGATAATCAGATCAAGAGTATTACTCCCTCTAGTTGCCTCCTGAACATGCTGATGTAGAAAACACTCATCCAATAAATCCACAAAAGCCTTGCTAGTGTGTGAGTGACCGACCCACAAATTCCAGTCAATATCTGGGAAATTAAAATCTCCCATTATAAGACTCTCTGATTTACTGGCTCACTCTATTTCCATGTACAGTTTCTTATTATACTCATCAGAGTCATTAGGCTTATAACACACTCCTACTCCCAATTTTGATCTCTCAATGCTTATGTCACACCAAACTGACTCGGAACTGCACTGTCCAGCGATGTTGACTGGCTTCACTTCCTTGGATTTTGTGTGTTTCTTAACTAATAGCATAACCCCTCCTCCCTTCCTGTCCCGTATATTCTTCCTGTACACATTGTACTTCCCAAATTCCAGTACTGCATTCCTTATATCTGTGTGACACCACGTCTCTGATATCCCAACAGTGTCTTCCTTTGATGCTTTGAACAGTACCTGAAATTCATCAAATTTATTTATCAAACTCCTAACATTGGTGTATATGCAAGTATACATGCACCTCTAACACAACTTATGTGTATACTTGTACTGCAATGATCCCCAGCAGTCTCTGAAGTACCCTGCATCTTGTTTTCCAGGGTGCTGCTCATTCCAATAGAAGCAGTGCAAGGATCACTTTCACCTTTGCCAGCAGCTGCTGTTAATCTATTAGTCCTTGTACCCCCCCCCTCAAGCCAGCAGTTCTCCAACCCACCTAACACTGCCTCGATAGCATCAGCAAACATTCCTGCACCACCTCTGTCCAAGTGCATCCCATCCCTGTAGAAGCAGTCTCTCCTGCCAACAAGCACAGACCACTCTGAAAAAAACTCCACCCACCGAGCCCTGCACAATCTCTCCAGAGCCGAACTGATCGACAAGGCTCTCATCATATACTCCCTCCTGTCATGTCCAAGCAGAATTGCAAACGCTTTCAAATTCAACCTCAATTCACAGCTTTTTTTTCAACATTGACCTGCACCTGTCAAGCAATTCCACCGGTCTCCCACTCTTAACATAAAACATCTTTTATGCATACAGGGTACACACAATTTTTTTTTTTTTTATTGAGATACTTGTTTTTGTTTAAAGAAATACTTGTCAATGTTAACAAGTATCTCCTTCTTCTCAGCCTTCAACCCATATGTAGGCACTCCTCTACTTATGTAAAACTCATAGATATGTACAAAGCACAAAGCTTTTGCTATATTTGGTTATAAGAATCAATTTTGAATGCCTTTGTGATATTTTTCTAAAGCAAATTTCTGGAGGTCACTACAATAAAACAATTTGCAGTTTCAGGTTTATTGGGCTTTTCTGTTGGTGCAATCTATTAAAAATGGGTAGTAAACTCGATCTTATTGCATTTGCGATGACACCGATAGCTGGAATTCTGTGGAATTTTATGTTATTGTGGTGAAATGTGTTTCCCCTTCACTGAAATCTTCAGTCATATAAAAAACATAAATAAATTTTCAGAATCTTTTCTTCATTCCTATTTTTTGAGCTTTGTAAAGTTGTTGCTCCATATCTCGCTTGCACGTATCACGTTAGTTGAAATTTGTGCATTCTGTGTTCTTTGCTATTGATTGCTTATTTTCTTACTGTTTTAAATTTTACGACCAAAAAAAATAATAATAAATGTCAGTGAACAGAAAAATCAATTAGTTACACTATTAACTAAGACTGAAATATGTTAAGGGTTTTAGCCTCATGCTGCGAGATATTTAGACAACGTACAAGTTAGTGCAAATGCATCATATATTGGTATGTAGCTAAACTCTGAATTAGCAAAAATATGCAAAAGCGGCATCGTTTAAGTTATATCTCATATTGTGAATACCTTCACAATGAGTTTCCATGATATTGCACTACTTTGAATAAGTAACACCTCACCAAAGGAGAAGAGTTACTTATTCTCAGCAGATACCACCAACCAGACGGCACCGTTTCAGGGCTACTTGGCCCTTCTTCGGTGGGTGGGTAGGTAGGTAGGTAGGTACCCCAGTGATGCAGTGATGACAATACAGTTATGAAGTATAACTCCACAATATGAGAGATGCCTGATGGTGTATAATATAAATTAAGACTGAAATATGTTAAGGGCTTTAGCCTCATGCTGCAAGATATTTAGACAATGTACAAGTTAGTGCGAATGCATCATATTAGTACGCAGATAAACTCTGAATTAGCAAAAAAATGCAAAAGCGGTATCGTTTAAGTTATATCACATATTGTGAATACCTTCACAACAAGTTGCCATGATATTGCATTACTTCGAATAAGTAACGTTTCACTAAAGGAGAAGACTGTTGTTACTTATTCTCAGCAGATACCACCACCACCCAGACGGCACCGTTTCAGGACTGTTTGGCCTTTCTTCGGTGGGTGGATGGGTTTACCAAGCATCAACTGCTACCTGCTCTGATCTATACTGACTCCCTTAATGCAGTAGCAGCTTTACAGAACAGCAAATATTTCTCAAATTCCTTGATTCAGCATATCAAAAAAACAACTTGGAGTTTTGCATAAAGCAAGAAAACAAGTGTCTATCTGTTAGATTCCCAGCCATGCTGGAATCCCAGGAAATAATCATGCAGACCAAGCCGCAAAAAATCCAGATCTTAATATACAAGATAACTTTCAGTTTGTACCATTTACAGATTATAGGGATGTATTTCGTACCAAATATACTTCCATCTGGAAACAACTTTGGAGGGACCAATCGTGCAATAAACTTCTCAGAATAAAAAAAGATCTATATTTGTGGCGATCTAGCTCATGTACAAATAGACAGGAGGAAGTTATATTAACAAGACTGCACATTGGGCATACCTCCCTCACTCACAAACAAGTACTTTTAAGAGAAGTTGTCTGTCAGATACAACTTACGGTAAAGCACATCCTGATTTGATTGTCCATCCTATTCAGCCGTTCGAACCACATCATTCCAATCATTAGCAAACTTGCAAGCTCCTCTAAACCTCTCTCATGTACTTGGTGACAAAGCAAACCTAAGTGAGCTCTTTATATATATTAAACATCTAGGAATAATAAATACACTCTGATATATCCATCCTAAATCATTAAAATGAACCTAATGACGCTGACAGACACATATTGGCCACAGTTGCCCTTGTGTCGTGAAACTTTCATACCAACAACAACCTCACCCACTGAACAATTTTGGCGTCTCCGTAGCCAGGTGGGAAGGAGCAGCAGTGCATACCACACGCTTCTTGATTAGACCGGGGTTCGAGCCCGTCACCACCAAATATGGAGGATGCGGAAAGGTCAAGGAATGACCACCGCATATTCCGGAGCAATATGGCCTTAGTTGCTAATGCTCCTAAAAACCAAACAACAACAACAACTGAACAATTTTCTCCTTTGGTGAAGCGTTACTTATTCGAAGTAGTGCAATATCATGGCAACTTGTGAAAGTATTCACAATATGAGATATTACTAATATGATGCTGCTTTTGCATATTTTTGCTAATTCAGAGTTTAGCTGCATACTAATATGATGCATTTGCACTAACTAGTACATTGTCTAAATATCTCGTGGCATGAGGCTAAAGCCCTTAACATATTTCAGTCTTAATTTATATTATACTTCATAACTGTTTTGTCATCATTGCATCACTGGACTACCTACCCACCCACCCACCGAAGAAGGGCCAAATAGCCCTGAAACAGTGCCGTCTAGGTGGTGGTGGTATCCACTGAGAATAAGTAACAACAGTCTTCTCCTTTGGTGAAGCATTACTTATTCGAAGTAGTGCAATATCATGGCAACTCATTGTGAAGGTATTCACAATATGAGATATAACTTAAACGATGCCGCTTTTGCATATTTTTGCTAATTCAGAATTTAGCTGCATACTAATATGATGTGTTTGCACTAACTTGTACGTTGTCTAAATATTTCACAGCATGAGGCTAAAGCCCTTAACATATTTCAGTCTTAATTTATATTATACACCATCAGACATCTCATATTGTGGAGTTATACTTTATAACTGTTTTGTTATCATTGCATCACTGGGGTACCTACCCACCCACCGAAGAAGGGGCAAGTAGCCCTGAAACGGTGCCGTATGGGTGGTGCTATCCATTGAGAATAAGTAACAACAGGCTTCTCCTTTGGTGAAGCATTACTTATTCAAAGTAGTGCAATATCATGGTGACTCGTTGTGAAGGTATTCACAATATGAGATATAACTTAAATGATGCCGCTTTTGCATATTTTTGCTAATAAAGAGTTTAGCTGCGTACTAATATGATGCGTTTGCACTAACTTGTACGTTGACATGTACGTAAGCGTAAATTTATTTTTATTTTGCTAACCCGTGGGAAATATTCTTCCAATTTTCACGTATCATATTAGTTAATTTATTTTAATCATGTTAATTGGTAAGGCAATAAAAATGTAAATCTGTGCTATATATCTTTACTTTTATAGCCTGTGTATAATATTCCTCCTATTTTCGCTTATTAGAATCTCCGTTAAATAGAATTAAAATTCAATTCGTAAACGTGATCACAATGACTGGTTCTTACTGCATATCGTATGGCGAACGGTATTTTATTTTGGAGAGTCCATCGTAAAGTGATTTCATCATAGATTAAATTAAATTACATATCGCATTTAGATTAAATTAGTTTTGAATAAATACTGTAGTCTACATTATTATTCACTGTATGTTTTTTCAGCCTCATTTAACAAATTGTAAAATGCTGTACATGATGAAGTTTATTGGGAGTTATAATCTTGGTGTGATGTACTGTACTGTACATGTATTTTCTATCTACAAGATCGAGGTTGGACTTACGTACAAAACAGGCTTATGTACATGAAAAAAAAAAAAACGATTAAGTACATAAGTCGAGGAGTGCCTGTACGCGGTACCAAGTATTATAGGTTCTAATACCATTCATGTTTCTGCAAAATGGATCCTCCTGAACTGGTCAAATTATTTGTTCTCTGTATAGCAAATTGATAAATAAAGTTATTATTACATATTTATGTAAAAATAAGAATAAAGTTGAGTTACATAAAACTGAATTTTCTTTTCAGAAAACCCAGTGTTCATATATATACCCCTATATATATATATATATATATATATATATATGAAGTTATGTAGAAGCATATGAGGAATAGAAATAGAAAAAGAGTATCAGAACAGATTAATGCCATCACATTATTGATTGAACATTACATCAGTCTGTATATAACCGTAATTTTTTGTAAATATAATACCAACTGGATAAATTGAAGAATTTAGAATATAAGTATTAGGAGTGAAAACTATACCCATTAGGTTGAAGGGCCAAGTATTTAGGTAACCTAAGTTGGACTTCTTTGTTGTACCCTATAAATAAACACACAGAATATAATAAAATAAAATGGATACGTTGAATGGAACATTAACTAGGGCTAGCTCCACTCAGTATATCCTATCAATAATTAGCTGAGGCTATCTGTTACTGTTTGCCATTTGTCAGTTTTTCTATGTTCAAATATACTGAGAATTTGCTGGGAATATATTATTATTATCAATTTAGTTTAATTACGTTAATATACATTAAATCTAGCAGAAAACTGGCAGAATAACCGCTAACCTGACAGATAGCAGTGAAAATTAATAATAAAAATAATGGAAGTGAATCAAGATTAATAAATGTGAGTACCAACTATTTATTTTTGTAGTGAAAAGGAAAGGCTTATGCCTAAAATTAAGGCATAGAGGAATAAGGATAGTAATAGACCTCAATCTCCCTTGAATTGCTCTAATAGATTTTGAGGTATAAAAATTTAGAGTTAGCAAGCAGAAAGCAAAAGCATAGAAACAGCATATTATATAGATACTTGGGATTTACTGTGGTGTAACTGCCCGACCTTTTAGTTAAGGATTCTGGTATTATAGTATGTAGTGATATTTGATGTAAATTAGAAGAAATTTTAGAATTGCCTCATAAATCTGATAATGATTAGAAAAATTACCTGATATATCCAATAATGATTAGAAAAATTACCTGATATATTAGAAGTTTTACAAATAAATTAAACATAAGAATAGAAGTATTATGAATAAGATATAAAATAAAGTAATGAATAGAAAATACCTGATATAATCGAAATTATATAGATAACATAAAAATATTAAAATATAGAAGCTCCTTAGGAAATTATAAGAATAAATCTGCATTTATGTGTTTATTTATAGGGTACAACAAAGAAGTCCAACTTAGGTTACCTAAATACTTGGCCCTTTGACCTAATGGGTATAGTTTTTGCCCCTAATACTTATATTCTAAATTCTCCAATTTATCCAGTTGGTATTATGTTTACAAAAAATTAAGGTTATATATATAATACAAGTTTGCAGACCCCTATATATATATATATATATATATATAGGGGTCTGCAAACTTTTTTTTTTTTTTTTTTTTAATTTTTGAAAGGGGCTGTAGATCTCAGTAGTTTGTGGACCACTGAATTAAGATATTCAGTTCCCATTTTTGCACATATTTTATTCCAAAATCATTTTAAGGATTTTTTTTTTTAATAATTTAAGCAATCTGGTATAATCTCAAACTGGTGAAGTCTCTGGTTCAAAAAGTTTACATATGGCCTCCACTCCTGAGTAGATTATTATCAGTAATACTGTCATTATTAATACTATCAAAAAAAAAAAAAAAAAAAAATGGAGACTACAAAATACACTGAAAGAACAGAATTTGTGGTATATCTGGTTCCTGGGCAACGGGCTGGTGTCGCCCCTCTCGTTAGTAGACGAATCCACCACTTGGGAGGTATGTAGGTTCACTACATTCACTTAGATGGTAATTTGATGTCAGTTTTGATAAACATCATGAGTTAACCGATTTTGAAAGAGGGATGATATTGGGTGCCTGATGCATGGGTTACTCTATTGTGGAGATGGTACAGAAATTGCACTATTCCCATTCGACAGTATCAAGAGTGTATCAGGAATACACCATTTCCAGAATAACTTCTCATTGCGGACAGCGCTGTGGGTGGAGAAAGGTGGTGGATGAATGTGGCCGTCAACGGCTGTCTCGCATTGTTTCAGCCAACTGGAGAGTGACACTGGCACAAATAACTGCCAACTTCAATGCAGGAGGTGCCAGAAATGTCTCCACCAAGACCATCAGGCAATCATTAGCCGCAATAGGTTATGGGAGCCACTGCCGCCCCACCAGAGTCCCATTGCTAACACCACGACAAGGACTCAACGGTTCAACCGGGCAAAAAAACATCAGCACTGGACCCTGGATGATTGGAAACTGGTCTCCTGGTTCGATGAATCTGTTTCCAGTTATTTCGAGTGGGTGGGAGGGTGTGTATCTGGCAGAAACCACCCGATGCTATGCACCCATCATATCAACAAGGAACTGTTCAGGCAGGTGGATGGTTGGTAATGATCTGTGGTGTGTATTCAACTGGCACACATTGGGACCTCTGGTACATCTAGATGCATCTCTGAACTGTCCAGGTTACATGTCCATCCTTGCAGACCATCTGCATCCCTTCATGGTCATCGTGCACTCACAGGGCAATAGACTCTTCCAGCAGGACAGTGTACATCTCCACAGAACCATGGTGACTAGAACATGGTTTGAAGAGCATTCCGCAGATTTTACCACAATGGAATGGCCTCCCATTCACCGGACATGAACCCTGTGGGAGCATCTTTGGGATGCTGTGGAAAGGTCCATTCAAGCTTTGGATTGTCCACCCAGGAATGCGACAGAATTATGGACAGCGGTGCAGCAAGCATAGAAATACCAGTGGAACGCTTTCGTGAACTAGTGGACTCAATGCCTCGCTGTGTGACTGCCCTTATCTGGGCGAAAGGTGGGCCTACCTGTTACTAGGTAGGTATCCCATGATTTCTGTCCACTCAGTGTACACAGTGAAATGGGGTTAGGTAAGTGAAGCATCACTTTTTTTTTTTGTTTATGTATAGAAAACACAAGAAAAGTCAAATACTAAACAAGTATATATTTTTGCTAATAGTTGTAAGGTCGTAGTTAATTTTGAAAAATAAGATTTATTTAAGACTTGTTACAAGAGCTAAAATTTTGTTTTCATATAAGAGAAAAATGATTTTCCATTGCATTTGGTTACAAAGATGTAGTTTTTATTTTATTTTTTTCCCCTTTTTAGTTCCTCTTCAGATCGCTGTGTCAGATAATCAACATTGTGAAACAGCATATCAGAAATTATCTTGATGATATATTTGCTCTGTTAAAGGTACTTAACATATGATGTCTGTCATAGTTCATGTATTGGTATCATTTTATATTACAAATTTAAATTCTGTGTTTTATGTACAAAAGTGCTGCTTTCTGTTAATTATTTTAATGTCCTGTTTACATGTTTTATATAGACAAATTTTTCACAATATAAAAGTCATCTTTTAAATTATGATAGCGCTGAAATTTGTCTTAATCATGCAGGCAATAAAATTATGCTAAGCATGCTTATTGCAATGCCACTATGACTTGAAAAAATTTTTTTAAAAGCAAATAATTGTGAGAATTAACAATTTACAAGTGAAGAAATCATACAAAATCTGCTGATGCTGGTTTTGTGATTGAAAATTAAACAGTTTTGGACAATATCAGCATACATTGAGCATACAATTAATATTTTCTATGCTGCTTAATGGCATTGGAATCTAATCAGAAATAAAACGTGTATATGTTTCAAAAATTAAAAAAAAAAAAAAAAAAAAAAATTAAAAGTTCTTCAAGGTATGTTGGGAGTTGCTTTTGGACAATTTCTTCAGTGTTGCCTTCAATGTATTTACAGTTGCCACCTACTAGTTACTTTTCACATGTTTTTTATAGGTATTGTGGTTTGAATAAAAAATCAGTTAGGCAAGTTGAGATTGGATGTCCTTCACATCATTACATCAGTATTTGTAAATGTACATACTGATGTGGGATTAAATGTTAATCTTCCTTCACATTTATTGCAGAAGCATTAGCATATGTTCCCTTTACATTTATCAATTATCATCCAGTATGTTATACCAAGTGGGTGTACAGGTTATTTTGATAGTTCAAATGAATGCTTCTGTACGGTCACCCTCCAATTCACTATTTTCCTCTGAGTTACCCTATTTCCTGATAAATCTGTAGTCCTTGCCAAGAACCTAGCCAACTTTTATCTATCTACTTTATTCAACAAACCCTCTTTCTTGTAATTCCTGCTTGACACCATTGATCTATCTTCCTTTTCATCTGCCTCTAAGCCTAGTACCATTCATTTTTGCTTTCAGTGTATGTTTAGCCAAACTCTCATCCTATCTGTATGCTCATACCATCTTAAGTTTTGCTTCAGTTACCTTTGAATTGTATATTTTCGCTCCAATTTTTTTTCTCATTTCCATTGCTTCCATCTGTCAGGTCAGTTTATTTTTAGTTAAACTTTTATTTTATTTTTGATTTTTGCTCAATTCATTTATTATTATTAGTTTTTAAATTTAGCTTTTAGCTCCAGAGGTTAAAACAAAAATAAAATTGTATTATGAATAGCTAATTTTGTATTTCGACTAATTTCTTTTTGCTCCAGACGAATTTAACTTTTGCTCTGATTAATTTAATTTTGTTATTCATTTCCTTCTCTAATCTTCCATCTTAATTTATGAAGATGGAAGATTAGACAAAGATTGGACAAATTGAAAAAACCTTCCTTTTTTTTCTAGAGTAAAATTTTTAATTATTATTTAGCTGCAGTTCTCCAGTATTCACCCTTTAGTTTTTGTGATACCTACTGTTCTGATCACACAAAAAACTAGTTCTGCAAATTGCACTTCTGTACCATTTAAGTTTCTCTCATTGATGATACCCATCTTGGTACAAATGTGTATCAAGATAGGTTGTTGCTCTTTTGCCATAAAACAGTCACAATGACAACATCACACATTTGTGTAGTAATGTTATCTAATGCTATGTTTTATTTCACCATATATCACCACATATTCACCATATATCACCACATGTTCACCATATATCAGCACATATATTTGGATGTCTCTTTTGTCTGTCTGTTCAGTCTCTGATTCAAAATAAATAACCAGAGTTTATGTATATATACATATATATTTTTAACGTACTTTAATGATAATATTTGTTGGGCAGTAAACAATCATTCTGCATTTGTGCTGCAGAATGATAATCAGGAATGCTGTATGTATATGAGGTACCTTTGTGCAGTCATATGGACACCCACTACTCCCCCCCCCCCCAAAAAAAAGAGAATAAGTAATTCTGGACAGGTATTTTAATATATTTGGTAATGATCAATGAGCATATAACAAAATACATTTTGGAATTTAAAAAAAAAAAAAAAGAAGAAGAAGAAGAAGAACTACAGTATATTCTAATAATACACCAACAAAGTCTTATGAGAATGTTCATCATTCTGTTTCTTATATTTACAGTTGAAAACAAATTTTTGATGATATTGATGGGGTGGTAACTTTTTAGTGATGTTTATAGTAAAGTATAAACAAATTTGAGAATAATAATTTTTGTTTTTAATTTTTATTTATTTTAATCTTTCAAATTTGTAAACTATTAAATTCCAGATGGACCTTTGATTAGGTGACTTTGTGTAGTACGCAACCTCTGCACCCAATGTGATGGCTCTAATGATATTAGTGCTTTAACTACTAACAGAAATTTTAATTACCATTGATGCTTTGACAGAAAGAACAAAAATTTGATTCTTTATTTCAAACATAGTTCTGATCCTGTTATATGTGTTCAGTGTTAATTGAAGAGTGAGAGAGAGAGAATTTCTCCATAGAGATACACACAACTTTTTGAGAACCTTAGACTGAACAAGTTGCAGCTGAGTTTTGCATAAAAGGAAGTGTGTAAAAAAAAAAAAAAAAAAAAAAAGGTTAAAACTCTGTTAGAAAATTATCAACAGAGACAGAAATGTTAGTTGGATAAGTATCAGAGAATCTGGCAGATGGTCTCTCATTGTTCATACATTCCAAATTATTCAGAATTTTCAACTGTAAAGAATTTCTCAAATTCCCACATTAATTTTTTTATTTTCAAATATAATATAACTTTTAGCTGCCATGCTAATTTAAACTATGAACACATTGCTCTTTTATAAATGTATTGCTAGGCCTTCGTAGCCAAGTGATCAGGAGTGGGAGTGCAGCAGCACACGCTCTTTGAGTAGACCGGGGTTCAAACCCCTGACTGCTAAATATGGTCGATCTGCCAACCCACACTAGACCACTGTGGCAGATTATGGTCCATTTCCCTCAACATGAATCATTGAGGAGGCTTCAATCCTGCAGTGAGTTGATAATGGCTGTAGTTTACCTTTTTTTTTGATATAGAATTGTACTTACCTATTTAAAAGTTTGTCTCTTAGAAGAATTAAAAGTGGCACTAATTTTTGAAAATTCCATTTGAAAGTATATTTCTTTCTACACTTTCTTTCTTTCATAGCTACACTTGTGTAGAAGAAATATGGCTTTACTTCAGAAATAGTTGTATTTAAAAGTGATATTATTAGTATTAATAGTGGCAAGTGAGTCAAGAAAGCAAGCTTATACAGCATCAGCCAAAAAAAAAGAGCCAACACTTCCCCATATCACCTGTCCACCCCTTATAACAGTTTGTCTAGTTCTTCCTTGAATTTATTCACACTATCCACCTATACTACACCATATGAGATTTTTGCTCCAACAATTGACCACCCACTGGCTGAAGGCAAATTTTTGCACAATCTACTCTGTGGAAATCTACCCTGTATTTCAAGTTTCTTTTTTGAATGTTCACTAAGTACAAAAGTTGCCATTCCCACTGCACATAGCTTATTTAGGGTTCAGCAATTGTGTGAGCTTCTTCTGCAAGTGAATACGGTAAATTATCCTGTAGGAAGCCTTGGTAGCATTTTCGCCATCAGTTTTTGAACTTTTCCCCCTAATGCTCTGCTAGTTTGTTAATGCCTCAAGCTTATGCCTGGGAAAACTTATATCTTTGCCCTTATATTCAGGGTGATTAGTATCATGATGTCTACGAAGTTTGGCAAGTAACATAGAACCATTTGATAACACTTTGTTGCACAAGATGCGTAGGGCATGAGGAGCAGGTTTGCCACCTGTATATGCAAACCCTAGAGACAAATAGGAATCATTGTACTTCCGTTTTTTACTACTCTCTGTAGTTTTAGAACTGCTGATACTAGATCGTGACGTAAAACATTGAGATTCACTTACAACATCGGTTACACTTGTACATACTTGATTGTACAAGTTTTACTTAATCTACCTCTTTTTAGCCACTGGTTCTTGATAAATAAAAAACAAATTAACGTTAAATGTTACTGCACTTAATTTCACTGACCTTACTGTAGCTAATCAAAATAACTATTTCACTTCCCTTGTTATTATTATTATTATTAGTCATATGGTGCAAGGAATCCTGAGGCTTATGCTGCACCAGCCAAAAAAAAAATTTTTCTGAATTACCCCGAGAGAGAGAGAGAGAGAGAGAGAGAGAGAGAGAGAGAGAGAGAGAGAGAGAGAGAGAGAGATTCACCAAGGAAAAGAAGAATGATGATATCCAGCTCAGGACCCTGGGTGTGCCAAGCCCATACTCACCAGATGTGAGCCCCTGGGGTTAGTATTATGTTAATGATATATGAACTATAACTAAACTGAATTGGTGATACATGGTTGTGGAAGTCACAGCTAGAGATCACTAAAATCTGTAGCAGGTGCAACAGCGCAAGTTTGTTAATTTAACGCACACATTTTTCTTTCTGCATCCACATGGAACATATTTTGTAATCAGACAGCTACGAATATATATCAGTAGTATACGTAACAATGCATTGGGTGATTTGGCCTAAATTAAACTGATTGTTGCTTGCTTCGTGGGTACAGGGTTTTTTTAAATAGATATTTTAACAGGAATGCAAAATAAATATATTGCACGACTGTTAGCCAGTTAAAGAAGTTTTGTAATTTTTTTTAACAAAACATTATTCCTTTAATTAAAAAATAAGTAAAATTCAAAGTAGCCGTTACAGAAATGTATCCACTGATCCCTAGGGATCTGTGTTTGGGTACCACTGCTCTAACTTGTGCTACAGGTGCAGATGTAATCCATATTGTTCATATCATTGAAACCAAAATACACCGATGGTCTTTTTTTTTTTTTTTTTTTTTTTATTTTTTCACTAACAATGTAAAATACATGATTTCCCAACACAGTTGTACATCTTTCTTTAAGTCACCATATGTATGCATTCAATATTGGAGGAAATAACAACAAATGAGCTTCAGAGAAAAAATACTTTCATGTTGGAGGAGTAAAAAAAAAAATAAATAAGTTATTGGGGTATGTTTGTTTGTTATTTGGTTTTTAAGAACATTAGCAACTAAGGCCATATTGCTCCGGGGATATGCGGTGGTCATTCCCTGAACTTTCAGCAAAATCCATATTTGGTGGTCATGGGCTCGAACCCAGGTCTAATCAAGAAACGTGTGCTACGCACTGCTGTTCCTGCCCACTTGGTTACGGAGGCGCCTTGGGGTATGTGAAATGCACTATCCTATCATTAATATCTGGACATTTGCAAATCTGCAAATAACCTTTACATACAGGAAAACTAATAATGTGAACTGAAACCTTTAGCCTTTATGAGAGCCTCTAATCTCCATTGGCAGCTATAAGATATAAGATTATATCTGCCATATAATCCTATGGCAGATATAAGATAGTCTGTAATCAAGTCACAAAGGAGGTTAGGCAGGCGAAGGCAGATTACGAGAAATCTTTGGCAAAAGATGCTAAGAAAAACAGCAAGGATTTCTTTCCTTATATAAACTCTAAAAGGAAGAGGATGAATCAGATTGGTCCACTTGATATCGATGGTTCGACTGTTGATGATTCTGCTCAGATAGCAAACAAACTGAATGAGTATTTTGCATCTACATTCACACATGAGGAGTTATTAAGGATTGAAAATGCCAGAAGTTTATCAAATTGTAGCAGAGTGCTTAATGATTTTGTAATAACTGAGAGCAAAGTGGAGGAGAAATTGTTGAAGTTAAACGTAAGAAAGGCACCTGGGGTGGATGGGATCTATCCAGTTATATTAAAAGAGGCGGCAAAGGAACTAAGCAAACCCTTAGCCATAATTATGAGAGCATCCTTGGCAGTCCCCACGGACTGGATATGTGCAAGTGTACCCCCAATTCATAAAGGGGGTTCAAAAGGTGACATAACTTGTATTCCAGGAAAAATAATGGAATCACTGGTTAAAGAAGCATTGCTGGATCATCTAGATAAGATTGCAGTAATAGTTAAGACACAGCATGGGTTTGTTAAAGGGAGGTCTTATCTGACCAATTTGATTGGATACTATGATGTGGTCACAAAGGAACTGAATACCAAAAACAATTTTGATATCATATACATGGATTTCAGGAAAGCTTTTGATACTGTTGCATATGGAAGACTGCTGTACAAATTGCAGAGATATGGCATTAAGGGTAAGTTGCTAGAATGGATAAAAGGATGGTTGAGTGAGAGAAGACAGAGGATGGTAATCAATGGGCACTGCTCTTCGTGGACTAATGTTATTAGTGGAGTCCCACAGGGTTCGTTGTTGGGTCCAGTGTTGTTTTGTATATTTATCAATGATATTGATGATGTTATATCAGGCTTAGTGTTGAAGTTTGCAGATGATACAAAGGTTGGCTGAGTTGTTAATGACAGTAATGGCAGTGTGCTACTGCAACAGGATCTAGAAAATTTGTGAAGATAGGCTAAGAAGTGGCAACTGAAGTTTAACATTGACAAATTCAAAGTATTGTAAATGGGTAGAAGTAACCCCAAACGAACGTACTAACTGTGTGGTACTACACTTAAGGTGGTAGAAAATGAAAAAGACCTGGGAGTAATTGTGTAGTCAGATATGAAGTGTTCTGAACAATGCAGACAGGCTTCAAGAGCAGGTCATGGGGTTTTGTCAATGATATACAGCTAGCAGGGAAAAGGAGGTGATTGTCCCTCTGTATAAGGCAATGGTCAGGCCATGCTTGAGTACAGTAATACCCCGACTTACGCGAACTCAGAGTTACGCGGTTCTTGATTTTTTCGTTTGGCAACACTGCCGCCCACTATCTTCAAGGTCGTTTTTCATATGTTATCGATATACGGTGCGACGGTGGAGAATGAGAGCGAATGATGAACAAAATTCAACTTTGCTGCGCATGAGCTGCACACATATACAAGAATTTGTATTCCAACTGTCGTATTTATATGTGTGCATTCGAATTCGTGCTCAACTTCTGTCGGAAATTACATCGTTTTCACGAGAGAAATGGATCGCGTTGGTCGAGCCGTATACAGTCACTCCTCATATAACACGTGTTTACACTACACAAATTCGATCATACACTATGTATAAATACGGTAACTATATCTTATAATATAACACGAACCGAATTGGCTTATGCACGATTCGCCTTTGTGTTTACAAGAAATGGCAGCCGAACGCAGAATCATCCCAACCGAACGCAACACGATAGGAATGAAGAGAAGATTCAGAAAATGTTTTTTGTTTTTTTTTTAATATCAGTGAAGGGGAAACACATTTCACCATAATAACGTAAAAACCAACACAATTCCAGCTATCGGTATGCAATTAGATGGAGTTTACTACCAGTTTATAACAGATTCCACTAGCAGAAACGCGACTGGATTTTTATTGTTTTATGGTAGTAACCCCTAGAAATGTGAGCTGTTAATAGTGTATATCTGCCTTTTTGTTGTTGTTTATTCAGTTGCTACATGCACGCAGCTTTGTTTATGCGTATCAAGCGTGCCTCCTCGTTTTATAATTGTGCTTTATTCCCTAAAAATGAGTAAAATACTTAAAAGGTGTGAAAAGGAAGCGTACTGGTGAAGACACTGCAGATTCAGAGAGAAAAAGAAAAGCAATTATCGATAAACAGAGGCGGACTGGGTCAAAAATTCTTACCCGGGAAAATTTATAGTGGCCTCATACTATGGTTTATGGCCAAAATCACACCGGCTCACCGGGGTTTCCCTGGTAAGGCTTATGGCCAGTCCGCCTCTGTCGATAGAGAAAAAAATATGAAATTGTGAAACGCTTTGAGCGAAATGAAAGACCATGTGATATTGCATGTGCTACAGGCCTAAATGAGGCAACGACGAAAAGCACATGACAATTGCAAACTTGACAGATGGTCTCAGCTCAATTGAAAAGGGCTTAAAAATTTTAGAAAACATAGACTCCAACGAAGAATGCGTTATAGTTACAAAGCAAGGAATAAAAAAATTATTAGCTTGCTACGAAGAAATTCTGCGTGAAAAAAAGAAGGCACTGTGTCATCAGACGAATTTGTTAGATTTTATGAAGCCATCAACATCAAAATAACTTTTTTTACGTAAGTCATTTATTTTTTTAATACATATTTTGTATTAATATGTATAAAGAACTGCAATTTTATTAATATTTTTCTTCTAAACTAGTGTTTTTGTTAGTCCTTGGTCCCAATTAAACAAAATTTATATGTATTTATATGCAAAGTTGTACCCCGACTTACGCGAATTCAACTTAAGTGATTTTCGTCGGACCCACCTATCGCATAACTTCGGGGTATTACTGTACTGCATACAGGTCTGGAGGCCTCATTTTAGGAAGGATGTAGATTTGTTTGAACATGTACAGAGAAGGGTAACAAGATCGGTGAGGGAAATGAAGGGATCTTCTTACCAAGAGAGGCTTAAGTTCTATAAAAATTGCAGCGGCTAGAGACTAGGCAACTGCGAGGTGATCTGATTGAGGTGTATAAGGCCTTGAATGGGTTGAGCACGCTGAATTCTGATGGGATTCTACTACTTGTTCAGATTACAAACCTAAAAGGGCATAAATTCAAATTGAGGAAAGACAGCTATAGAATAGATGTGCAGAAATTTTCCTTTAGCCAGTGGGTGGTTAACTGCTGGAACAAACTTCCATCTGTCTTTGTGGAAGTTGATAGGCTAAATAAATTTAAGGAGGAACTGGACAAACATTTGGAGGGAATGGTTGAATGATTTTTTTTTTTTTTTTGGCTGATGCTACATAAGCTCATATGCTTGCTTTCTTTCATTACATGCCACAATTACTATTACTTCATGGACTTGACAGTCTAGATCAGCGATTCTCAAACTATCTTTGGTGAAGAGCCAGTTTCTTTTATTTCCAATCCGTTGCAGACTGATACTTTTGAAAAATACAATAAAAATGAATTCCTTTCGATTTTTGTACTTATCTTGTAGCAGACTGGTAACAAACAGTTCACAGACCGGCACCAGTCCGCAGACCACACTTTGAGTAGTACTGGTCTAGATGATCCCATAAAAGCTCTATTGGTTTTAAGTCAGGTGATTGGGATGGTCACACCATTATTTGCAATATCCCCTCCTGTTTTTTAGTTGCTAGAAAGTCCCTGCACAGTTTAGAGCTGTGCTTCAGGTCATTGTCTTGTAATATAAAATTTCTTCCGCCAAGTCGAAGTCCAGAGGATATTGCGTTATATTCAACAATGATTTTATAGCCTTTTTTCTTAAAATTCCTACAATTCTGATGATGTCACCCTCTTTAGAAAATCAGAAGCAACCTAGATCATGATGATGGAACCACCGTGCTTGACTGCAGGCACCATTTTTTTTTTCAGTTGACCGTCTCACATAAACTCTACGCTTGCATCTAAAAATTTCAGATTTGCTTTCATTCATCCAGAGTACATTTTTCCACTCTTCATTTGTCCAATATTGATGGCTTTTACCCCAAGCCAACTGTTTATTTCAATTTTCTGATTTTAATAAGGATTTCTGGACTGCTACACGACCACAAAGTCCTGCTTGGTCAAGACAAAGTTTTACAGTAGGTATAGACACGGGAGTTTCTCTGTTTCTATTGAGCTCAGCAGAGATGCAGTAAGTCTTTGATTGTATTTAGAAATCAGTGTTTTGGTCTTATTTTGTGCTTCCATTGTTGATGTGCAGTCATCCTAATCGATCATGGTTTGTCTCTTCTGCCAGTTTCCATGAATCATTGAATTGTACTTTATACTCCTTTAAGTGAAATACCTAGTTTTTTGTCAATACTTTCTTTCTTATGAAATAGTTTTCTTTATACAGAATTATAATAGCACTCGTTTTTTTCAACACTCAGTTCCTTATTTCTTTTCATGTTTATCATGAAATCACAAAACTTACATCATATACTCTTTCTGAATGATGAATGTTCAATTTTATAGGTTATAGCTCTTACTCCTCAATTTATATTATTGCAAAACACTCTAGAATAATCTACAATCTTCTATAATATTGAAACGATACTCCCACTTTCTAGAATATTCTAGAATCACCTACAATGTTTTACTGCTTTCAGGAATCTTCTACACCTTTTTAGAATATTCTTGAAAATTTTAGAAATTTTTAAAATATTCCAGTTTTTTTTTATTTTTATACATAATAAAAAATTGGTAAACAAGTTAGTCCTATTTTAATAAAAACTTTGAAAATTAAGAAAAATGAAACATGTTTCCAAACTTTTAACTTAGAGTGTATATGTGCATGCATGCAGAATTGTGTTTTTCTAATATATTTAAGTAAAGTATGGTGACATGGTTGGCTATTCCAGTCCTGTTGTATTAATCAATCCAAGAGCATAACTTGTACTTGTCTTTTATTTTATTTTATTATTCCAGGTTGGCTATTCCAGTCCTGTTGTATTAATCAATCCAAGAGCATAACTTGTACTTGTCTTTTATTTTTTTTTATTATTTTTTTAATTATCACACTGCATTTAGTCAAATAAAAATGGAATATTGTCATAATTTCTATAGGAATTTTGGACAGTTAACAGTCCTATGCAGAACACAATTATTCTTCTGGTGGAGCACATTGTAGTGGCCTTGGGAGCAGAATTCAAGATTTACTTGCCTCAACTTATACCACACTTTCTCCGAGTGTTTATGCATGATACAAGTCTTGATAAAAATGTTACAGCTAGGGTAAGTAATTGTGTTATACATTAAATATAAAAAAAAATATATTTTGATTATTTTGCTGTTGAGTACCTTTAGAACTTCCCTGTCATGGGGCTTAAACCAGCAAGGTGCAAAACATGGAATATGAGAACAATCCTTCACTCGAGCAGCATAGGCATTCATTGTGCACTGTCACAAAACTGACCAAAACACATTGCAATCAAAAAGACTACACACAGCATCAGGAATTCCCATCATTCCTTATCTTACATTCACTGTCAAACTTTGTGAGTTCTCTATCCCCATTACTTATACATAAACCCTTAGAAAATGCCACAGGTTCACCCAAAATGACAAGAAGTCTCAGATCTGGCAATTTGCTGGTCTAAACTGCAAGTCATAAACATTCTGTCACTGTTAAAGTTATCAATATTTGGTGATATACCCATACAAAATCACCACATGCAGCATTAAATACTTCCATAGTGGTAGCTGCAGATTGGGACCTGATGAACATCACAGAAGGTGAATTGGTCCAGGAACTGAAAACCCAAAAAAGTCGCACAACAAAATGTGTCATGATCAGGAAAAATTGTGTTACGTGGCACATCATCCTGATATTCTGTACACCTGACTTACCAGTGTTAAAATCAGCTATCTCAGCTGTTGAATATGACCTTACATGCCAAATCTGATCAGATGCTACAAGTGTCAAAAATATGGCGACCCCTTAACAGCTTATCGTGGAGATATAGTCTGACCAAACTGTGAGTCCAAAGCATATGTGCAAACACATTTAAGTGCCAAAATACTGCACTGTTCAAACTGCAAAGGCCAACATTTAGCCTGCTCCAAAGTCTGCTTTGCTGCTCTAGTCTGCAGCATGATTTTAGTCTAATTTAAAAATAACTTGCAAAACTAAGAAATTGAAAAGAATAATACTACACTAATTCCTTTTATTTGACAGTAGTACAAACTAAATTATTTTAGTTTATGTTATGTATTACGTGATAAAGTTACATTATAGAAATATTTGCATTGCTATAAATTTATAGTTTATAGGCCTAACAAAAACTCTTCTGATATTGATTATACTGCTACAAAACTATATAAAAAAACCTCAGAGTAGCACCTGTATCAGTATTATAACAGTGATGGCAGAATTCAACCATTCTTATATTGATATAACATAAGGGTGGCAGAAGTCATCTTTGGTTTTTAAGCAACTTCAAAAGTAATGAACAAATTCACCAACTTAATCATAGAAACACGCATAATAACCACATTATTAAATTTAAATCTACAAAAAGCAATCTTTAAGCTATAAAGGAAGTTCCACCTAGCAGTTCCGAAAAAGGCAAATTAATAGACATTTTCAAAGGTACATAAAATGTTTAAAGGAAGAGTTAAATGTTATTTTTTTTTTAACAGGAATCAAATTGCAGAAGCTTTGCCTTGGATTTGAAAATGGATACAGTAGACTGTCAAAATAACAGCATCCCAAATAATGGAACATTTGAGCTAACTGCACGTTGAGATCGGATGTTTACATACAGCGCAGATGTCTTGCAGTGCCAAAAAAGAAAATGGCAAGTCACGTGATTACTGTATTTGTTTACGTTCACTATTCTGAAAGTGAATTCTGTACTGATATCACAGATTATGCCACTGTTTTACATTTATTTTAAATTAAAAAAACCCTCACTATGGCTCCTAAAGTTAATAAACCAGCATTAAAGCTTAGTGACAAATTTGATATAATCCAAACTATTACATTAGGGTCACCAGGAAAGTTAATTCATATACTCATGTGTATTGTGTCTGTAAATTCCATGTGTTCTCTGGTCGATTTGCCTGTTTTGCTGGCCAAAGCCCCTATTTTATGGGGGGGGGAAACCTTGCCATCTATGCCTGAGACCAACTAATTCAGCCACAGAGTGAAAAAATCCCATAAAAGTTCCTCGCATCATCGATGGGATACGAACCTGGGCTTTTTCCACCTAGTGTGGGGAGGATGGTGACGATACCACTGTGCTATTCGTGCAGACTAAACTTGGTATAATAAAGAAAATAGAATGGGGTGTAAGCTGGAGTGTCTTAATGGCAGAATATAACATTGGATCATCAACATGTTTATATTTTTTATGCGCAGTTAATAAAATTGCATTTTTAATCTCTCTCTCTCTCTCTCTCTTGTTTCTTATTTGGCCTCATTATTTCTGCATTAAATATATTACAAATAAAACTTTCTAGATAACAGAAAAATCAAAATAATGGCACCTTGAATCCCTGAAAGTGCCATTATTCTGAAAGTCTACTATATTTGCAAGGATAGTTGCAAAGCCTGGTAATAATTAATAAAGTTGATGTTTCCAAATGTTAAAATAAATAACATTAAGTTGCAAATTAAGATTAAATTTATCTTTTTCTTCTAATAATCATTGAAACAGGAAAATTGGCCACTTTTTGAAGGAAGTGGTCCAGTTTATGAATATAGTGTAAAGAGACTGGCTCTTAAAGATTTGCAATTTTTGTTGTCCCCGAATTTTGCTTAAATGAACATCAAAGGGTTAATGTGTACACAATGTTTAATTGGTGCTGATATCAATGTGACTGTCAGAATGATAAGTTTATTCATAGTTTATTTCAAAGTTTATAAACTAGTTAGCAGTGGTCACCAATAGTATAGATAACTTTCTCATACTTTTACTGATGCAAAAATTGTTTCCTATTTGAAAACTGTGTACTGTATGTAAAAATTTGCATTTTAAAATGATACCAAAGTTAACACTGTGATTATGAATACACATTTATTATTTTCTTTGATAACACAAGTCACAGAAAATTTAGTATTCCCAAACTTGTAAACATTTTTGGGAAATCCAGGACAATTTATATGATATGATTATTACTGATTCTATTGTTTTCTAATTATATGATGTAATCTGATGTTTCTATCAGGATCAGCACTGTGCATTATTGCTTTTATCCATAGATGTTTGATATTTGTAAAAGAATAAGAAAAGTTTACCTCAAAATGATACGCAGAACAGTTCCATATGATACTCTCCAGAAATTAAAACGAAAACAATTAAAAAATCGAAAATCTTACATTACAGTCAGAAATAATTAACAATAATTAAAAATCAAACGACCAGAATCAAACATCAATTTAACGTGATTAAAAATTAAGTAAAAAATTAATTTAACGAAAAAAATTGAATTGCAAAACAATTTTCCATCCTGAAGCTAACAATGCTTTTTGACCATATGTCGTGATCACAGGTAGGAAAATTACTGAATAGAGATGAGTGTGGAACTTAAATAGGAATTATTTGTCTTCACGCATGCGCATAAAGGACCACGAGTTGCAGATTAGACATGGCCGGCGAACATTAACAGAATTCTCATGTAATTTAATTTCAATGGTTTCTGCAATTAATAGTCTTGTATAATTACGTTGGACACTAAGTATTTTGGCCTTGTTAAATAAAAAACTATGTTTTTCATTAATGGCATGAAAAGCTAATTCTGATGCTGCTGAATGAGAAGCACAAACTGAGGCAGCTTGTCGATTAACACAAAAATTCATATGAAACCGTGTAGAACCCTGATAAGATGGGTCACAATCATTGCAAGAAATATATACTAGGTCATTTATTTGTGTTGCAAACAAGGAAAGGACTGAGCTATCGTTCAGTATAGTGTGTAATTTCCATATTGGTTTGGCTACAATTTTAAATTTGGTATTTTTAAAGTATCTGTTAAGTTGTTTGTGCCACTATTCAATACATGGGACAGAAATAAAGAATTTTTTGATATTACTATTGTTGGTTGGCAGTTGAATTTTCATATTAATCAACACCTTAGCTTGTACCCTAATTCTGTCTATTGTAGCAAGTGGGTAACTCCTGTTTAAGAATCTGCTGATTAATATTTGTATTTCTGAGCCCAAAGCAGATTCTGTCATCGAATATTTATAAATGTTGAGAAATTGATTAAAGATAATCGATCTTTTGTAGGTGAACGGGTGATAGCTGTTATAATGCAGAAGCATACCGGTGTTTGTAGGTTTATGATAGATATTAAATTGGATTTTATTCGAATCCCGAGTAAGCGTGAAATTTAGAAAATTTAATGACTTAGTATCCGTATTCTCCCTCTCCAATGTAAATTTGAGTCTAGAATGAATATTATTAAACGAATGTAAAATGTCTTGAATAGTTCTACTATCGGTAATGACTGGAACATCGTCTCGATACCCATAGTATATAATATGAGGTAGAAAAGGTGTCAAATGTATACGTTTAACTGTTGAGAGATAGACCTCCGATATTAGACTGCTCAGGCTTAATCCCACTGGCAAACCAAAAATTTGTTTGTATACTTTGTCTTGAAAGGTGATATTGTTGGCTTCAACTAAGAGTTTAATTAAGTGAAAAATTTCGTTAATAGGAAGCTTTGTATAATTAATAGGTACCGAGTTATTATTTAACATATCCCAAAGAATATCCAATGTGTATTCAACGTTTACATTCGTATATAATGGGGTGACATCTGGTGAGAATAAATTATCATTACTACTATGTTTAAGGTTATTAATCAGCGTATCGCAGTTCTTAATCCCAAATTGTATTGACTGTATAAAGGGTTTTATAATGCTATATACATGTGTGGCCAAGGATGAAAATGCCGAGTTTCTGTAGGAAACAACAAGCCGAATAGGAAATCCGGTCTTATGTAATTTTACCTGACCGAAAAGTGCAGGAATATTGTATGTTCTGGCCTTCAATTCCTTTAACTGAGCCATAGTAATGTAGTCGTTTTTTCGATACGTGGTTAACGTTTTATTGTAATGCTTGATCAAATTGGTAGATAGTGCTGGGTCTACTTCAAGATAAGTGGAGGTATCTGATGCAACTGACTCTAACTTATTAATATAATCAGATTTATTGAGTATTACCACAATATCTCCTTTATCAGCTCTCTGAATAATAATGTCTTTATTTTCCCAAAGTTCACGTAAAGAGTACTGTGTAACATGTGTATTCAATTTAGGAAGTCGCATATCTTTTATGTTATTCACCACCTAGTTAACTTGTTGAATAAATAAATCTTTTTGTGGAACATTACGAAGTCCAACTTCAATATCAATTATGCCCTGTTTTTTAGGTAGTTTTTGAGGTGGTAAATTGTAATTTAATCCTTTGGATAAAAGTGAAATCTGGTCCTGCGATACAGTATACGAGGAAAGATTTGTAACCTGTTGATATGTCGGTTCGTTGAATGTTGGGTGAGGGGGTGTTTGTGAACTAGCTGAAGCATTCTGCGGTAGACCGTTATGCATATGTGGTGAGGGGGCCATCACACAACTCGTATGCATTTGGTCGCAAGCTCACAACAATGTGTTAGAACTCTTATAAGCATGTCTTGATCCCCCCCCCCCGATAAAGTATTTAGTTTGTTAACGTCTCTGTTATTTATTTCTGAGGCCTGTGCTTCACGTTGCAAATCTATGGAGGTCTTCAACACAGACCAATTGGTAGGATGTAGATAATTTTTTAATTTCTCGCTAAGTTTCCTAACTTGGGAAAGGTATTTTTTTTATTAGAATACTGAGATCTTAAGGCAAGCTTAACTATATTATGTGATGTGGCAAGTGCTAGTTGCTTAACGCCCAAAATTTTATGATTTAAATTGATCCTGGCAAACTTCGGAACGATGTTGTTTTGAAGGCAATACTTTAGAAAAGAAATATGGTAATTTTGGGCCGAGTATCGTAGTGTTAATCTAATGTAATTTTGCACCAAGGTATTCAAAAAATCCACCGTAATTGTGTGTATCGATACCTCCACTTATCTTGAAGTAGACCCGGCACTATTTACCAAATTGGTCAATCAATACAATAAAATGTTAACAACGCATCGAAAAAAAAGGCTACATTACTATGGCTCAGTTAAAGGAATTGAAGGCCAGAACATACAGTATTCCTGCACTTATGTAATTTTACCTTTCCGTCAGGTAAAATTACACAAGACCAGATTTCCTATTCGGCCTGTCGTTTCCTACAGAAACTCGCATTTTCATCGTTGGCCACACATGTATATAGCATTATAAAACCCTTTATATAGGCAATACAATTTGGGATTAAGAACTACAATACACTGTTTAATAACCTTAAGGAAGGACCTTAGACGTGTCAGTAATGATAATTTATTCTCACTAGATGTTACCTCGTTATATGTGCATGTAAACATTGAATACATATTGGATATTCTTTGGGATATGTTAAATAACGACTTGATGCCGATTAATTATACGAAACTTCCTATTAAGGAAAATTTTCACTTAATTAAACTCATAGTTGAAGCCAACAATATCACCTTTCAAGACAAAGTATACAAACAAATTTTTGGTTTGCCAGTGGGATTAAGCCTGAGCGGTCTAATATCAGAGGTCTATCTCTCAACAGTTAAACGTATACATTTGACATCTTTTCTACCTCATATCATATACTATGGGTATCGAGACGATGTTCCAGTCATTACCGATAGGAACTATTCAAGACATTTTACATTCGTTTAATAATATTCATTCTAGACTCAAATTTACATTGGAGAGGGAGAATACGGATACTAAGTCATTAAATTTTCTAAATTTCACGCTTACTCGGGATTCGAATAAAATCCAATTTAACATTTATCATAAACCTACAAACACCGGTATGCTTCTGCATTATAACAGCTATCACCCGTTCACCTACAAAAGATCGATTATCTTTAATCAATTTCTCAACATTTATAAATGTTCGATGACAGAATCTGCTTTGGGCTCAGAAATACAAATATTAATCAGCAGATTCTTAAACAGGGGTTACCCACTTGCTACAATAGACAGAATTAGGGTACAGAATTAGGGTTGTTGGCTAAGGATAGAATACAAAAAAATTCACCAACCAATAATAGTAATATCAAAAAATACTTTATTTTTGTCCCATATGTTGAAGAGTGGCACAAACAGCTTAACAGATTCTTTAAAGATACTGAATTTAAAATTTTAGCCAGACCAATACGGAAATTACACACTATACTGAACAATCACTCAGTCCTTTCCTCATTTGCAACACAAATAAATGAACTAGTATACAACATTTCTTGCGGTGATTGCGACTCGTTTTATCAGGGTTCTGTGCAGTTTGCTCTGAATTTTCATGTTAATCAACACCTGGCCTCAGTTCGTTTTCTCAATCAGCAGCATGAGAATTAGCCTTTCATGCCATTAAAGAAAAATATACTTTTTTATTTAACAAAGTCAAAATACTTAGTGTCCAGTGTAATTATCCGAGACTATTAATTGCAGAAACTATTGAAATTAAATTACATGAGAATTCTGTTAATGTTTGCCGTCCATATCTAATCTGCAACTCATGGTCCTTTACGCGCATGCGGGAAGACAAATAATCTCTATTTAAGTTCCATGCTCACCCCTATTCGGTAATTTTCATTCCTGTCGAAAAGCATTGTTAGTTCAGGAAGGAAAATCGTTTTGCAATTTTTTTCGTTAAATTAATTTTTTACTAAATTCAAAAAATAGCAAGGGTTTAATTTTTCAGTACTCACCTTGATTGATCTGCAATTGTTATGGTTTGAACGGCAAGAGGTGACTAGCTTTAAGTTGATTAGTTCTTAAATTAAGGGGGGTAAATAGTAATTATGATGGAAACGGGATTAAAATATGCGCAAGGAAGTAGAAATGCACTAACTTCACCCTTGGTTGTCATTAAATTGGGTTACATTGGGATTCTAAATAGTGGATAAGCCAAAAGTCGTAATGAAGGACTTTCGTCAAAAAACGTCTTTAGTTGGCAAGTTAAAATGAAAAGGGAACGCATACTGCATTTAAGAAGAATTTTGTAATCCCGTGATGCACTTTGTTACTTGCGGAAATCTCAAATTGATGAGATTCCAAACCGGAGAACAATTGAAGGGGAGTTTCGCATTTATAATATTTAGATCAGAGTTGTGACGAAACCATTCTATAATGAGGGCTTCGAATTGTAAAATTTTGTAACTGTTTTTTTAATTTTAATATGGTAATAGCTGAATCAACTAAGGGAGTATGGTTGTTGGAGTGGGCATGTAAAGTAAGTTCAGTGCTAGTTTGTCCAGTTCTGAAGCTATTGTAGTGATAGTATGCTCTGGTATTGGATGATTGGGTTGAACCGAATTTGGTTGTGGTACTACCAATGTAACAGGCGTTACAATTGTGTTGACATTTTATTAAATAAATAATATTATTCATTTCGCTTGTTGGATATTTGTGTTTCTTTATATTTATCGAAAAGTGATCCGAGTTTGTTATAAGTGGAAAAAATAAGAGTGATGTCTGTACCTGCAAATAATTTGCCGAAATTGTCCTGCAAGATTACTATGATAAGGAAGGACAAGACGTGTTTTACTATTTATGATGTGTTTTATGGGTTTATTGATATTATTTTTTGTGATGGAAATGGTGTGTTGGATTAATTTTGGAGGGTAATTTCTGGCTATGAATTTTTTTGTGAGATATTGTAACTCATTGGATAGGTTGTCTTGTGAGGTGCTGAATTTAATGGCATTGTAGATTTGGTTATAGAGAATGGATTTTTTTATGTTGAAAGGGTGGTGTGATGTAAAATGTAGGAATTTCCCTGTGTGTGTGTGTATGTTTCCTATGGATCTTAGTTCCTAGTTTAGTACCTGTTTTATATATGGTGAGATTGAGAAAATTAATTTGTTTATTGGTTTCTATTTCGAGTGTGTATTTAAGTCTGTCGTGAATTGAATTTTGTAAAAAGGTTATCAATTATAGTTTTGTTTCCTATTAAAAGTACATCATTGGCGTATCACGTGTATAACTTTATCTCGGAAGGGTAAGGTTGTAGGATTTTATTTTCGACTGTGGCTAAGTAAATTTCGGAATGGGGAGCAGAGATGCCCAAGCCCATGGGTAACCCGAATATTTGTTGGAAGATCTGATTGTGAAATCTGAAATGCTTGGCATTTAATGGTAGAGAGGTGAGTTCTAAAATATTGTTTATAGAAAGGGAGGTGCGATTAATGAGACTATTGTTGGAAGTTAAATACAGTAATACCCCGACATACGCTACCCCGACTTTCGCGAACTCGGAGTTACGCGGTTCTTGATTTTTTCGTTTGGCAACACTGCCGCCCACTATCTTCAAAGTCGTTTTTCATATGTTATCGATTAACGGTGCGTCGGCGGAGAGTGAGAGCAAAAGATGAACAAAATTCAACTTTACTGCGCATGAGCTGCACACATATACAAGAATTTGTATTCCAACTGTCATATTTATATGTGTGCATTCGAATTCGTGCTCAACGTTTGTCGGAAATTTGTTTTCATGAGAGAAATGGATCGCGTTGGTCGAGCCGTATACAGTCAGTCCTCGTATAACACGTGTTTACACTACATGAATTCGATCATACACTATTTATAAATACGGTAACGATATCTTATAATATAACATGAACCGAATTGGCTTATGCACGATTCCCCTTTGTGTTTACAAGAAATGGCAGTCGAACGCAGAATCACCCCAACCGAACGCAACACGATAGGAATGAAGAGGAGATTCTGAAAATGTATTTGTTTTAGGGGAAACACATTTCACCATAATAACGTAAAAACCAACACAATTCCAGCTATCGCTATGCAATTAGATGGAGTTTACTACCAGTTTATAACAGATTCCACTAGCAGAAACGCGACTGGATTTTTATTGTTTTATGGTAGTAACCCCTAGAAATGTGAGGTGTTAATAGTGTATCTACCAACTAAGAAATATTGTTCAAGGTTTAGGCCTAAATGGTTGTCAGATGAACTAATGAGACATGTGGCAGAGAAGAAAAATGCATGGGATACATACAAATTAATGGGTGACATGGAAGCCTATGATAGATATAAGTTGGTCTGTAACCAAGTCACAAAGGAGATTAGGCAGGCAAAGGCAGACTACGAAAAATCCTTGGCAAAGGATGCAAAGAAAAACAGAAAAGAGTTCTTTACATATTTAAACTCAAGAAGGAAAGGGATGAATCAGATTGGTCCACTGGATATTGATGGTTCAACAGTTGAGGATCCTGCTGCTCAGGTGGCTAACAATCTAAACGAGTATTTTGCATCTACATTCACGCATGAGGAGTTATTCAGGAAGGAGAATGATGTAGGTAAAGTAAACATTGGCAGTGAGCTGGGTGATTTTGTAATAACTGAGAGGAAAGTGGAGGAGAGATTGTTGAGGATAAACATAAAAAAGGCACCTGGGGTGGATGGGATCTATCCAGTTATATTAAAGGAGGCAGCAAAGGAAGTAAGCAAACCCCTAGCCATAATTATGAGAGCTTCTTTGGACTCAGGGAAGGTATCCATAGACTGGAGATGTGCAAATGTAACCCCAATTCACAAAGGAGGATCAAAGGCTGACACAAGTAATTATAGACCTGTTAGTTTAACTTCTGTTCCAGGTAAATTAATGGAGGCACTGGTTAAAGAAGCACTGCAGGATCATCTAGACAAGAATTCAGTTATAGCTCAGGCACAGCATGGTTTTGTTAAGGGCAGGTCTTGCCTGACCAATTTGATTGGATACTATGATGTAGTCACAAAAGAACTGGATGCAGGGAATAACTTTGATATTATATATTTGGATCTTAGAAAGTCTTTTGATACTGTTGCACATGGAAGACTGCTGCACAAATTGGAGCAGTGTGGCATTGGAGGCAAATTGCTGCTATGGATAAGGGGATGGTTGAGTGGCAGAAGACAGAGAGTGGTAATCAGTGGACACTGCTCAACGTGGACTAATGTTATTAGTGGAGTTCCTCAGGATTCAGTGTTGGGTCCGTTGTTGTTTTCGGTGTTTATGAATGATATTGATGATGGGATATCAAGTTTAATGTCCAAGTTTGCAGATGATACAAAGGTTGGCAGGGTTGTTAAGGACACTACTGACACTATGCTGCTGCAACAGGATCTGGAAAGGTTGAACAGATGGGCTGAGAGGTGGCAAATGAAGTTAACATTGACAAATGTAAAGTACTACATATGGGAAACAGTAACCCCAGAGCAACGTATCAACTCTGCGGTACTACACCGACAGTGGTGGAGAATGAAAAGGACCTGGGGGTAATTGTGCAGGCAGATATGAAGTTCTCTGAGCAGTGCAGACGAGCTGCAAGAGTAGCTCATGGTGTCTTGTCAATGATATACAAGAATTTTTCTAGCAGGGATAAGGAGGTGATTATTCCCTTGTATAATGCAATGGTTAGGCTACATCTTGAGTACTGTATACAGGTCTGGAGGCCTCATTTCAAGAAGGATGTAGAGCTGCTGGAACGGGTACAGAGAAGGGCAACAAGATTAGTGAATGGAACAAAGGGTTGCTCTTACGAAGAAAGGCTTAAGTTTTGCAAATTACAGAGTCTGGAGACTAGGCACCAGCGAGGTGATCTGATAGAGGTGTATAAGGCTTTGAATGGTTTGAGCATGCTCAATGCCAATGGGATTCTTCATCTTGCTCAGAATAATCACCTGAGAGGGCATAAATTCAAATTGAGGAAGGACGGATGTCGGATAGATGTGCGGAAATTTGCCTTTGGCCAGCGGGTGGTTGGTTGGTGGAACCGACTTCCATCACTTGTTATTGAAGTTGATAGCCTAAACAAATTTAAAGCTCAACTGGACAGGTATTTCGAACGAACGGAGGGGTGAAATGGAAGTGGTGTGTGTTTTTTTTTTTTTTTTTGGCTGATGCTGAATAAGCTTGCTTTCTTGCATCATATGCCTCTACTAATGCTAATGCTATCTCTGCCTTTTATGGTGTTGTTTATTCAGTTGCTACATGTGTGCAGCTTTGTTTATGTGTATCAAGCGTGCCTCCTTGTTTTGTAATTGTGCTTTATTCCCTAAAAATGAGTAAAATACTTAAAAGGTGTGAAAAGATAGCATACTGGTGAAGACACTGCAGATTCAGAGAGAAAAAGAAAGGCAATTATCGATAAACAGAGGCGGACTGGGTCAAAAATTCTTACCCAGGAAAATTTATAGTGGCCTCATACTATGGTTTATGGCCAAATTCACACAGGCCCACTGGGGTTTCCCCCGTTAAGGCTTATGGCCAGTTCGCCTCTGTCGATAGAGAAAAAATATGAAATTGTGAAACGCTTTGAGCGAAATGAAAGACCATGTAATATTGCACGTGCTACAGGCCTAAATGAGGCAACAGCGAAAAGCACATGACAATTGCAAACTTGACAGAACGTCTCAGTTCAATTGAAAAGGGCTTAAAAATTTTAGAAAACATAGACTACAATGAAGAACACGTTATAGCTACAAAGCAAGGAATAAAAAAATTATTAGCTTGCTACGAAGAAATTCTGCGTGAAAAAAAGAAGTCTCTGTGTCGTCAGACGAATTTGTTAGATTTTATGAAGCCATCGACATCAAAATAACTTTTTTACGTAAGTGATTTATTTTTTTAATACATATTTTGTATTAATATGTATAAAGAACTGCAATTTTATTAATATTTTTCTTCTAAACTAGTGTTTTTGTTAGTCCTTGGTCCCAATTAAACAAAATTTATATGTATTTATAGGCAAAGTTGTACCCTGACTTACGCAAATTCGACCTTAAGCGATTTTTGTCGGACCCACCCATCGCATAACTTTGGGGTATTACTGTGTCCACGAACGGTTTGTAAGGTGAAAGGTATATGTACATTGGTGTATAGTGATACAACGTCAAATGATGCTAGAATATCATTGTCAGCGATTATGGTGGTTTTAATTTTCTCAAAGTCTTGGTTGGTATTACTGATTTTAAATTTGGAAAACCTGGTGAGTGGAGATATGATTTTTACTAGAAATGAGGATAGGTTTGTGAAGGCAGATTTACTCAAAGAAATAATTGGTCTTAAGGGGTGGCACAGTTTATGTAGTTTGGTAATTCCAAACATATGGGAGAGAACATTGCTTCGTATGCCAATCTGCTGTAAAGTATGTAAGGTGATTTCTTTATTAGACTGGAGTTTTCTAAGGATAATGTCAAGCTTGTTTTTTAATTTGGATATATAGGAATTATTAATTATATAGGTGTCTTGGTCTGCTAGAATTTGTTCCATTTTTTCTATATAAGTGGCTTTATCTAAAATTACTGTGGTATCTCCTTTGTCTGCTTTTTGGATAATAATGTCGGGGATTTTACTTAGTTCATGAATATCATTGAGTTGTTGTTTGGATATATTAGATTGGGAGGGGAGTTTTGAGTTAATAATAGTGTTAGTCTGATGTAAAATGCGCCATTTGTCAGGTTGAGGTTCGAATTTTGTTTGAAGTTCAATAATACTTTCTTTTATGGGATATTGATGGCTTTTTATCGCTTGGATTCAACTTTGCGATAAAAAGCCACCAATATCCCATAAAAGAAAGTATTATTGAACTTCAAACAAAACTCGACTAACACTATTATTAACTCAAAACTCCCCTCCCAATCTAATATATCCAAACAACAACTCAGTCTTTGAGAAAATTAAAACCACCATAATCGCTGGCGATGATATTCTAGCATCATTTGATGTCGTATCACTATACCCCAATGTACATATACCTTTCACCTTACAACCCCTTCGTGGATATTTAACTTCCAACAATAGTCTCATTAATCGCACCTCCCTTTCTATAAACAATATTTTAGAACTCACTTCTCTACTATTAGACGCCAGGCATTTCAGATTTCACAATCAGATCTTCCAACAAATATTCGGGTTATCCATGGGCTTGGGCATTTCTGCTCCCCATTCCGAAATTTACTTAGCCACAGTCGAAAATAAAATCCTACAACCTTACCCTTCCGATATAAAGTTATACATGTGATACGTCAATGATGTACTTTTAATAGGAAACAAAACTATAATTGATAACCTTTTTACAAAATTCAATTAAATTCACAACAGACTTAAATACACACTCGAAATAGAAACCAATAAACAAATTAATTTTCTCAATCTCACCATATATAAAACAGGTACTAAACTAGGAACTAAGATCTATAGGAAACATACACGCACAGGGAAATTCCTACATTTTACATCACACCACCCTTTCAACATAAAAAAATCCGTTCTCTATAACCAAATCTACACCACCACTAAATTCAGCAACTCACAAGACGACCTATCCAATGAGTTACAATATCTCACAAAACAATTCATAGCCAGAAATTACCCTCCAAAATTAATCCAACACACCATTTCCATCGCAAAAAAGAATATCAATAATCCTATAAAACACATCATAAATAGTAAAACACGTCTTGTCCTTCCTTATTATAGTAATCTTGCAGGACAATTTCTGCAAATATTTGTAGGTACAGACATCACTCTTATTTTTTCCACTTATAACAAACTCGGATCACTTTTTGATAAATATAAAGAAACACATAAATATCCAACAAGCAAAATGAATAATATTATTTATTTAATAAAATGTCAACACAATTGTAACGCCTGTTACATTGGTAGTACCACAACCAAATTCGGTTCAACCCAATCATCCAATACCAGAGCATACTATCACTACAATAGCTTCAGAACTGGACAATCTAGCACTGACCTTACTTTACATCCCCACTCCAACAACCATACTCCCTTAGCTGACTCAGCTATTACCATATTAAAATTAAAAAAACAGTTAGAAAATTTTACAATTCGAAGCCCTCATTATAGAATGGTTTCGTCACCACTCTGATCTAAATATTATAAATGCGAAACTCCCCTTCAATCTTTCTCCGGTTTGGAATCGCACCAATCTGAGATTCCCGCAAGTAATAAAGTGCATCACAGGATTACAAAATTCTTCTTAAATACAGTACGTGTTCCCTTTTCATTTTAACTTGCCAACTGAAGACGTTTTTTAACGAAAGTCCTTCGTTACGACTTTTGGCTTATCCACTATTTAGAATCCCAATGTAACCCAATTTAATGACAACCAAGGGTGAAGTTAGTGCACTTCTACTTCCTTGCGCATATTTTAATCCTGCTTCCATCATAATTGCTATTTACCCACCCCTTAATTTAAGAACCAATCACCTTAAAGCTGTCACCTCTTGCCATTCAAACCATAACAATTGCAGATCGATCAAGGTGAGTACTGAAAATTTAAGCCCTTGCTATTTTTCGAATTTAATGTAATAAAACAGCACTTTAAGACTTCTAAGTATTAATTTTTTACTTAATTTTTAATTGTGTTCATTTGATTTTTAATTATTGTTAATTAATTCTTACTGTAATGTAAAATTTTCTATTTTTTGTTTTCATTTTAATTTCTGGAGAGTATCATACAGAAGTTCTACGTATCATATTGAGGTAAACTCTTATTATTTTACAAATATTGATATCAACGTAGAATGTATTGAGTATTATAGCTCTGGTTCATACTTTCAAATAGATGCATTCTTAATATGCATTCTTAGTTAGTCAACTGTTGCTGTTATTATAATAGAGGGCATACCAACAATATAACTTTCAGCCAAGAAACCTGCCTTTCCTAAGACAGAAAAAGGTTTGGATAGACAAAGAAAGGATTATCTCTCTTTCTCTATCCAAACCTTTTTCTGTCTTAGGAAAGACAGATTTCTTCGCTTAAAGTTTAAAATAATAAAATTGTTTAAATGATATAGTGAAATTGAAGTAAATATCTCCTAATATAGCACAGTATTACTTATTTTATTTATGCGGTATCATATATATATATACAAATATATAAATTTTTAAAGAAGGATACAAAAAAAAAAAATGCATTAAAATATGTATTTTTGTTTTCAGTTGCTTACAGCACTTCAGAAATTTGGTTCCAATTTGGATGACTATTTGCATCTGATTGTACCACCGATAGTGAAGTTATTTGATTCTCCTGATGTGCCATTAATTGTACAAAGGTAATAGTTACTTGTCTGATTTGAATATTGCACAGAGATTTGTGCAAATATTCACTTATTAATTACATATCTCTTATATGAAATCCAAGAGAGGAATAATTCAAATAATGATGAGGAAATTTTAGAACTCAGAGACAAAATTTTATAACAGTTCCCATCCAAATTACTATCTATCTCCCTGTGAAAATGAGTCTAATGTTAAAATAAATCTGGAGCAGTGGTTGACAATCTCCAGTATGCCTATTTCTGGAGTATTCCCAGTGTTTATTCAGAAGATACTCTTGAATTTTCAGATTTAATAAGAGTGGTAATGATTCATAAAAAAAAGTTGGCAGCTGCTGACATTTTGACTGACTTGTTTCAGCTACTCTTAAGGTTATCAGACTATATTTAATTGTTTAAATTAACTAAAAACGTTAGCTTGTCTGGTTAAATCATATTGGCGTAGTTTTTAAATGGCACATTGAATGTAAATTTTCCAGATAATTTACTTTCAGCTTGTAACCTTTTATTTTTCTACTCTTGCCAAGTCAATAAATCAAATTGGTCTTTATAATATATGATGTGTTTACACACATATTCACCTGATTTTTTTTGTCTCCATGTACTTTAATTATTACAGTTTTTGAGTTTACTCCCAAATAGCCTTGAGCTAATTTTTATTAAGGATTCATCTAATTTTAAGATGATGGGGTCAATGTCAAATAGTACCAACACATTTGAAATCCCCTTAGTGCTTTATACATGTATCTGTGTTTTCTTTTAGGTTTTTTTTTTATTGTTTTTACATATATGTTTTTCTTGTGATTTTATATTTTAACTTAAATTGTGATGTGTTTCATTGGCAAATATTAAGCTGTTGAGTTCTGCTTTAGTATAAGGATGGGCATATTATTCACCATGTTACAAACCACTATAAAGAGAAAAATAAACTAGATAAAGAGAAACAGTTTATTTTATTTCGAAGGATAAGTCAAAGTTTTTATACAGATATTAAGAGGTTTCCATGCGGCCTCCATTTCTGACCCAGAGGTTGTTGAGATATCAGTATTAGTGAAGATAAGACGTAATCATCTAGCGATTTGGCAGTGGTAAGGGAGAACACCGATCTTGAACTCTTAAACACAAAACTTCCAATTACCTTGTCTACCGTTTGGAATCTCATGCGAATTAAATTACCACATATCCAGCATAACATTTCAGGTACTTAAGATCTACAGCAACCCTTTCGCTCTTTTTTTATTGCCAACTAAAGGTAAACCTATCGAAAGTTCGTCGTTCTCAACTATTGGCCCTAATCCTTGTTTAATTTTAATTTCAGATAATTTCAGACAACTAGAGGATGATATGGGGCACCTCTTCTCCTCTAGGCTAAGTTTTTCAATTACTTTTTTTTAAACCACGCTTTCCTTATCGCGATTTTAAAACACCGTTTTTAGTTTAACCAATGATTTCTCACACCGCTGTTTTATGATTCATATAACCACAATGGATTATTGAGGTGAGTGCCATCTCTTTATTAAGCTTTGACTAAATTCATATTTCTTGTCATGAACTTCGGCATCTTAAGCTTTTGCTAATTCTTTTATGGAAACTATGACTATTTATTAAAAGATTGCATTTATGTATAAATACGAGACTAGATAATGTCATGCACTGTCAAAAACCAGAAGCAAAGCTTAACATGTTCATTGCTAGTTGATGCATATGCGCATGATTTAATCCAGTTGGATGAAAAACCACCTGACTTTAAGAACCATTTTTTTCTGATTTGTCAGAAAAAAATGGTTCTTAAAGTCAGGTGGTTTATTAAGGTTATAGCTGATTAAGCTGGCAGCAAACCTTAAAAGATACACCAAATTTAAATTATTTTAAAATAATTTAAAATAACCATTGCAAACAAAAAAACCAGTAGGAACCTCAATCCAGAAATGAGTGTAATCAGTATTCACTAAAAATTTACTCCACTTTTACCTTTAAGTTTTTCAATTTTAAGATTGTTATCATTTGGGAAGGAATGAAGTTTATAAAAGTCGAGACTCTTACTCTGCACCTTGCCTTAGGTTATGGTAGGCATAAAACTGGAGAAGCAAGGGTCTTAAAAGAGGAGATTAAGTACTTGGTGATAATAGGCTGCTCTTTCAAAAGTGAACATTTACTAGTAGGGAAAAGGAGGTGTTTATCCCTTTGTATATGGCAATGATCAGGCCACGCCTTGAATACTGCGTACAGGTCTGGAGGCCTCATTTTAGGAAGGATGTAGAGTTGCTTGAGCGAGTGCAGAAAAGGGCAACAAGATTGGTGAGGGAACGAAGAGGCCCTCTTACCAAGAAAGGCTTAAGTTCTGCAAATTGCAGCAGCTGGAGACTAGGCACCTGCGGGGTGATCTGATTGAGGTGTATAAGGCCGTGAATTGGTTGAGCAGGGTCAATTCTGATAGAATTCTTCTGCTTGCTCAAATTACAAACCTTGAGGGGGCATAAATTCAAATTGAGGAAAGACAATTGTAGAATAGATGTGCGGAAATTTGCCTTTAGCCAGCAGGTAGTTGATTGCTGGAACAAACTTCCATCTGTTGTTGTGGAAGTTGATAGCTTAAATAAATTCGAGGAACTGGACAAATGTTTAGAGGGAATAGATGTGTGAAATTGATTTTTTTTTTTTTTTCAAGTTTATTAAGTTTATATCCTATATCCAATCGGTGACTGAGGCTGTCATAATTTATTAGGGCAGTTAAACAAGATATTTCATTTACAAGCCATAATATGTTCTTCTGAGAAAACCATTTCTATCTAGACAGTCACATATGTGCTGCCATGATTTTCTCTTCTACTAAAGTCACTGACCAGTTTGCAGTACCCACTTCTTTCTCGAACCACCGTTTTGGATTGGTGATACATTAGCTTTTATAATCCACAGGAATTATTTCTGAGTGTAATGAAGCCCTCATGGTTAATCTTAATGATTTGATGTATTCTTTCAGCATTTCCTTTAAAATAACTGGGTATGTGTAGTCTATTCCAGATGCCTCTTATTTGCTTTCTATGTTCAGGTTTTTTTTAGTAAATTATCCACTGTCATTTCCATTTCACTGGAAATGACAGCATTAGAAACAGTGTTAGTGCACAGTGCCCAGCACTGTGCACTAACACTGTTTCTCCTCACCATGAAGGGACTACTCCAACTAAGAGATCGGCAAGGTACCCATTTCATTTTGTAAGCACATCCTCTAAGTAATCATTGACTTTAACTTTACCATATACATGACATAAGGTGATATTGTGATTTGTTCCTTTTTTCTTTGTATCTACATAATGTAAAACTCTATTCCATTTCTTTGCTCCTTAAACAGTGATTTCCCAGATTCTGCTTTTGTCAGCCTAACCCTTTCTGTAATGCTTATTACAGAACAACTTATACCTGTGAAATAATGATAATGTGTATATATCGAGTAAAAATATCTTTTTACTGGATATATACGTTATCATTATTTCTTATCACTATGGATTCCAGTACAACAGGCCCATTTATCCTCAGCTTATACCTATTATATGCTTCAAGTGCTTTGTAACTGTCTTATTCTATCATGTTTTGCTCTAATACAGGGTGTTTCAAAAGTGATGGTCAATAATTTAAAGGTGAACTGTACAGACTACAATACACAAAAAGAGCTTAGTAAATATGAGTCCTTAAGTGAATTGTTTTTGAGATATTGCACATTTGTAGTTGGGATCCACCACCAACGAGGTGAACTGTACAGAGTTGGTATTCACCACTGACTTGTTTGTTTAAGTTAGGTTATGCTCATTCTCTCCCTTTCCCCTCTTTCACTGTTCTGAGACGGAGCAGGCATACTAGAACTTGTCAAAGGATAGTCAACATGGAAAGAGGTTACAGCAATGAACTATATGTGGACATGCACTTCATGTATGGTAAAGCCAATGGCAGTGCACTCAAGGCTGCACGTTTGTATACCAAGAAGCAGTTCCCTGGCGAAGGCAGCCCAATAGGTGCACAATCATCAAGGTACATCAATGCCTTAGAGAACATGGGTGCTTTGCACATGGAGTACGAGCAGAAACATAACACCTGATGTTGAGGAAAGGGTGTTAGAAAGAATAGAACAAAATCCAGGAATTTCGACAAGGAGGGTTGCTCTGCAAGAGTGTGTACTGAATCATAGCAGTGTGTGGCAAATTTTACATTGCCAATTACTGTACCTCCACCATATCCAGCATGTACAAGGTCTCAGTAATACAGACTACCCTCCCAGAGTGAACTTACTTCTGCCAGTGGTTGCAACAAAAGTGTGTCCTGAACCCCGACGAATATCCTAATGCAATTCATGAGTCGCAACATCAGCAAAGTTTCTTGTTGAATGTCTGGGCAGGACTACTAGGAGACTATCTAATTGGACCACACTTTCTGCCAAACAAAGTATTCAAAGTATTTTATTAAAGTTTTGTGGGCTCCGGTGTTTCCCCTATCTGCCAACTTTCTGCCAAACAGGCTGACAGAAGAGCTGTACCTTCAGTTCCTGCAGAATGTTCTTCCAGACCTCCTTGATGATAATAATGTTCCACTTGAGCAATGCCAGTACATGTGGTTTATGCATGATGGTGGACCGGCATATTTTGCTCAAGTTGTGACTCCTTATCTAACTAGAAGGTGTAGGGTCAACGGTGGATAGGTAGAGGTGGGTCTGTAATGTGACTTAAATCCTATGGATTTTTGTACCTGGGGTCATGTAAAAAGCTTGGTGTACACTTCTGACATTAACACAGTTGAGGAATTGCAGCATCAGGTTGAAGGAGCCTTTCAGCAAATGAGAAATGACCCGTGAATCCCGCAACTCAATGCAGAGAAGACTACAAAGCTGCATACGAATGCAAGGACAGCATTTGAGCACCTTTTGTAACATCTGTAAAATCCTGTGGTGTTGAAACCAAAAATTAAAAATGTATTATCTTATGTTCAAAAAAACCACCCTTAGCAAAGAATTCACAGCTTTTTGCTAAACTAGTGCTCCCATAGTCAGTGGCGGATCTTAGCAAAAAATGTGCATTATCCTGAAAACGGTTCATTTGCGGCCAGATGTTCACTGGGACATTTTTGCTTATTTTACTTTGTACTTTTCACCTTCACATTATTGACCATCATTTTTGAAACACCCTGTATATCTGTTAAAAAATGTATTTGGGCTGTTACAGTATATTGACAGTAAGCTTTCTTATGAGGTGGGCAGCTTTAAATTACCCCTTTTGAAATAGCGTCATTTTGAGCATTTTTTCCCTACTGTTGGAGGCAATTCTGGAAGGCCAATTTTGGAATTGCCAAATGCTGAATATCACATCATTCTTTTTTGTTTGTATGTCATCAAATTGATTAATATCCTTTCAGGTTTTTTTTTTTTTTTTTTTTATGATGGGGTGGGGGAAGTCATGTGAAGCCATGTCTCGAAATGGAAGCTGCTGGACCTGCCATTCAGTAACCCCTTATTGACTGATTGTGACAATACAGCAATAGCTTGCACAGTGCAGTTTTAATTAGTATGGGATTCACTATAGTGCGGTTTATAATCTGCGACTGTGATTGATTATCAATTAATTTTGCTCTTAGTGTACCTCATTAATATTTGTATTTATTATTTTTCTAACTAATTATGCAGATTATTTCTAATGTAAAAAAATCCTTAAGATACCCACATTATTTTTCCCATTGAAATTATTCCCTGTTTAGTGCTGATTCAGTCAGTGCGGTAGTTTTTTTCCAACACATTAATCACACTGTGCGAGGTATTCCTGTACTATTGTGGTGAAGCAACCAGATTGCATATGTGATACAGTTCTTTGAATTGTCTTACGAATGTATTATTATTATTATTATTATTGCTCTTATTTTATTTCTCCCTGATTGGGGGATCCACCTCATGATGGGTATTGCTACCAAGTATACAGAGTGGTTGTTGTTATGTTTGGTGTTACTGTTGGTCGAGGAACTCTCTGACTATCCTACAGGGGTTCAGGATTGCTACTTTCTGGAGTTCCTTGTAGGTGTTCGCTGGGAGACCTATTGCTGCTAGGCTGTTATGTAGGGTCTTTGGCACCATACCTGTGGTTGACACGATGATCGGGATGGTCATTACTTGTTGCATATGTCACATCTCTTTAATCTCCTGTCTTAGGTTCGTGTGCTTCCTTTTTTCGCCATGGATTTTCTGCAGGTTGCCAGTGTTGGGTACCACTATGTGAATCAGGTAGCCTTTTCATTCTTGTCCACAAGGGTTATGTCCGGTCTGTTGTGCGGGATTGTCCTATCCGTTATTATGGCGCAGTCCCAGTACAGCTTGTGGGTTGGGGTCTCTAGTATTGCCTGGGGTATGTACTTGTAGTACAGTACACTTTCTTCACCCAGCAGGTATTTCCTTGCTAGCTTCTGACGTATTATCCTGGCTACCTGGTCGTGTCTGTGAGTGTACTCAGTCTGGGTGATCACCTTGCATCCTGCAGTGATGTGTTGGATCGTTTCTGAGGCCAGGCGACATCGGACACTCCGGGTTCCTTGGCGATATATTTTCTATAATTCCCGGTGTTGATTACCTGGCTTTGGATGGCGAGCATGAATCCTTCAGTCTCTGGGAAGAGCGTCCCGCTTGTGAGTCATGCATTGGAAGCAATTTTATCTATGTGATCTTGATGGAGATCATTGTAGTGTCTGCCATGGAGTATCTTCTCTGCCCATCTTTCTAGCTTCATTTGAACCTCCTGGTTGTGGGGCTCCTCGCTTAGGCACCTCCGTAGCCAGGTGGGAAGGAGCAGCAGTGCGTAGCACATGCTTCTTGATTAGACCGGGGTTTGAACTCGTCACCACTAAATACAGAGGATGCGGAAAGGTCAGGGAATGACCACTGCATATCTCACAGCTAATGCTCCTAAAAACCAAATAACAACAACGCTCCTCGCTTAGGTTGAGTGAGATATACCGCCTCTCTATCTTCCTTATGGCCTGGATGAGTGCTGCTGTTTGTTTCTGGAAGTAATCCTTCTGGTTAACTATCGCTGTCTTCTATTGCTCAATGAGGCCCCTTCCTCTTTCTTCCCGGGCAATTGTCAGTCTCTCCATGGCAGATTTCGGGGGTGTTGGCGGCTCTTGGTCATCATTATCCTTGTCTTTCTCATGATATCCTCCAGCTCGGTGTTAGTCCAATCTGTGACCCATGGCAAGGAGGTCAAAGATTGGACTAAGAAGTATGAAGTAGAGAGAAAGAAAGAGAGAGAGAGAGAGAGAGAGAGAGAGAGAAACAAGAGTCAGAAGTAAAAGGGAATCATCAAGAAAGAGAAGAATGATGATATCCAGCTCAGAACCCTGGGTATGCCAAGCCCATACTCACCGGATGTGAGCCTTGGGGTTACATTAGAACTTGAACATAGAACCCTTTATTAATTGTTTGTCCATCTGGGGCATATCTGTTGTGGACAGCACCATCAGAGGCAACAAATACTAGCAATGTAGCCTTCATTTTGCTGTGCAAAATATGCTTTATGTTAAAAGTTTTCATTAAAATGGAATGGCATGATCCAATGGAGATGTTTCTTCATTGATTAACTTTTGCATAATTTTCACCAGTTTTTCCACTCAAGACAGTTTTCATCAATTGTTGAGGTTAAGGGCCATCTAGATTGCACTTTTGACAGACTCCCTATGCTTTTCGAAATGATAGTACCAATTGAAACACCTTGTGTATTGCCTCAGAGTTCCCATATGCTAATTTCAGAAGGTTACATGTGTCATTTGTTGTTTTTCTGATTTTAAAGCAAAATTTAACACACACACATTGTTCAGTGTACTCCAACATTTTGAAAAATGCTGAGATATGAAAACACATTAGCTGGTGCCCTCGTGTAGCGCAATTGGTAGAATCACCACCCTCTCAACACCAGGTGGAAAAGACCTGTCGATGAGGAATTTTTATGGGCCCTTTTTCACCATGTGGGCAAGTTAATCAGTCTAAGGCAAGGGTAACATGGTTTTTTTCTCACAGAAATGTGAGTTTTTCATCCAGAAAATTAACCACAGAACATATACAATGTACAGGTAGTTCTCGCTTTACGAGTTTATGGGTTTACGAGTTTTTTTTTACAAAGTATCAAGTATTAACAAAATCGAAAATTTGAACATTAATTGCAAAAAATGAATGTTAAACATTCATAAATACAGCATTTCAAACCACGCGTGTAGCTATACAATACAGTGTACCCAGCTTTACAATATTAATCCATTCCAGAGACACCATTATATCGTGAAAATATCGTAATATGAACCCAATAACACATTGTTTTTTGGTAATTCGTTCCAGACCTTGAAAGTTGCAATTTTTGCTATATAACTCTCTAAATGGTCGTTTTTATAGTGCAAATTGTATTAGTTACCAATTCAAATCACTAAAATGCACTACACTGTCATTGTTATCTGGATATCATCATTCTTCTCTTTCTTGGTGATTCCTTTCTGGTTCTCTTTCTCTCTCTCTCTCTCTCTCTCTCTCTCTCTCTCTCTCTCTCTCTCTCTCTCTCTCTCTCTCTCTGGGTAGGTAACTTGGGGAATTTTTTTTTTTTTGGCTGGTGCAGCATAAGCCTCAGGCTTCCTTGCACCATATGTCTAATAATAATAATAATATGTTCTGTTACAAGAACCAATTTTGAACGCGTTTGTGACATTTTTCTAAAGCACATTTCTGGAGCTCACGAACATAAAACAATTTGCACTTTCCAGTTTATTGGGCTTTTCTGTTACTGCAAGCAATTATAAATGGGTAGTAAACTCGATGTTATTGCATTTGCGAAAATACCGATAGCTGGAATTGTGTGGTTTTTTTATGTTAGTATTAGTATTAGTATTAGTAACGGCCGTATGGTGCAAGAAAGCCTATGGCTTATGCTGCACCAGCCAAAAAAATCCGAACAAAACAATGATAAAAACAAAAATTAAATAAATAAATAAATAATAATAATTAATAAATAAATAAAAATAATAAAATGAAATAAAAAATAAATAAAAAGGAAATTAATCCTATCATCCTATGCGCTTCCCTTACCCGAAAGTACTATCCAGATGACCTTTGAATTTCCCCAAACTGTCGGCCTCCACCACCCATGAAGGCAACTTATTCCAGTAATTTATAACTCGCTGGCTAAAATAAAACTTCCTGCAGTCCAATCTAAACATTTCCCCCCGTAACTTGAATTTATGTCCCCTAGTTCTAGCATCATTTATAATCTTGAAAATTTTGTCCTCATTCATTTTACTGATGCCTCTCAGAGCCTTAAACACCTCAATCAAATCTCCTCTAAGGTGTCTAGTTTCCAAACTCTGCAACCCACATATTCGAAGTCTTTCTTCATAAGGCCGCCCTTTTGCCAATCTCCCCAGGTTATACACCCTTTCAAGAAGCTCGATGTCTTTCTTTAGGTGCGGTCTCCATACTTGAACACAGTATTCCAAGTGTGGTCTAACATAAGCCTTATATAATGGGATTATCACGTCCCTATCTCTACTTGCAAAAGTTCGATAGATCATCGATAGGACACCATGGGCCTTTCTTGCAACCTGTTTACAATGCTCAGAGAATTTCATGTCTGACCGTATCGTAACACCCAAGTCCCTTTCCTCCAGTACTGGGTTTAGTTGAACTCCACCAAGTGAATAAGTTATTTTGGGATTACTGTTTCCCAGGTGTAATACCTTACACTTTGTTGGATTAAAGCACAGCTGCCATTTTTCTGACCATTCTTGAAGTCTATCTAGGTCTCTCTGAAGAAGCTCAGCTTGACAGTGATCATTAACTACTCTACCAATTTTAACATCATCTGCAAATTTAGACAAAACGCCCTCTATCCCTTCATCAATGTCGTTTATGAAAATTAAAAACAACAGTGGTCCTAATACTGATCCTTGGGGAACCCCACTTCTTACATCAACCCAATCTGAGGAATAGCCATTTATCACAACCCTCTGCCTCCTGCCCTGAAGCCATCCTTCTATCCATCTAAGGATTTTCCCAGTGATTCCAACCTGTTCCAGCTTATAAAGCAACCGCTCATGTGGGACTGAGTCAAAAGCTTTGCTGAAATCTAAATAAACAATGTCGAAATTATTCCCTAAATTCAGCTCGTGAGTGACCCTTTCGAAATAGCGAACCAGATTTGTTAAACATGATTTTCCCTTTTCAAAACCATGGTGAGTATCCTTGAGAATTTCAATTCGATCCAAATGATCCTGAATTCCACCCTTGATCATTGCCTCCATGATTTTCCCTACTACTGAAGTCAGACTGACGGGTCGATAATTTCCCACTTCACTTTTAGAGCCACCCTTATGTATGGGAGATACATTTGCACTTTTCCAATCCAAGGGAATCTCCCCAGAGTCTAGTGATGCTCGCATAATTAGCCTCAGTGGTTCAATGCACTCGCTTGCCGCCTCTCTTAAGATTATAGGGTATATTCCATCAACTCCAGGAGCCTTACTGGTCTGTAGGCTTGAAAGTTTTTTCATTAAATAATCTTGCGAAATTTAAATATCATTAATTACATATTTTTTAACTTCGCTCCCACAATTTCCCATTGCCACAAAAGGCTTTTCATTTGTAAATATCGATGCAAAATAACTGTTGAGTTCATCTGCAACGGCAGCTGGTGTATTTATTACTATCCCCTTTCCCTTACGTAAAGGTCCGATCTGGTTTGTCCTGCTCTTCTTGGCATTTATATATGTGAAGAATTCTTTATTCCCCCCTCTTTGCTCTGTTTGCTAGTGATTATGGTGTTATTATGGTGAAATGTGTTTCCCTTTTACTGAAATCTTCAATCGTATAAAAAACATAAAGAAATTTTTAAGTTCTTCTCTTCATTCCTTTTTTTTTTTCATTTAAGCTTCGTAAACTTGTTACTCCGCACAAATCGTGTTAGTTGCAATTTGTGCATTCTGTTAAAAAATGCTTATGTATGTTATTGAAATTTAAAAAAGAAAAGAGAAGATTATCTTGAAAACAAGAGCCTCTTGAAGCATTTCTGAAATAGATGACTCCTTGTGCAACAAACCAATGAGTGCTGAGCCAATAATAAGTGATCAACGATAGTGCATTTAGTCGATGATGAGGAAGAATAAACATTCTTTAACATTTGTAAGTCATAAAGAATTTTCTTTATTATTATAATTTGCTTGATTTTACAGGCTGCATTTTCATTTCTTTGAAAAATTTGAATCTATGCCCCCTCAGGTTCTGAAGGGGCATAGATTCAAATTGGGCCTTGAATGGTTTGAGTTTCCTCAATCGGATCAATTTGCACATCTCAATCGGATCCATTTGCAGGTGCCTAGTCTCCAGATGCTGCAACTTACAGTATTTTAAGCCTCTCCTGGTAAGAGAACTCGTTCTACAACTCTATATCCTTCCTAAAATGAGGCCTCCAGACCTGTATGCAGTACTCAAGGTGAGGCCTGACCATTGCCTAATACAAGGGTATAATCACCTCCTTGTCTCTGCTAGCAAAGTTCCTATATCATTGACAAAACTCCATGACCTGCTCTGGCTGCCCATCTGCACTGCTCAGAGAACTTCATATCCGGCTGCACAATTACTCCCAGGTCTTTTTCATTCTCCCCATCCCTGAGTGTAGTACCACACAGTTGATACCTATCTCTTGGGTCACTGCTACCCATATACAGTACTTTACATTTTTCAGTATTAAACTTCAGTTGCCACTTCTTAGCCCATCTACCTAACTTTTCTAGATTCTGTTGCAGTAGCATACTGTCTTTACTATCATTAACAACCCTGCCAACATTTTTATCATCTTCAGACTACATTAAGCCTGATATACCTTCATCAATATCATTAATAAATACACAAAACAACAATGGGCTCAGCACTGAACCCTGGAGGACTCCACTAATATCATTAGTCCTTGAAGAGCAGTATCCATTGATTACCGCTCTCTGTCTTCTCCTACTCAACCATCCCTTTAACCATAGCAACAATTTGCTTCCAGTGCCACACTGCTCCAGTTTGTGCAGCAGTCTTCCATGTGCAACAGTAACAAAAGCCTTTCTAAGATCCAAATATATGATATCAAAATTATTGTTTGCATCCAGTTCCTTTGTGACCACATCATAGTATCCAATGAAATTGGTCAGACAAGACTTCCCCTTAACAAACCCATGCTTTGTCCAAGCTATTACTGCAGTCTTGTCTCGATGATCCTGCATCACTTCTTTAACTAGTGACTGCATTATTTTCCCCGGAAGTTAAACTAACAGGTCTATAATTATTTTCTTCACCCTTTGAACCCCCCCTTTTTGAAGTGAGGATAAATTTGCACATCTCCAGTCCATTAGGACCTCCCCTGAATCAAAGGATGCTCTGATAATTATGGCTAAGGGTTTGCCTACTTCCATTGCTGCCCCGATCAATATAACTAGATAGATTCCATCTGTCCCAGGTGCCTTTTTATGTTTAACTTCAACAATTTCTGCTCCACTTTGCTCTCCATTAGTGTAAAATCATTTAGGTCCCTGTTAGAATTTAGTAAACTTCTGTCCTTCCCTTCCTTACAGAATTCCTCATGTGTGACTATACTTGCAAAATACGCATTCAGTTTATTAGCTATCTGAGCATGATCATCAACAGTCGAACCATCAACATCAAGTGGACCACTTGGATTCATCCCCTTTCTTCTAGAGTTTACATAAGTAAAGAAGTCTTTGTTGTTTTTCTTTGCATCCTTTGCCAAAGATTTTTCATAATCTGCCTTTGCCTGCCTAGCCTCCTTTGTGACTTGATTACAGACTAACTTATATCTGTGATAGGCTTCTGTGTCACCTGCTAATTTATATGCATCCCTTGCATTTTTCTTCACTGCCGCGAGCTTCATTAGTTCATCTGACTTCCATTTAGGCCTAAACCTCGAACAGTATTTCATAGTTAGTATGAAAAGCCTAGTAGCTTCCAAGATTAATTCCCTGAAGACCTCCCATTTAGAATTCACTGTTTTTAACATCATCAGTTGATCCCACTGTTATGGTCATGTGGGGGGCTCACGGCCCCATCTTTTCCCGGCACTGTCTTGTACCCACACCTTTCTTCGGGGTGACATCTTTGATCTCTATATTGCTCTAAACCTTCAATCGATCCGAATTGCTCTAAACCTTCAAAATCTGCACCCTTGGCAACCAAGGGTTTTGATAATACCTGGCTGCTGCTGCATGAGATTTTCGTTGTGATTTTTTAGATTGGGCGATCACTGAGTGTTGCCCAACCCCCGCTTTCACCCCTTCCTTACGTCTGCCTTTTTCCCTGGTGTGGACTAGAGTATCCGCAGTGAGAATGACCACGTAGTAACACGTAACAACATTTATTAAAACAAAAGAAACGTGTATATAGAACTTGCATTCTATCTGATTAATTGTATAAAAGAATATATACCATAAACCCCCACTATTCGCGGTTTCGCTTATTCGCGATTGCTGATTTAATATAAAATGAAACCTAAAAAAATGTGAATTTTAAAGCGCCGTGAACATTTTCCGCTATAAAAAACATGGGCGTGGCTAAAATTATCTTTCCCAGTCAAAACAGCGCTCAATGGGTGGGGGGGAGAGGGGTGAAAAAATCGCGAGCGTGGATGTTTCTCGCTAATCCTTGTTCAGTATGTGTTATGCGCTTGTCGTGGAAGGTTTCGTCGTTTGCTTTTAATTTATATGCTTATAAATTGAATAAATTTATCAATTTATAAATTTATATTCTTACAAAAGTGATAACTCTACCGTTTTGCAGTGTGTAAAACAGATTTTTTCGAGTGTGTTAACGGAAGAAAGTGACTTTATTGTGGAAAAGTTCTTTCTAACCCATACAAAAATATGCTACGAATAACGAGGGAAATGTGAAAATATCAAAGGTGATGACATTCGCGAATAAAATTGAGTTATTAGACAAAATTTCTAATGGTGAAAGTGTCTCCTCAGTGGCAAAACATTATAAAATCAATGAGTCAACGGTACGATCAATCAAGAAATCCGCCATAGTGTCCGTGAAAACACGCTAATTGCTTAAGTAACTCGTGATGTTAAATTAGAAAAAATGGAAAAAGCTTTAAATCTGTGGATAGAAGACTGAACTCAAAATAAAATTCCGTTAAGTTCACTCATCATTCGTGAAAAAGCAAAACTCCTTTATCAACACTATAGCGAAACTGGTGATAGCACTGGCGGGATAAGTTTTTTTTGCTATCAAAGGCGCTGGTTTGAAAGATTTGTTTGAAATTTCTAATAAATATTACATTTAATATTAAATTGTTTCTTATTTTCATTTCATTGCCATATGCTTGCATTTCTAATGGTCATATTATGAAGGTACATATAATACATACATAAACAAAATTTTAGACTAGTTTTTCTTATATATTTCATACTTTGGAACAGAACCCCTTTATTACTATGGGAGACATAACTCAGTATTCGCGTTTTCGGTATTCGCGACATTTCTCAGGAACGTAACTCCCGCAAATAGCGGGGGTTTACTGTATCTCGATTCTAAATTTCAGGTCATAATAACAATAAGGATTTGATTAAAGTTATAAAAATTGTACAGTTAACTCTTTATAGAGTTCTTCTTTCTATCTTTTTAAAATGCTCATTCCTTAACGTTGCTTGCTATATTGCTCTAGGCTGAATAACCAAAATGTTCATAAACACCTTTGTATTTTTCATCCCTTAGGTAAAAGGGAAACATAAGGCGGTTAAGTCTTATGTTTCCTCTGGCAGTAAGTTAGATAATCAACTCTGGCAGTAAGTTAGATAATCAACTCTGGCAGGTCAATTCTGGCAGTAAGCTAGATAATCTTGTAATAACTGAGAGTAAAGTGGAGGAGAAATTGTTGAAGATAAACACAAGAAAGGCACCTGGGTTGGATGGGATCTATCCAGTTATATTAAAGGAGGCAGCAAAGGAAGTAAGCAAACCCTTAGTCATAATTATGAGAGCTTCCTTGGACTCAAGATGCACTGGAGATGTGCAAATGTGACCCGAATTCACAAAGGAGGATCAAAGGCTGACACAAGTAATTATAGACCTGTTAGTTTAACTTCTGTTCCAGGAAAATTAATGGAGGCACTGGTTAAAGAAGCACTGCAGGATCATCTAGACAAGACTTCAGTTATAGCTAGGACACAGCATGGTTTTGTTAAGGGGAAGTCTTGCCTGACCAATTTGATTGGATACTATGATGCAGTCACAAAAGAACTGGATGCAGGGAATAACTTTGATATTATATACTTGAATCTTAGAAAGGCTTTTGATACTGTTGCACATGGAAGACTGCTGCACAAATTGGAGCAGTGTGGCATTGGAGGCAAATTGCTGCGGCACCTCCGTAGCCAGGTGGGAAGGAGCAGCAGTGCGTAGCACACGCTTCTTGATTAGACTGGGGTTCGAGCCCGTCACCACCAAATATGGAGGATGCCGAAAGGTCAGGGAATGACCACCGCATATCCCGGAGCAATATGGCCTTAGTTGATAATGCTCCTAAAAACCAAATAACAAACAACGAACAAGCAAGCAAATTGCTGCTGTGGATAAAGGGTGGTTGAGGGGGAGAAGACAGAGAGTGGTAATCAATGGACACTGCTCATCTTGGACTAATGTTATTAGTGGAGTCCCTCAGGGTTCAGTGTTGGGTCCATTATTGTTTTGTGTATTTATAAATAATATTGATGATGGTATATCAAGCTTAATGTCCAAGTTTGCAGACAATACAAAGGTTGGCAGAGTTGTTAAGGACACTACTGACCCTATGTTGCTGCAACAGGATCTGGAAAGGTTGAGCAGATGGGCTGAGAGGTGGAAAATGAAGTTTAACATTGACAAATGTAAAGTACTACATATCGGAAAAAGCAATCCCAGAGCAACGTATCAACTCTGTGGTACTACACTGACAGTGGTAGAGAATGAAAAGGACATGGGGGTAATTGTGCAGGCTGATACGAAGTTCTCTGAGCAGTGCAGATGTGGGCTGCAAGAGTAGCTCAAGGTGTCTTATCAATGATATACAGGAATTTTTCTAGCAGGAATAAGGTGGTGATTATTCCCTTGTATAAGGCAATGGTCAGGCCACACCTTGAGTACTGTATAAGGTCTGGAGGCCTCATTTCAAGAAGGATGTTTAGTTGCTGGACAAGTACAGAGAAGGACAACAAGGTTAGTGAATGGAACAAAGGGTTGCTCTTACGAAGAAAGGCTTAAGTTTTGCAAATTACAGTGTCTGGAGACTAGGCACTGGCGAGGTGATCTGATAGAGGTGTATAAAGCATTGAATGGGTTGAGCATGCTCACTGCTGATGGGATTCTGCCTCTTGCTCAGAATAATCACCTGAGAGGGCATAAATTCAAATTGAGGAAAGACAGTTGTAGGATTGATGTGCGGTAATTTGCCTTTAGCCAGTGGGTAGTTGGTTGGTGGAACAGACTTCCATCCCTTGTTGTGGAAGTTGATAGCCTAAATAAATTTAAGGCTCAGCTGGACAGGTATTTAAATACCTGAGGAGTGAAGTGGAAGTTTTTTTTTTTTTTTTTCATGGCTGATGCTGCATAAGCTTGCTTTCTTGCATCATATGCCTCTACTAATGCTAAAGCTTTATGCTCCATCATCTCTTAGTACCTATTCTCATCATAGTTAAAGGACTAGCATTTGTTCTTATTTGATTATTTTACTCTTTTTGGGCATTCGATTTGCTAGGAAAAAACTTTCAGGTACTTCTAAAGCATTATAGTTATTTCACATATGATTGGATTAACAAGAATTTCAAGTAAATTAGGAAGGAAGCATTCAGTTGTAGCTATTAATATTAATTTCGTCATTTCCATTCACATGAATGGAATAGTGTGCTTACCAGTTAAATCATTTGCTCCTAGAATCAGTTAAGAGGCTTTCTTCTTGTCAGTTAAATCTGGGTGTGGTCCTCTCTGATGCCTCGAATCTTTATCTCAGCTTCTCATTCTTCTTTTACTTCTCTTGTGACTCGCTGCCGACAATGTTGTCTGCAAACTCTTTCTGCTGGATAACACCCACTTCTCAAGAACCAACACTCTCTCTCTGTCTCTCTCTCTCTCTCTCTCAACTCTGATTCTCACTCTCCCAACCCACAACAAAGCTAGCAACAGTCAAAAATATCTCTACCTTTTCGAGCCCACCAAACTCTTTATATACCTTGCCTCTTGTTCTACTTTTTCAGAGATGACTCTTTTCCTTGGCTATACTAAAATAAAGGAATTATTCACTTCCTGCCAGTGGTAATAAAGGAAGTAAAAAGGTAGGAAACTTTTTTCTTTGGTTATCTGATTCTATGTCATAGAGACAAAGTTACCCAAGAATGCGCATATTCCCTCCAACACTCCCTTTGGTAACCTCCCACGGTCATCTGTCCATGTAGGTTCTGCTATGATCGTAAACATCTTTCATTTGCTGTTGTTGATGTAGGAACCAGTGAATCTTATTTTCCTTCCACCCATGTTATTAATTCCTATCAAATGCGAATGCAAACTTCTTGTGGTTATTGCAATCCTTGTCCTCCTATTGGCTTTTTCATACTTCTCCTAAGTAACTCTGATTTTTCCTTATCCCCAGTTGGACGCACAGCGGTGCTTGTCCACGATTGAGGGAGAGAGTTTCCACAAAAACTGGAGCATTTGTACCTATTCCCCACAACCATGGTTTCTTTCTTCTTTTGCTTAATTATTGTGGGTTCCAATCAAGTGCGGATTTTGTTGTTTTAACCTAAATATCCCAAAGTATGGTTTTAATGATAGAATAGTTAATTAGATCTGCCTGATCATCAAGACCCAAGAATTCTTGGTTTCACACTGTATAGAACTCAAAAACTGCTTGAGACCACAGTAGGCACCACCTTTATGAAAACAAAAACCCTTCCCTTTACCCTTGATGGTATTTACATCTTTAAGTAAATCCCACATCAGTGCACAGTGATCACTGTCACCTAGTTGTTCCTTTATCTGCAAATTTCTAATGCATGAGTCATCACTGCTGATAATCAGATCAAGAGTATTAACCCCTCTGGTTGCCCCAGCAAACAATTCTCCAATAAATCCACAAAAGTCTTGTTAGTGTGCGAGTGACAGAAAGGATGCTGTTAGTTAAGAAACACACAAAATCTTGAAATTTCAAGATATTGAAATTCTTCAATATCTTGAAAGTTAAAATCCCCCATTACAAGACATTCTGATTTACTGGCCAACTCTATTTCTTTGCACAATTGTTCGTTGTACTCATCAGAGTCATTAGGCCTATAACACACTCCTACTGTCATTTTCACTTTCCCAGTATATATGTCACACCAAACTGACTCAGCGCTGCACTGTCCACCCATGTCAACTGGATTCACTTCCTTAGATTTTATGTGTTTCTTAACTAACAGCATCCTTTCTGTACACATTTCACTTCCCAAATTCCAAATCTGCACTGCTTATATCTGTGTAACACCATGTCTCTGATATCCCAACAATATCTGCCTTTGATGCCTTGATCAGCATTTCAAATTCGTCAAATATATTTACTAGACTTCTAGCATTGGGGTACATGCAAGTATACATCCACCTGTTCTTACTCTTAGGTATCCTAACATATTTCATCTGTTCTTACTCTTAGGTATCCCATGTATTTACTTGTTCCATGATGACTCCCAGCAGCTCTTGAAATCCCCAGCACCTTGCTCTCTAGGCTGCTGCTCATTACAATAGAAGCAGTTCAAGAATTGCTTTTGCTTCTGCCTATGGCTACCGTTAATATTTTAGTCTGTGAATCCCCCCTCCCATTTTCTTCTAGTCAGAAGGCTTTTTTGTTTTTGATTTATACAAGAACCTTTGAGATTTGTGCAAGTGTTACTGTGACCCACATTATTATAAACGTGAGTATCTGTATTATCCCCCCCCCCCTCAACTAATAATTTACTTTAACCTTTAAGGGCTTATGAATGACATTGGAAAAGACCCCTGCACTACTTCTGTTCAAATGTATACGGTCTCTACAAATAGATTCCTTCTACCTGCAAGAGTGAGCCATTCTGATAAAAGTTCTACCCCCCCCCCCCAAAAAAAAAGAAAAACCTCTGCAGATCTCAGCAGTGGAGTTAATCCATAAGGACCATTGAATTTCATGATACAACTCCTTGTACTGCTGGCTAATTGAGCTACTGTACCATCATGAGGCTGCTTTTGCTAATTACCATCATGGTTGGCTTCAGGAAGGTATGCTTCCAATCAGCTTTTGGACTACTCAGTTCTGTCAAAACAAAAAAGGCGATTGGCTGTGTAATTTTTTTTTTTTTTTAGAAAGAGTGGGACATGTGTCTAGCAGCAATAACTAATGATACTGTAAATCTCTATCTGTATGAGATTACCTGTACAATATTGTATACATAAATGCATACTAATTAAAACTTGCAAAGAAAACGTGTCCCTTAAGTACTAGTGTCACTTAAGTGATTTTTCCACTAATTCAACTTAACTGAGGAGCTCGGGATAAACCATCTGCACTCTTGGAAGCCAAGAAATATTTCTATCTGTAATAGTTAATTGGAAAATGTATAACTAAATATCTTGGTAATTAATTTTCCTCTAATCTTAAATATGCTGTTATTTTTCTTGGTTTGTTTCATAATTGATGCCTAAATATGCATTGCCTAAATATGCATTTGTTTTAATTTTACTTTTTTGTTTTCAGAACTGCTTTGGAAACTATAGATCATCTTTCTGAAACTTTGGGTTTTACTGATTTTGCGTCGCGTATTTTACATCCTTTAGTTCGAAATTTGGATACCCAACCAGATTTGCGACAGGTAAAATTTTGTAGGTTCATAAGTTTTATGATAGTGAATTAAATATATTCTGATAATAAGACTTAATCAGAATTTAAAAATGTCTTATTATGAAAGGTGCTTTTAAATTCTGTCATTTCCCTGATTTCATGCAATTAATGAAAGCTGGTGGAAGGTTTCACTTACTGTGATAAAAAATCGGACCATTTGTAAATCAGATGTTAACATGTACTATTGCATTTTGTCATTTTTGTCTTCAAAAGTACATACATTATCAGAGTCAGTGTCAAAATTTCTGTTTTACTTGCATTCAGTTTCAAGCATTGAAAGACTTTTTTGCTCTTGCTTGAAAGACGAAAGGCAGATTAGTATTCAACCTTTGTCAGAACTGTGAATAGTAATATTTATTTCTAAGTTGCTAATACAATTGACTCACATTTTAGTGAGGCTATGTTCCTGGAAATTATAGCATATAATGAAACTTCTTATAAAATGGAAAGTATATCAGTACATAATAACAGGGAGCATGAAAAGTTTCAAGATTTGCTATAGTATAATTATACCTGCTTTTCATATATTCATGTTATAGAAAAGTGTTCATTTGATTATAATATTTTATTTAACAAACATAAAAAAATTGCAGTGCATAAAAAATATTAGATAATAAACTTTACATATGATTGGATCCCTTGCTAATGGTGGCTAGTTGGGGTCAACAGCAGACATCTGGGTTGTCTGTATCCAATGACTCAGCTGAAGATGGCTGCAACAGAACTGTGTAAGGCCTACCAGGCTTTTTGGCTGAAGTGGGAGTTGATGGTGAAGGCTGAAGGCAGCTTTTTAATAAACTTCTCAGTGGATCCCCGAATTCTTCATCTTCTGATTGTAGATTTCCTTCTAGATTTTCAGACAATAACTTCATCTTTGAATTTCTTAAGTCTAAGTCATGTTCATCAAAGAGAACCATAGAACTGCCGTGAGATATTACCTTCTCTTGTATGACTGGTTCACAAAAAGTCATATGTTGATGATAGTTATGATTTCTAATCCACTTGGTCAGCATATTTTTCTCCTTTCTCTGTTGCTTCAGAGGTAGATTTTTTTAACTCCAGTTACATTAAAATTTGTAGACAATTGAGTACCCTTGTGAATTGAATTACCACTACCATGTTGCTCTTACTATAGATTCACTCTGACCCATTGCCTCCTTTCAATGTTGAGATTTGTGCAAGACATGCTCAGTTCGATGAAACCGAACTGATCATGTCTAAAGAAATATTTTTGTAATTTTTTTCATCACTGTTATTTTTTGCATTCATATTTCCGTGCTTAGTTTTATTTATTTATTATTTATTTTTTTACCAGTCACATTTTTCATTTATACCAGGGCTCTTTACAAACAAAACCAACTTAAATGCACAACAAACAGGATGTCAACAGCAGCACTGCATGTTAAGTTATTGAACCAAAGTGGAAGAAGAAAGAACAGAAGCTGTATATGCAATCTAGCAGAAGCTTCCATAGTAGCTGCATATAGGAAAACATGGAAATCAAAAGCATGTGTAACAGAGTTGACTGTATATTTTTAAATTGTATAATGTCATCTGAAAAGGTAAATCTACTATACATTTAAAAATCTGAGACACTTCAAAGAGACAGGTGTTTCAATGTTACTGGTTTCTCATTAGCAGATGGGTGGTATCTAGATATCCTGAACTGTGAATAATGTATTTTCTCTCAGTGAACAGCCAAGCAGTGTATGGAAGTAAAACTTCCATTTAAAAAAATGATTGCTACACGTATCTTTAATCCCTAGAATTAGGCCTAAAATTGCCCCTTATTGGGGGGGGGGAAATACAGCCTAGTTCTAGGGATTAAAGATACAATCCAGTAAGCCTGTGTGGTTGTGAAAAATTGTTTCACAAACATATACACTTAAATACTGACTGTAATAATTTTTGCCCTTAATGATTTTTTAATTGTTTTTGTTTTTTTCATGGAGGCCCACTTAAAAAAAAAATAAATAAATAAAAGATGCAACCCTATTCTCAGACATTTGCATATTCTTTCAGATAGAAAGAATGCCCTTGAGGTTGTCACAGACATTCTCTCAGATATGCCAGACAAGCTGTACTTGCTACCTGGGAGTCTAAAACGCTGATGGAACTGATATTCGGGTGATACTCAAGTCAAGTGGACCCAATTTCGGCGAAGTCCGGACGGTCTCTGACAGCCAGATCCTCTGCTTGCACCTTCACGATGGTGGGACTGTTAGTAATCCTGGGTATAACCTCCATGCACAAGTACATGGTGGGTGACCACTCTGGTGTGAACCAACGTAAGCAGGGGTCGAGGTGTGGCGCCCACACCACATGGAGGAACGCTGCCCCTCTATGTTACCAGGCAGTACTAGGTGGTAGATGACTCATCAACCGGTGAAATACCACCACTTTGCTTATTGGAGGCTTGAAGTGGTGGAACCCATGTTTAGTCTCTAGAACTAAGTTCCGGCCAACCCTTCTCTATCTCTTCCATCATGCAGTATGATTGATGACTTTTGAGGTTATGATGAACGTCATGGCGGGATCCAATATTCCTTACATTTCGAGGGTACAGCTCTAAAACAGTGTTTGCAGGCCGGCCGCTAGTTAGTACACTGGACTGAACCTATTGGTAACTCTCTAGGAGGGTTCCGGATCAGCTAGTGTATAATCTTGCTACCTCTACTCTGCCAGATAGTGACTGGAGGGAGTCCGAATAGTGTGTATGTGGGGAGCATTGTTGAGGCTATGTTATGTCAAGGATCTGGGTATATTCTCACCACGTGTACGCCATATCCAAAAATTTCATTACTTCATACAGCATGTCCCACCCACTTTTTCTTACTATTGAATACACCATGAATTGTCAAACTAATAGAGCAAGCTTATCTGCGAAAAGATCTAAACCTCCTAAGGACTTCCTAATTCATTTCACAAATATACGTGGTCTCAATTATAATCTCAGTGATGTCCATTTCCACTTGCAGTCTGCCAAACCCCGGCGCCTCCGTAGCCAGGTGGGCAGGAGCAGCAGTGTGTGGCACACGCTTCTTGATTAGACCGCGTTCGAGCCCGTGACCACCAAATATGGACGATGGAATGACCACCGCCATATCCCTGGAGCAATATGGCCTTAGTTGCTGATGCTCCTAAAAACCAAATAACAAACAATCTGCCAAACCCCATGTACTTTTTCTGACAGAATCTCAGTTATCGGTTGATTCAACTACTGCTCATCTCAGATGCCCAAATTATTCGCTGTATGATTCCTTTCGCCTCAAAGGTGGTACTTGTGCATATGTCCGTTCTGATATTCCCTGTCAGAGACTTGGCAATTTGGAATCTCCTCTCTTTGATCTTCTCTGGCTTAAAATCTCTCTACCTCATTGTGTCAAATTCATCTGTTGTCTCTACCGTTCTCCCAACTCCACTAATCACTTGGAGCTCTTTGACTTCCTCTCTTTGCAACTTGACTTTCTCCAGTCCAACTTTCCTAGCAGTGAGTTAATTCTCCTTGGTGATTTTAATGTTCACAACTCCAGCTGGCTTCTGTTTTCTAGTCACACCGACCCATCAGGTGGAGATGCTGAGGCTTTTGCAATTACTAATAACCTAACACAGATTGTTCATTTACCTAAAAGAATACCGGACAATCCTAATCATACAGCCAATACGCTTACCAGGGCTCTTCACAAACAACCCTTCTAAGTACACGGTCGAAGTGAGAGGTCCTTTAGGCACTTCAGATCGCAACTTGGTGATTATCTCTTCTCCAATGGAACCTTTATCTCATGGTTATTCCCAACCTCGTGTTGTTTGGCATTACAAGAATGCAAAATGGGATGACCTGCGAGACTTCTTTTCTTCTTTTCCTTGGTCGGATTACTGTTTCAAAACTTCTGATGTCAATGTTTGCTCAGATCGTGTCAGTGAAATTATTCTTCCAGGAATGGAATCCTTTATCCCACACACCACTTTAAAATCTCATACTTTATCTAAACCTTGGTTTTCCAATAAATGTGCTAAGGCTGTTCAAGAGAAGAATGTTGCATATTGTAATTGGTTTGTTTCTAATTCTTCAGCCTCATTTTCTGCCTACACCAAAGCTCACAAGAATTGCAAAGCAGTTGTTAATCGGTCCAAACCAGAGTTTGAACAGGCTAAGAGTAGAAAACTTGCTTCTTGCCCTAATGGTAGCCGAGCATTCTGGTCTCTTGCCAAAGCTATTGGCCGCAACTTTTGTCCATCTCTGCTCCCACTTCTGTCCAAACCAGATGGCTCTGTTGTCACTTCAGCCAAGGATAAAGCTGACCTGCTAGCATCCCATTTTTTTCCAACACATGTATTAATGATCTTGGTAAATCTCCTCACACCATTCCCAACACACTCCATTCAATGCCTCCTGTGGTCTTCTGTCAAAAGGATGTCAGAAGGATTTTGATGAATCTTGATGCTAAGAAAGCTCCAGGTCCTGATGGTATTTCTCCACTTGTTCTCAAAACCTGTGCTCCTGAACGTGCATATCCTATCCTTTGCCACCTTTTTTCACTTTCTTATTCCAAAGGTGTTTTTCCTTCTGCTTGGAAATTTGCTCATATCCAGCCTGTTCCTAAAAAGGGTGACAAATCCCTCCCATCCAATTATCGTCCCATTGCAATTACTTCTACCCTTTCTAAAGTAATGGAGAAATCAATTAACCGCCAAGTCTTAAACTACCTAGAAACCTTCCGTCTGATCAACGATCGCCAGTATGGATTCCGTCAGTGTCGATCCACTGGTGATATTCTGGCTTATGTTACCCATTTATGGACTAATTCAATGGAAAGGTTCGGTGAAACACAAATAGTTGCTCTTGATATCTCAAAGGCTTTTGATCGTGTTTGGCATAAAGGTCTTCTAAACAAGCTTCCATCTTATAGTTTGCCAACTGTTTTTAGTAATTGGTTATCCAGTTTTCTCTCTGATCGCTCACCAAGGGTGGTGGTAGATGGCTCTCTGTCTTCTAACTTCTCCACTAATGCCGGTGTCCCCCAAGGTTCAGTTCTTTCCCCCACTCTTTTCCTCTTGTATATCTTCCATTGGCTGGAAATCCTATCCATAGTTTTGCCGATGATAGCACATTGCATTCAACTTTCCATTTTGAGAAACCTTGTCCTGCTCAATCAGCTTCAACTTCTCGAAAATCTGCTACCAATTCCTTAAATGCTGATCTTCAGGTAATTCTCCAGTGGGGCAAAGACAACTTACTTGATTTCAACCCTTGTAAAACTCAGTCTTGTCTTATATCTCGTAAAAAGGATTCTTCTGCCCCTATGCTTATCTTTAGTGACACTCCGATTTCTAGGCAAAATGATATATCTCTTTTGGGGATTACCCTAACTTCTAATCTCTCTTGGCACAAGCACATTACAAATATTGCTTCCTCTGCATCTAAAAAACTTGGTTTTCTCTTTCGCTCTTGGCGTTACTTTTCTTCCAAACAGCTGCTCACTCTGTATAAATTGCAAATCCGCCCTACCATGGAATATTGTTCCCAAAACTGGGGTGGTGCCCCCAAAACCTCTCTCAGGCTTCTTGATTCCATTCAGAAGAGGGCAGTTTATGTTAATTAATGATTCATCTCTAACACAGTCTCTCCACTCGCTTTCTCATAGACATACTTATTCTGCTGCATGCCTCTTCTACAGATACTTCCATGGGCACTGTTCTTCTGAATTGGCTTCTATAATTCCCGCTCTCTCTTTCAAAACAGTCCGAAAACGTGCCGCCACCAGCCAACATCCATTTTCTGTCCAATTTCAAACCCACAGAACCAACTTTTCATCTTCCTCATTTATTCATTCAACTGCAGTTTTCTGGAACAACCTTCCTTCATACATATTTCCTGAAAATTACAATCTACAGAAGTCCAAGTCCAATGTCAACAAATATCTTCTTTCGTCTTCTCAACCTCCAACCCAAGCACGGTACTAAGTACTATAGGTTCTAATACCTCTCGTGTCCTCCATTGGGCCTCCGTAGCCCACTCGGCTACGGAGGCCCAAACGGCCTCCGTAGCCGAGTGGGCAGGAGCGGAAGTGCAGTAGCACACGCTCTTTGAGTAGACCGGGGTTCAAGCCCCTGACTGCTGAATACGGTCGATCTGCCAACCCGCACTGGACCAGCGTGGCAGATAATGGTCCATTTCCCTCAGCATGAATTGTTGAGGAGGCTTCCACCCTGCAGTGGGTTGATAATGGCTGCACTTTACTTTTTTTTTTTTACCTCTCGTGTTTGGGGTTCACATAAAAAAAAAAAAAAGATAGTCCATAATTTCACAAATTCAACTATTATTTGATAAAGTTAACACAGGGTGTCTCAAAAATATTGGTACAAACGTTTAGAGGAGGTAGGTAACATCTAAAGGAATGTGAATCGCATAGAAACCCATAACCGGAAACGTCACAGGAAAGTAGTAGCAGAGGCACAAGAAGCAAAAATGACATAAGACAGTAATTAGTGGAAAACATTTATTTGACATATATTAACAATGGAGTACAAGATGGATGCATTTCATGATGTCACAACAGATGCCCGAAGTTTCCACCATGAGACACGATGCATGCGTGACACTGACACAGCATGGATTGGCGGACACGGTCGAACACACCTGGAGTTTCTTTGACAGTAGTAGCAGCACAGACGAGTCTCACTACAAGATCCATTTCTGTCTTCACAGGCGATTCATACACGATAGATTTGAGAACCCCCTCCCCCCCACAGAAATAAATCAAGGCTCGATAAATCAGGTGAGCGTGGGGGCCAGGCAACGGGTCCACCACGGCCAATCCATCAACACCCAAAATGCCTGTTCAAATGGTCACGAACACACCTTCCATAATGGGCAGGCACCCGGTCATGTTGAAACCAAATGTTGCATCTCACATTTGCTGGAACATCGTCAAGCAACCCTGGAAGAACTTGTTCAAGAAAGATCTGATATTTAGCGGAGTTCATGCAGGATGGTAACAGGTATGGCCCGACTAAGCAGTCACTGACCATACCTGCCCACACATTTATTGTGAAGCGATGTTGTGCCGCATGGGGGTGCACACCATGTAGGCCCTCTGCTAATCCATACACTAGGTGCACGTCTGCCAGCTCACAGTTCTTATATTGATGCATGCTCTTCGTGCGGCAACTACTGCTTGAATGAGTAAACCAGAAATTTTCCCTCTCGCGAACTGATGAACAGCTCCATGTACCGACTTATGGTGACGTTTCCGGTTATGGGTTCCTATGCGATTCACATTCCTTTAGACGTTACCTACCTCCCCTAAACTTTTGTACCAATATTTTTGAGACACCCTGTATAAAGCAAAGCCAATGAGTAGAATTAATGTCTTTATCAGAATGTTTAACCCTGTGAGGTACTCGGGATTATTTCAGCCCTTGCAGGCCAGTGTGAGAATGTGCACACTTGTACAGCTATGGCAGACTCAGCAAGCTGGTAATGGTTCTAACAGATGTCAAAATATAAATTGTTGTACACACCTGACTTGATCATAGGTTGGAAAATAGTGTGACAGGAAACAGGAAGAAAAATTCTGACGATCAGTAAAATGGAATAATGTACTGAAGCTGTGAGATTTTTTTTTTAAGTGCTACACATGCAAATAATAAAACAGAGCATTTCTGCACTGAGAAACATTTGTAGGAATGTGCTCACTGAGCCTCTTCATGGAGGTCTGCCTAGTCTGTTCTGTCCACTAGTAGGTTTCTTATAAAGGGGAAAATATCCCCAGCAGTATTATAATAGTTGATGGCTGATTATCATTAGAGACAAGATGTTTATCAAATCAAATACTCTTGTATGTTCAAATAAATATCAAATTAAATAGTTTATTTCAGTACAGCTATTGAAATAATTAAATAATGAATGCTGTTTTTGTATTATATTTTTTTGTCTTGCCAGACAGAAAAATTGCATCAGAGAAATGTACCCCAGTACTAGGGGTTATATATTCACATAACTATTGCCTTTTGGAAAAAAAAAACAAAAAAAAAACTTGGAATTAATTGGGTATATAACCACAAGTTTTTCATATATGCACCATTTGTGTATTTGTTCACCCGCAATACTTATTCATCATTCAGAAGTTGCTAATTTGATACCATGTGGTGTCTGATGATGATGAGGTAATCTCTGAAATAGCTGTCACATTAGTGTCTTTGAATTTCCAACGAACAATTGATTCATTTCTTTTGGCGATGTTATTCAAAAATATATTAGTAATTGTAGGTGAACTTCTAGATAACAGTGTTGTTTCTTGTTTATACTCTGGCATGACCACCAGGTCAGTGGAGTTTTATGATAAATTATCAAGACAAACATCAATTGTATTTAGCATTCATGGCTTGAATCCTGGTCCACTCAAAGAGCACATGCTACTGCATTCTTGCTCCTGACCACTCAGCTACGTATCAGCCCAAGACTGTCAAGAGAATAGTGTGTGTCCCTGAGACAGCAAGACCAAAAAATATTGTGCAGAGAATTGTTTATTATCCAATTAATTATATAATATCGGTGTAGATACACCATATTTTACCCATAAATTTAACTACATACATATTGTAAAGGCATTGTTTAATTTTATTTTGTATTGTGGCAGCCTTCACAACGAGATACGAGGTATTGCACTACATTGAATAAATAATGCTCCTCTAGTAGAGGAGGCTACTGTTATTTATTCTCAGTGAGCACCACCACCCAGATGGCTGTTTCGAAGCTAGTTGGCTTCATCATCGGTGGGCAGGTGGACGGACGGGCAGTTACCCTGATAATGCAAACATGCCATCATAGTTTTGAAGTGATTCCACAATATGAGAGATGCCAAATGGAGTACAGAATGATACAGTATTTGAAGATTAAATGCACAAGGCACAATATGCTGGTGTGCAAAACTTAAGGACCAACACTATTTCTGAAGGTTACAAACACAAAATCAAACACATATGTTTACATATTTAATAAATTGTGTAATAATTTATTAAATTATTACATAATTTAATAAATTAAATTTGGCACACGGTTTCACCTTACAAACATCACTGAACGGGATCGATATGGTGGTCGAGGTGTTCTCATCTGGGGAGGCATTATCTTGGATGGACATACACAACTCCAGATATTGGAAGGTGGTACTGTAACCGGTGCATGCTGCTGTACTGAGGTAATCCTTCACCATGTGCGTCTGTTCCGAGGTGCCACTGGCCCCGAGTTCGTGTTTATGGATGATAATGCCACACCCCATCGCACTGCAGCTGTTTATATACTTTTGGAAAGTGAGGACATTGTTCTTATGGATTGGCCTGCCCATTCCGCCAATCTAAATCCCATCAAACACATATGGGACACTTTGGGGAGATGCCTAGCGGCACATCCACACCCACCAGAAAATGTTCACCAGCTGAAGATGGCACTGGCAGAAGAATGGATGATGCTACTGCAAGAACTTATCAACAAGATTGTTCTAAGTATGGACAGGCAGTGCAAAGCCTGTATCAACATTAGAGGTGGCCATATCTCCTACTGAGGACCACCTCTTCCCTTTGTTCCATCTTTAGCAGTGATGGCTCTGTATTGTGGTAGCCAGTGCTATGTTGTCATTTTTGAATAAAGTCTCTCTGTACTGTTTTGTTTCCGTTGTTGTGTCGGTGTTGATTCCTTCATCATTTCTATACCTCACAATGTTCCTTTGGTATGCTTTTCCCATATCCAGGCCACTCCTATGAGAAGCTACAGGTGAAAACCTGACTGGTCCTTAAGTTTTGCCCAGCAGTGTATGATATGGGTTTAAATTAACTATATAATATAGGTGTAGATACACCATAGTTTACCCATAAATTTAACTACATACGTAGTGTAAAGGCATCGTTTAATTTTATCTCATATTGTGGCTGCCTTCACAAATAACAGGTATTGCACTACTTTGAATAAATAACGCTCCTCTAGTAGAGGAGGCTTGTTATTTATTCACAGTGGGTACCACCACCCATACAGCTGTTTTGAACTAGTTGGCTTCATCATCGGCGGGCGGGCAGGTACCTGATGCCATGTTTGCATTATCAGGGTACCTGCCGGGTGGTGATGGTACCCACTAAGAATAAATAATAGTAGTCTCCTCTACTAGAGGAGCATTATTTATTCAAAGTAGTGCAATACCTGTTATCTCATTGTGAAGGCAGCCACAATATGAGATAAAATTAAACAATGCCTTTACACTACGTATGTAGTTAAATTTATTGGTAAACTATGATGTATCCACACTGATATTATATAGTTAATTTAAACCCATATCATATTATGCCTTGTGCATTTAATATTCAAATTCTATATCATTCTGTACACCATTTGGCATCTCTCATATTGTGGAATGACTTCACAACTGTAATGGCATGTTTGCATTATCAAGGCACCTGCCCACCAACTGTTGATGAAGCCAGCTGACTTCTATGATGTATCCACACTGATATTATATAGTTAATTTAAACCCATATCATATTATGCCTTGTGCATTTAATATTCAAATTCTATATCATTCTGTACACCATTTGGCATCTCTCATATTGTGGAATGACTTCACAACTGTGATGGCATGTTTGCATTATCACGGTACCTGCCCACCAACTGTTGATGAAACCAGCTGACTTCTTAACAGCCGTCTGGGTGGTGGTGTCCACTGAGAATAAATAACAGTATTCTCCTCCTCTAGAGAAGCATTATTTATTCAAAGTAGTGCAATACCTGGTATCTTGTTGTGAAGGCAGCTACAATATGAGAAAAAATTAAACTATGCCTTTACAGTATGTAGTGAAATTTATGGGTAAACTGTGGTGTATCTACACTGATATTATATAGTTAATTTAAACCCATATATTATGCCTTGTGCATTTAATCTTCAAATTATCTAATTAAACATCAAGTTCTTTTTAATATTGGTAAAAGCCGAAAGATAAAAGAAAGCTAGGCTTTTGCTATATCCAGGCCCAGCTTTAGGGTAAGATGAGTGAGGAGGTTGTCTTTGTCCCTGCACTCCAGTTAAAAAATAATTATTTTAGGTATACAGCTTGCCAGATGGAAAACTGACTGCAAAATGTACACAAAATATTAAGAGAAAATATAAGAAAAATACTAACACTTACATGCAGACAATGATGCTAGAAGAACAGGTTAAACATCTAGGCTATTTTGTTTGTTAATTGAAAATAACGTTACTAGCAAATTGGATTACAGTGAAGTTATAGCCAATTTTGTATTACCTTGCTAGATTCATTTAAAAGTTATCAAATTAGAATATCAGCTATGCAGATTTTTATACTTTCCAGTTTTAAGTTATTAGATAATTTATTGGAATTATTTGTTATTCTGTAATGGCCTTTGGCTACTCCTGAAAATTCCAAATAGAAACAGTGATCTCATGAAATGTTGGCAAATTGTTTGTTTCTGTTCAGTTTAATTGCAACATTTTAAATAAAGTAGCATAATTTCTCATGTTGTAGACTAATATTGTTTACTTTAGTTTGTCCCATAAGACATAACTCACATAACATCTCTTCAAACTTATTAGATTATACATTAGTTTTCATGAATCCTAGTTTTATTAAATCTTCTTAGTGACACCAACTTCTCTTTCAAAAAGTATTTGAAGGGAGCAAGAAAAGAAAGCTCTTTCTTTGTTTTTTCATAGTTTAGTTGCTAACCATTACTAATTTCTGTTTGGTCATACAAGCAGAACTTAGTAATGATTAATCCTGCTTCCCCATGGTAGTGGTGGCTAGTAATCAGAGCGAAAAGAAATCAGTCGGGGTAAAAGAAGGTTGAATGGATGAGGCCGCTCATGTCAAAATATATCTTACTGGTTGCAACTCATAACCAGGCAGCAATAATACTGTAGTATTGTCACACCTAAATGAGTTCATTAGTCCTTTCAGAGTTGACAGTATGATCATTCTATGGCATCCAAGCAATGGCGAAATTGTTCTCATTTTTACTACAAAAGGTTTGGAAGCCATATATATGGCTTCCCCACAGTCCTCTGAACTCATCAAGAAGTGTAATATTAGGATGATACAAGAATTGAATGAATAATTAGTAATACCTGCTAAATAAATTATGACAGAGAAAGATGGTGTTTTCTCTCTGATGCACTATATAATCCTAATTTTAATATCCCTTCATTACTTGAGTCTATTAAAGTGAGTTATTTAAACTCTAAAGTTTCCCTGTTTATCCCAATTTCATTTAGATGTTTTAAGTGCCAGTTTGGTCATTCGCAAAATTCTTGTAAAGGTGATCTACCTGCCTGCCTGCATTGTAGATTAAAGGGTCATGATCAAGCAAACTGCTTTTATTTATTTATTATTATTTTTTTTATTATGAAAACCCCAAATGGGAGAGGTATTAGAACTTGTATTACTTAGTACTGTGTGTGTGGGTTGAAGGTTGAGATGATTAAAGAAGATACTTGTTGACATTACAATTGAAATTCTGTAGATTGAGTTTTCAGGAAATATGTGTGAATGGGAAATATGGTTGTTCCAGAAAATGGAATATGAAGGAATAAATGAGGAAGGACAAAAGTTTGTAAGTTAGAAGTTGTATAGTAAAAGGATGCTGATTGGTCGTGGCATGTGTTTGAATTGATTTGGAAGAGTGAGGGCGAATTATAGAAACCATTTCAGAAGGACAGTGACCATGGAATTATCTATCGAAAAGGTATGCAGCAGAAAATAAAATGTTTATGAGACAGAGAATGTAGAAACTTTGTAAGAGGTGGGTCATTAATTAACCTAACTTGAGTCCTTTGAATGGCATCTAGAAGAGTGAGAGAGGTTATTAGCATTAGTAGAGGCATATGATGCAAGAAAGCAAGATTATGCAGTATAAGCCAAAAAAAAAAAAAAAACACTTCCATTTCACCCCCCATTTGTTTGAAATACCTGTCCAGCTTAGCCTTAAATTTATTTAGCCCAGCCTTAAATTTATTTAGACTATCAACTTCCACAACAAGGGATGGAAGTCTGTTCCACCAACCAACTACCCGCTGGCTAAAGGCAAATTTCCGCACATCTGTCCTACATATGTCCGACACCTGTCTTTCCTCAATTTGAATTTATGCCCTCTCAGGTGATTATTCTGAGCAAGAGGTAGAATCCCATCAGCATTGAGCATGCTCAAATTCAAGGCTTTATACACCTCTATCAGATCAGATCACCTCGCCGGTGCCTAGTCTCCAGACACTGTAATTTGCAAAACTTAAGCCTTTCTTCGTAAGAGCAACCCTTTGTTCCATTCACTAATCTTGTTGCCCTTCTCTGTACTCATTCCAGCAGCTCTACATCCTCCTTGAAATGAGGCCTCCAGACCTGTATACAATACTCAAGGTGTGGCCTGACCATTGCCTTATACAAGGGAATAATCACCTCCTTATACCTGCTAGAAATATTCCTGTATATATCATTGACAATAAACCATGAGCTACTCTTGCAGCCCGTCTGCACTGCTCAGAGAACTTCATATCTGCCTGCACAATTACCCCCATGTCCTTTTCATTCTCTACCACAGAGTTGATACGTTGCTCTGAGGTTGCTGTTTCCCATATGTTATGGGGACACTGCCCAAATGTGGGAATAGTATTCCATGGTAGAGTTGATTTGGGATTTATATGGAGTGAGTAGCTGTTTAGAAGAAAAGTAACACTAAGAGAAAAAGAGAAACCCCAGCTTTTTAGATGCAGAGGAAGCAATATTTGCGATGTGCTTCTGACAAGAGAGATTAGAAGTCAGAGTAATCCTTAATAGAGATATGTGATCTTGTCTAGAAATCTGAATGTCATCGAAGATAAGCATAGTAGTGGAAGAATTCTTTTTGTGAAATATAAGACAACATTGAGTTTTCAAAGGATTGTAATCAACTAAATTATCTTGCTCCACTGCAGAATTATATGGAGATCAGCATTTCAGGAATTGGTAGTGGATATTCGAGAAGTAGTAGCAGTTTGTGCAAGACAAGCTTTCTCAAACTGAAAGGTGGAATGCAATGTGCCATCATCATCAAAATATGGATAGGATTTCTGGTCAGTGGAAGAAAGTCATTAATATACAAGAAGGAAAGAGTGGGAGAAAGAATTGAACCTTGGGGGTAAGCCAGCATTAGTGGAGAAGTTAGAAGACAGAGCCGTCTACCACCAGCTGCAGTGAGTAAAATTGGGTATCCACTTACAAAAAACAGTTGGCAAACCATAAGATGGAAGCTTATTTAAAAGACCTTTATGCCAAACATGATCAAAAGTCTTTGAAATGTTAAGAGAAACTGCTTCAGTTTCACCAGACTTTTCCATTGAATTTGTCTATAGATGGGTAACATAAGCCAGTATGTCACCAGTAGATCAACACTGATGGAATCCATACTAGCAATCATTGATCAGATGGAAAGTTTCTAGATAGTTTAGGAGTTGGCAGTTCATTGATTTCTCCATTACTTTAGAAAGACTAGAAATGTAATGGGACAATAATTAGATGGAAGGATTTCTCACCCTTTTCAAAAACTGGCTGGATATGAGCAAATTTCCCAGCAGAAGGGAAAACACCAGTGGAATAAGAAGATGTGAAAAGGTGACACAGAACAGGAGTAAGATTAGGAGCACAAGTGGAGAAATGCCATCAGGACCTGGCACCTTCTTGGCATCAAGACTTTTCAAAATTCTTCTGATATCCTTTTAAAAGAAGGCGCCTCCGTAGCCAGGTGGGAAGGAGCAGCAGTGCGTAGCACATGCTTCTTGATTAGACCGGGGTTCGAGCCCGTCACCACCAAATATGGAGGATGTGGAAAGGTCAGGGAATGACCACCGCATATCCCGGAGCAATATGGCCTTAGTTGCTAATGCTCCTAAAAAAAAAACCAAACAACCTTTTAACAGAAGACCACATGAGGCATTGAATTTAGTTGACTGGAATGGTAGGAGATGGTTTATCAAAATCATCATTACATGAGTTAGAAGAAAAGTAGGATTCTTGCAGGTCAGCTTTATCTTTTGCTGAGGTGTCAATAGAACCATCTCCTTTTGACAAAAGGGCAATAGAGATGGATAAAGTTGTGGCCAATAGCATTGGCAAGAGACCAGAATGATCAACTACCATTTGGACAAGGAGCAAGTTTTCTACTCTTATCCTGTTAAAAGTCTAGTTTGGACTTATTAATAACAGCTTTCTTGTAGGCAGAAAATGAACCTGGAGATTTGGATGCAAGCGAATTGCAATAGGCAACATTCATGTCTTGAATGGCTTTAGCACATTTATTAGAAAACCAAGGTTTAAATAAAGGATAAGATTTTAATGTAGAGTTTGGAATAAAGGATTTTATCCCTACAAGAATAATTTCACTGACTCGATCTGAGCAGATTGCCAACAGAAGAATTAAAACAATAATCAAACCAAGGAAAAGAAGAAAAGAAACCTCACAGGTTATTCCATTTTGCTTTCTTGTAATGCAAAGCAACTCAAGGTTGAGGCTGGCCATGAAAGAAATGCATTAGCATTGGTAGAGGCATATGATGCAAGAAAGCAAGCTTATGCAGCATCAGCCAAAAAAAAAAAAAAAACTTCCACTTCACCCCTCCGTTTGTTCAAAATACCTGTCTAGCTGAGCCTTAAATTTATTTAGGCTATCAACCTCCACAACAAGGGATGGAAGTCTGTTCCACCAACCAACTACCCGCTGGCTAAAGGCAAATTTCCGCACATCTGTCCTACATATGTCCGACACCTGTCTTTCCTCAATTTGAATTTATGCCCTCTCAGGTGATTATTCTGAGCAAGAGGTAGAATCCCATCAGCATTGAGCATGCTCAAATTCAAGGCTTTATACACCTCTATCAGATCACCTCGCTGGTGCCTAGTCTCCAGACACTGTAATTTGCAAAACTTAAGCCTTTCTTCTTAAGAGCACCCCTTTGTTCCATTCACCAATCTTGTTGCCCTTCTCTGCACTCGTTCCAGCAGCTCTACATCTTTCTTGAAATGAGGCCTCCAGACCTGTATAGAGTACTCTAGGTGTGGCCTTACCATTGCCTTATACAAGGGAATAATCACCTCCTTATCCCTGCTAGAAAAATTCCTGTATATTATTGACAAGACACCATGAGCTACTCTTGCAGCCCGTCTGCACTGCCCAGAGAACTTCATATCTGCCTGCGCAATTACCCCCAGGTCCTTTTCATTCTGTACCACTGTCAGTGTAGTACCACAGAATTGATACGTTGCTGTTTCCCATATGAAGTACTATACATTTGTCAATGTTAAATTTCATTTGCCACCTCTCAGCCCATCTGCTCAACCTTTCCAGATCCTGTTGCAGCAGCATAGCGTCAGTAGTGCCCTTAACAACCCTTCCAACCTTTGTATCGTCTGCAAACTTGGACATTAAGCTTGATATACCATCGTCAATATTATTTATAAATACAGAAAACAATAAAGGACCCAATACTGAACCCTGAGGGACTCCACTAATAACATTAGTCCACGATGAGCAGTGTCCATTGATTACCACTCTGTCTTCTCCCCCTCAACCACCCCTTTATCCCTAGCAGCAATTTGCTTCCAATGCCACACCGCTCCAATTTGTGCAGCAGTCTTCCATGTGCAACAGTATCAAAAGCCTTTCTAAGATCCAAGTATATAATATCAAAGTTATTCCCTGCATCCAGCTCTTTTGTGACTGCATGATAGTATCCAATCAAATTGGTCAGGCAAGACTTCCCCTTAACAAAACCATGCTGTGTCTGAGCTATAACTGAAGTCTTGTCTAGATGATCCTGCAGTGCTTCTTTAACCAGTGCCTCCATTAATTTTCCTGGAACAGAAGTTAAACTCACAGGTCTATAATTACTTGTGTCAGCCTTTGATTCTCCTTTGTGAATTGGAGTCACAATTGCAAATTTCCAGTCTATGGGTACCTCCCCTGAGTCCAAGGAAGCTCTCATAATTATGGCTAAGGGTTTGCTTATTTCCTTTGCTGCCTCCTTTAATATAACTGGATTGATCCCATCCTCCCAATTTTGAATTTGAAAGTGTCTGCAATTCTGCCCAAAGACGATAGGAGGGAGTATATGATGAGAACCTTGTCGATCAATTCGGCCCTGGAAACATTGTGCAAGGCTCAAGGGGTAGAATTTTTATCAGCCTGGTCTGTACTTGTTAACAGGAGAGACTGCTTCTACAGGGATGGGATACACTCAAATAGAAAGGGTGCAAGAATATTTGCTGATGCTATTGAGGCAGTGTTAGGGAGTCGGAAAACTGCTAGTTTGGGGGGGATACAAGGACTAATAGTTTAACAGAACCGCAGGCAGAGGTGAAGGTGATTCTTGCACAACTTCTATTAGAATGAGTGGCAACCTGGAGCGTGGGGTGTTTGGGGTTTCAGAGATGGATGGCAGTCATCGTGAAATAGGTGGGTATATGGAATGTGTTAGGGTAACTAGGAATAGTAGCATGTATACCAATGCTAGAAATGTAGTAAATAAATTTGATGAATTTAAAGTGTTGGTCAAGACATCAAAAGTGGATATTGTTGGGATAGCACAGATGTTGTGTCACCCAGATATAAGGAATGCAGAACTGGAATTTGGGGAGTACAACGTGTACAGAAAGGATAGACAGGATAGGAATGGAGGAGGTGTTATGCTGTTAATTAAGAAAAACATAAAATCAAAAGAAGTGCACCCAGATGATATAGATGAACAGTGCACTGTTGAGTCAGTTTGGTGTGATAAGCACTCCGAAAGCAAAAATAAGAGTAGGAGTGTGTTATAGGCCTAATGACTCAAATGAGTACAATAAACAATTGTACAGAGAAATAGAGTGGGCTAGTAAATCAAAATATCTTATAATGGGGGATTTTAACTTCCGAGATATTGACTGGAACTGGTGGGTTGGTCACTCACACACTAGTCAGACTTTTGTGGATTTATTGGATGATTGTTTTCTGCAGCAGCATGTTCGAGAGGCAACCAGAGAGAGAGTAATACTCTTGATCTGGTTATCAGCAGTGATCATTCATGTATTAAGGATTTGCAGATAAAGGAACCACTACGTGGCAGTGATCACAGTGTACTGATGTGGGATTTACTTAAAGATTTAATTACCATCAGGGGTAAAGGAAAGGGTTTTTGCTTCCGTAAAGGTGAGTACAATGGTCTGAGAAAGTTTTTAAATTCCGTACAGTGGGATCAACTGACGATGTTACCAACAGTAAATTCTAAGTGGAAAGCATTCAAGGAATTAATCGTGGATGCTACTAAAAGTTTCATACCTATTAAGAAATATTGTTCAAGGTTTAGGCCTAAATGTTTATCTAATGAACTAATGAGACTCGTAACAGAGAAGAAAAATGCATGGGATGCATATAAATTATCGAGTGACTCAGAAGCCTATGGCAGATATAAGCTAGTCTGTAATCAGGTCACAAAGGAGGTTAGGCAATCGAAGGCAGATTGCTAGAAATCCTTGGCAAAAGATGCTACGAAAAACAGCAAGGATTTCTTTACTTATATAAACTCTAAAAGGAAGGGGATGAATCTGATTGGTCCACTTGACATCGATGGTTCGACTGTTGATGATCCTGCTCAGATTGAAAACAAACTGAATGAGTATTTTCCATCTACATTCACACATGAGGAATTATTAAGGTTTGAAAATGGCAGAAGGTTATCAAATTGTAGCAGGATACTTAAATGATTTTTTAATAACTGAGAGCAAAGTGCAGGACAAATTGTTGAAGTTAAACATAAGAAAAGCACCTGGGGTGGATGGGATCTATCCAGTTATATTAAATGAGGCGACAAATCAACTAAGCAAACCCTTAGCCATAATTATGAGAGCATCCTTGGACTCAGGGGAGGTTCCCATGGACTGGCGACGTGCAAATGTATCCCCAATTCACAAAGGGGGGATCGAAGGGTGACATGAGTAATTACAGACCAGTTAGTTTAACTTCTGTTCCTGGTAAAATAATGGAGTCACTGGTTAGAGATGCATTGCAGGATCATCTAGACAAGACTGCAGCAATAATTCAGACACAGCATGGGTTTGTTAAGGGAAAGTCTTGTCTGACAAATTTGATAAGATATTATGATGTGGTTACAAAGGAACTGGATGCAAAAAATAATTTTGATATCATATATTTGGATTTTAGGAAAGCTTTTGACACTGTTGCGCATGGAAGACTATTGTACAAATTGGAGCAGAATGGTATTAAGGGTAAGTTGCTACAATGGATAAAAGGATGGTTAAGTGGGAGAAGACAGAGGGTGGTAATCAATGGGTGCTGCTCTTTGTGGATTAATGTTATTAGTGGAGTCCCACAGGATTCAATGTTGGGTCCACTGTTGTTTTGTATATTTATCAATGATATTGATGAAGGTATATCAGGCTTAATGTCGAAGTTTGCAGATGATACAAAGGTTGGCAGGCTTGTTAATGACAGTAAAGGCACGGCAGTGTGCTACTGCAACAGGATCTAGAGAATTTGGGCAAATGGCTAAGAAGTGGCAACTGAATTTTAACCTTGACAAATGCAAAGTACTGTATATGGGCAGAAGTAACCCCAGAGAAATGTACCAACCATGTGGTACTACATTTAAGTTGGTAGAAAATGAAAAAGACCTGGGAGTAATTGTGCAGTCAGATATGAAGTTTTCTGAGCAATGCAGACAGGCTGCCAGTGCAGGTCATGGGGTTTTGTCAATGATATATAGGAATTTTGCTAGCAGGGAAAAGGAGGTGATTGTCCCTCTGTATAAGGCAATGGCCAGGCCACGCATTGAGTACTGCGTACAGGTCTGGAGGCTTCATTTTTGGAAGGATGTAGATTTGCTTGAACGTGTACAGAAAAGGGCAACAAGATTGGTGAGGTGAATGAAGGGATCCTCTTACCAAAAGAGGCTTAAGTTCTGCAAATTGCAGTGGCTGGAGATTAGGCGCTTGCGCGGTAATCTGATTGAGGTGTATAAGGCCTTGAATGGGTTGAGCATGCTGAATTCTGATGGGATCCTTCCACTTGTTCAGATTACGAACCTATGGGGACATAAATTCAAATTAAGAAAAGACAGACGTCTTTTCTTAATTTAAAGACAGAAAAAAAAATTAAGAAAAGACAGACGTCTTTTCTTAATTCTAACCTTGACAAATGCAAAGTACTGTATATGGGCAGATGTAACCCCAGAGAAATGTACCAACCATGTGGTACTACATTTAAGTTGGTAGAAAATGAAAAAGACCTGGGAGTAATTGTGCAGTCAGATATGAAGTTTTCTGAGCAATGCAGACAGGCTGCCAGTGCAGGTCATGGGGTTTTGTCAATGATATATAGGAATTTTGCTAGCAGGGAAAAGGAGGTGATTGTCCCTCTGTATAAGGCAATGGCCAGGCCACGCATTGAGTACTGCGTACAGGTCTGGAGGCCTCATTTTTGGAAGGATGTAGATTTGCTTGAACGTGTACAGAAAAGGGCAACAAGATTGGTGAGGTGAATGAAGGGATCCTCTTACCAAAAGAGGCTTAAGTTCTGCAAATTGCAGTGGCTGGAGATTAGGCACTTGTGCGGTAATCTGATTGAGGTGTATAAGGCCTTGAATGGGTTGAGCATGCTGAATTCTGATGGGATCCTTCCACTTGTTCAGATTACGAACCTATGGGGACATAAATTCAAATTAAGAAAAGACAGACGTAGAATAGATGTGCGGAAATTTGCTTTTAGCCAGCGGGTGGTTAATTGCTGGAACAAACTTCCATCTGTCGTTGTGGAAATTGATAGGTTGAATAAATTTAAGGAGGAACTAGACAGGCATTTGGAGGGAACGGTGTAATTTTTTTTTTTTTTTTTGGCTGATGCTGTATAAGCTCATACACTTGCTTTCTTGCATCACATGCCACTACTACTGTCTCAGACCATCGTAGCTTTACGAAAGCAATAACCCTTCCCTTTACCCCTAATGGTAGTTACCTCTTTGAGTAAATTCCACCTCAGCGCACTGTGATCACTGCCACCTAGTGGTTCCTTTATCTGCAGATTCTTAATGCATGAAGAATCACTACTGATAATCAAATCAAGTATATTAGTTGCTTCCCGAACATGCTGATGTAGAAAACAATTATCCAGTAAATCCACAAAAGCCTTGCTAGTGTGTGAGTGACCAATCCACAAATTCCAGTCAATATCTGGGAAATTAAAATCCCCCATTATAAGACTCTCTGATTTACTGGCCCACTCTATTCCCTGTACATTTTCTTATTATACTCATCAGAGTCATTAGGCCTATAGCACACTTCTACTCTCAATTTTGATTTCCCAATGTCACACCAAACTAACTCGACACTGCACTGTCCAGCAATGTCGACTGGCTTCACTTCCTTGGATTTTATGTGTTTCTTAACTAATAGCATAACTTCTCCTCCCTTCCTATCCTGTCTATCCTTTCTGTAGACGTTGTACTCCCCAAGGCCCCATTGGAGAAGAGACCATGACCAATTTATGATCTGAGGTGCCTAGAAGACCACTCCTCTCAACCATGTACAGGTAGTCCTCGTTGTTCACTGGTCGGTTTGTATCGATTCACAATAGCGCCGATCACTAACCACAAGGCCATTTTTATTTTTAATTATTTATTTTTGCAATTTTTTTTTATAAATTGAAAGTTTAAAATTGTGAGACAAAATTTATGGGCATCGTACTGTACTATGTATCATGCACTGTTCACGTGATCAAGAACAATTGAGCTAATCAGCAATTAGCGTGTCCATATCAGAGATGAGAAAACTTTCCGCCCTCAAAGTAGTTACTCGTGGAAGCATTTAGTTGGTTGTTGTTTACACCATGTACTACCTGGGTTGGAAATTTATTACTAATTGTGCTATTAATAAGTTAAATAATCATTAATACTAGTGATAGCAGTGTGCAGCTTTTGCCAAACCAAAAAAAACTATCATTTTTAGGCCACCCGGATAATTAAATTCATCTGCCGTGCAGTGTGTCTTGTGTCTGTTAATTGCGTGTGTTCTGTAGTCGATTTGCCTGTTTTGCTGGACAAAAAACCCCAGTTTCTGGGGGGAAACCTTGCTGTCTACGCCTGAGACTGACTAACTCAGCCACAGAGTGAAAAAAGCCCATTAAAGTTCCTCGCGTCATCGACAGGATTCAAAGCTTTTGCCAATTGTGATAGCCGTGTGCAGTTTTTGCCAGTCGTGTTATTAAGTTTTTAATTAAATTAGAATAAAAATACGCCATGTCTGGTAAAAGAAGTTCAATGAATACTAGTGAGAATGAAAGCGTGGAAAATATGATGGAGGTTATTCGGAGGATGGAAGTTGGTGAAAGCCACCCTATGGTGTGTAGGGCTATGAATATGCCTCCATCCACTGTTATTAGAATTATGGAGAATGCTGAAGAAATAAAACAATCGATTTAAAGTGCTACAAAAGTAAGTGCTACACAAGTTAGTTACAGCAGAAATAAGCTTTTGGAAAAAATGGAGCAATTGCTGACACTCTGGGTTGAAGATTTGAACCAAAAAAAAAACATTCCCTTGACACAAGCTGTAATAACTGAAATGGCTAAATCAATTTTTGAAGAGTTAAAGAAGAAAGAAGGTCAGTGCAATGAAATATTTTTGGCTAGCATTAGCATTAGCAAAGGTGCATGATACAAGAAAGCAAGCTTATATAGCATCAGCCAAAAAAAAAAAAAAAAAAAACCTAATTTCACCCATCCACTTGCTTCAAATGTTTGTCAAGTTCTGCCTTGAATCTATTTAAGCTATCAACTTCTACAACGACAGATGGAAGTTTATTCCAGCAATCAACCAACTTCTGGCTAAAGGCAAACTTCCGCACAAATATCCAGAACTGTCTTTCCTCAATTTGAATTTATGCCCTCTCAGGCGATTATTCTCAGAAAGAGGAAGAATACCATCGGCATTGAGCATGTTCAAACTATTCAAGGCTTTATACACCTCAATCAGATCACATCACAGGTACCTGGTCTCAAGACACTAATTTTCAAAATTTAAGCCTATCTTCTTAAGAGCAACCTTTTGTTCCATTCACTAATCTTGTTGCCCTTGTCTGTACTCGTTCCAACAGCTCTGCATCCTTCTTAAAATGAGGCCTCCATGTATACAGTACTCAAGGTGTGGCCTGACCATTGCCTTATACAAGGAGATAATCACCACCTTATCCCTTCTTGAAAAATTCCTGTATATCATTGACAAGACACCATGAGCTACTCTTGCAGACCATCTGCACTGCTCAGAAAACTTTATATCTGCCTGCATAATTACCCCTAGGTCCTTTTCACTCTCTACCACTGTCAGTGTAGTACCACACAATTGATACGTTACTCTGGGGTTACTGCTTGCCATAGGCAGTACTTAACATTTGTCAATCAATGTTAAATTTCAGTTGCCACCTCTCAGCCCATCTACTCAACTTTTCTAGATCCTGTTTCAGCAGCATACTGTCATTAGTGTCATTAACAACCCTGCTGACCTTCATATCGTCTGCAAACTTGGACATTAAGCCTGATATACCATCATCAGTATCATTAATGAATACAGAAAACAACAATGCACCAACACTGAACCCTGGGGGACTCCACTAATAACATTAGTACAAGAAGAGCAGTGTCCATTGATTACCACTCTCTGTCTGCTCCCACTCAACCATCCCTTTATACATAGCAGCAATTTGCTTTCAGTGCCACACTGCTCCAATTTGTGCAGCAGTCTTCTATGTGCAACAGTATCAAAAGCCTTTCTAAGATCCAAATATATGATATCAAAATTATTCTTTGCATCCAGTTCCTTTGCGACTACATCATAGTATCCAATCAAATTGGTCAGACAAGACTTCCCCTTAACAAACCCATTTTGTGTCTGAGCTATAACCGAAGTCTTGCCTTGATGATCCTGCAATGCATCTATAGCCAGTGCCTCTGATAATTTCCCTGGAACAAAAGTTAAACTAACAGGTCTGTAATTACCTGTCTCCCTTTTATCCTCCTTTGTGGATTGGGGTCACATTTGCACATCTCCATTCCATGGGTACCTCCCCTGAGGCCAAAGAAGCTCTCATAATTATCGCTAAGGGTTTTCTTACTTCCTTTACTGTCTCCTTTAATATAACTAGATAGATTCCATCCACCCCTGCCTTTCTTATGTTTATCTTCAACAATTTCTCCTCCACTTTACTCTCAGTTATTATAAGATTATCTAGCTTACTGCCAGAGTTTAATACACCTCTGGCATTTCCCTCCCAAAATAACTCCTCATGTGTGAATGTAGATGCATAATATTCATTTAGTTTGTTAGCTACCTGAGCAGGATCATCAACAGTTGACCAATCAAGTGGACCTATCTGATTCATCCCCTTCCTTCTAGAGTTTAGATAAGTAAAAAATTCTTTGCATCCTTTCCCAAAGATTTCTCGCCGTCTGCCTTTGTCAGCCTAATCTACTTTGTGACTTGGTTACAGACCAGCTTATATCTACCATAGGCTTGCATGTCACCTGTTAATTTATATGTATTCCATGCATTTTCCTTCTTTACCACATGTCTAATTAGTTCATCTGACTTCCGTTTAGGCCTAGCAAGGGATGGTTCATGAGATTTAAAGCAAGAACCAAATGCAGAAGTTTAAAAATTACTGGCGAGTCAGCAAGTGCAGATGTTGAGGCAGCTACCACATTCCATTCAGGCCATTGTACAGGAGGGTGATTACCCTTTAGATCTCATCTTCAATGTTGATGAAACGGGTCTTTATTGGAAAAGTTGCCGTCAAGAACCTTCATTGCCGATGAAGAAAATTCGGCTCCTGGATTTAAAGCATCAAAAGACAAGCTGACACTTTTGTTGGGAGCAACTGTGTCAGGCAATTTAAAACTGAAGCCAATGTTGGTGTACCATTCAGAAACACCACATTATGAAAGGTTTAAACAAAGCAATGTTGCCTCTGTACTAGAAGTCAAACAAGAATGCTTGGGTGACACCGGATGTTTTTTTGAATTGGTACACCAATTATTTTTGCCCTGCTCTTCTCAAATTCTGTAATAAAAAAAATTTACCAACCAAGGCTAGTCTTCTTTTGGGCAGTGCCTTTGGACATCCTACAAATCTGGGTGAAGTCAGAATGCCTCTTAAAGTTAATGTTGTCTACATGCCCCCTAATACAAGAACAGTTTCACAACCCATGGACCAGGGGGTAATAGTCGCGTTTAAAGCTTATTACCTGCGGCCAACATTTACAGAAATGGTGAAAGTTTTGATGTGTCCAATATTACCATCAGAGAATATTGGAGGTCGTTTGATGTCTTAAAGGGGCATCAGTCACATTAACACAGCCTGGCAAGAAGTGACTGTCAATTGTTTAAATGGAGTGTGACGTAAACTTCTCCCAGATCTCATGCATGACTTCGGAGGATTCAAGCCACAACAGAATGTTGTAGAAGACATCAGCAGACTGGCACAAGAGGCAGGGTTAGAAGAAGTTACAGTTGAAGATGTAACTGAGCTCTTGAAGAGTCATCAGAGACTCTTTCAAATGCAGACCACGAAGACCAGTGATTTACAACAGATCCTGCAAGTGTAGAGTCCCTCACTAATGAGCTCTGTGACATTGATCACGACTGGGAGAGGTGTGCCACAGTTAAAAGGGGTGTCATATCAACCCTGAGCCTGTATTTTGAAATTCTTAAAGAGAGGAGGAAGGAATCCAGGCAATCAACACTTGATCCTTTCTTCAAAAAAAAAGGCAGTCTTCTCAACCAGGGGCCATCAACAGAACATCATCAACCAGGGCCGTCAACAGAAGATCCTCAACCAGGATTCTCAAGAGCAAACTAAAACTTTGACTTTACGCCACTGTCAAAATGTTTTATGTATGTATTAATTTATTTTTTATTTACATGCACGTACTTATTATATTTATAAAGGTTAAAAACTTTTTTTGATTAAAAAAGTTTATTTCTTTGCTTTAAATATACCAGTATTGAAAAGGGTAGGTAAAATTTTTGGTGCTCGGAACCTAACCCTGTGATTTCGCATTGACTCCATAGTATAATGGGTTCCATTTGCGCCTTTCCCCCCAGGATCCTAACCTGGCGTAAATCGAGGGCTATCTGTACTTGGAAGGGTTGTTTGTGAGAAAAAGATCAAGAGCGTTGGCTGTACGGTTAGGATTGTGTGGTATTCTGGTTGATAAAGGAACAATCTGCATGAGGTCATCAGTAATTGCAAAAGCCTCGGCATCTTGAACAGCTGGGTGTGTGTGATTAGAAGTCACCTGGAGTTGTGAACATTAAAATCAGCAAGGAAAATTTGATTGGAGAAAGTCAAGTTTCAAAGAAAGAAGTCAACGAGTTCCAAGTGATTAGCAGAGTTGGGAGAACTATAGAGGCAACAGATGAATTTGACAGAAAGGGATAGAGATATTTTAAGCCAGAGAAGATTGAAATGGGGGTATTCCAAATTACTAAGTCTCTGAACAGGGAATATAAAAGTGGATGTATGCACAACCACCTTTAAAGCAAAAGGTATCATACAGTGAATAATTAGGACAACTGAGATGAGCAGTGGTTAAATCAACCAATAATTGGGATTCTGTCAGAAAAAAGTACATGGGTTTGGCAGACTACGTTTACACTTGTAAACAGGAATTGCTCAAATTGGAACTGAGACGATATTTGTGAAACGAATGAGGAAGTGCTCTGTTATTTAGATCTTTTCACAGATAAATTCGTTTTGTTAGTTTGACTATTCACGATGTATTGAGTAATAAAAAAAGATGGGGAGGATGTTGTTTGAAGTAATGAAATTTATCTGTCAGAGTAGAGGCATCAAGATTATACACTAGCTGCTCTGGAAGCCTCCTATAGTGCTACCAATAGGCTCAGTCCGGTGCACCCTGTAGTGGTCGGCCTGTGAACATGGATACCACCGTTAATCCTCTTTGTTAGAAGACTTAAAGTGGAATCCATGTCCAACCCATCTTTACAATCAAGGAGAAAAAACAAACGTTACAGTTTGATAGAAATGTCTTTTTGTTCCAGAGAATGCTGCTATTGAACCCACCTGACTGATTCAGGTGGGTTCAATAGCAGCATTCTCTGCTATTCTCTGCCATGCTCATTCTGAGATCTGCATAAAGAATGGTATTCAGAGAACCAGTAGAAATACCTGTAGCTGTTGTAATACCACCCACCATTGATCTGTTGTTATCCAGACCAATTTTCTCTACCTGATGGATGTTGGCATCAGAATGACTCATTCGAGTTATTGCTTGATGAGTTTCATTCTCACCAGACTTCTGTCCTTCAAAAAACATTTGCACCCAGCTATGCATATTTTTCACCTAAATAACACTGTCAAGACAAACTTTTGACACTTCCTGATGAATTTCAATGGTAGTTTTCCCTTGTTAAATGCAAATATTGGATAATTATATGTTCTTGATGACTGAAAACTGCTATTTTAAGTAATGCAAAACCTTAAAATGGTATTTGCAATATACTATGTTGCAAACTATATAAATACTTCAAATAGTACAGTGGATTCCTGTTATTTGGGCCACCAGTTAATCGGGGCAGTTGTTTATTTGGGACAAATCTTAAAGAACAGAACCCAATCCAAAAAAATAGCCAGGGTTTATTTTGCTTAAGTGGGACAACATGCTGTTTAATCAGGGTAGGAGACCACAGCACTTGACATTACCCTGCAATTGGCTCCAACCATACCACATTGTCCAGTCATATTACTGCAGCTTTGCTGCCAACACACACACCATTGGCAATCTGAACTGGGTACTCTAACTTGGTTCCCTTTAAAATCCCATCCCAAGGCAGGGGAGGGAGGAGACAGGTCTCTGTCTTCTCCCCTCCCTGCCTTCCCCATACTTCACCTGGTGGAGCTCATCTCCACTGACCTCTTTGGGGATGCCTACTCTGTCGTCCCTATTCTTCTATCTGTTTTCCCCCCAGTCTTCAGTCTCCCCCCTCTCTCACTAAACTGACCGAGCACACCCCTTAAAAATGCCGCCAAATTCTAATCAACGTCTAAATTCTAGCGGTTTCATGTAAATCTCTAAGACAACTAACACTTATCTTTTATCTAGTGTATAGGTCTCACATGTCTAAATTTAATAACATCAAAATTTTGCCCAACTTATTAGGCCTTTTAACACATCTCTCTAGCTTTCAATCTCAACCAGCGATTTCCTAACAGCAATCCCATTAAGCATTAATGTCAAACGCGTAAATTTGTTTTTAGATCCTAGCCACTGAAATCCCAGGAAACTAGGTGGCAGGACCTGCCAGAGCAACTTGTGATACTGGACACACCCAAATAGCCTCCACGTGACGAGGTATGGGCAACATCGGGCCCCACTAGGGGCCTGGCGGCCAATAAGCCAGACAAACAATGGGCATAACACATCACACTACACAGACATGGCTCACACACTTTCAAGTCTCTGGCTTGACAGTGTACTGTCCTCGATATAGCGAAAACACACGGAGATGGGAGAAATGCCAGGTGCCATCTGACACGAACATACCTTATACCTACCTTATGTCTGGTTGTATTTCTGGAGGTCACAACCATAAAACAATTAGCAGTTTCTGGTTTAGTGGGCTTTTCTGTTAGTGCAATTTATAAACGGATAATAAAATCGATCTTATTGAATTTGTGAGAATACCGACATTCTGTGGGTTTTCACGTTGTTATGGTGAAACATGTTTACACTTCCATGAAATCTTCAATCTTATAAAAAAATAAGTTTTCAGAATCTTCTCTTCATTCCTATTTTTTAAGCTTCATAACTTGTTATGCCGTTCTCACTTGCACGCATCGTGTTACTTGCGATTTGGTTGTGTGCCATGTTCTTTGTTATTGATTGCTTATCTTTTTTACTGTTTTAAATTTTAATCCCCATCCACAAATGTTATTGAACAGAAATATCAACTAGTCAATATGTACATATTACAGTACTTATTAATTAAGCTATGCACGTAAGCGTAAATTTATTTTTATTTTGCTAACCTGTGGAAAATATTCTTCCGATTTTCATGTATCATTTAATTTTTTAATTGGTAAGGTATTAAAGTGTAAATTTGTACTTAATTTACACTTTTATAGCCTGTGGAAAATATTTACTTTTATAGTGTGTGGTTAATATTCCTCCTATTTTCACTAATCAGAATTAGTTTAATAGAATTAAAATTCAATTCACAATGACCGACGCTTACTACATATCGGTATAGTGAACGGTACTTTATAGGTTTTGCATTATCTCCTGCGTTCGCGGGAGCTGCAAAACCTGTTCATACGTGGACTTGATACCCTTACCGATACTAAGTAATAACCTACAAAATCTCTATCTAAATTCAATTTAAACTCAAGTATTGTTACTAGGAATATAAAGCAACTCTAAAAAATAAATTAATATGCCGATGTAAGTCAATAAAAAAGCAAAGAGGTGTATAAGGCTTTGAATGGTTTGAGCATGCTCAATGCCAATGGGATTCTTCATCTTGCTCAGAATAATCACCTCAGAGGGCATAAATTCAAATTGAGGAAGGACGGATGTTGGATAGATGTGCGGAAATTTGCCTTTGGCCAGCGGGTGGTTGGTTGGTGGAACTGACTTCCATCACTTGTTGTAGAAGTTGATAGCCTAAACAAATTTAAAGCTCAACTGGACAGGTATTTCGAACGAACAGATGGGTGAAATGGGAGTGGTTTTTTTTTTTTTTTTTTTGGCTGATGCTGAATAAGCTTGCTTTCTTGCATCATATGCCTCTACTAATGCTAATGCTAAAAACTTCTCTATTTGCTGGAGCCATAAAAACTTCGCCTGTTTATGCTAACTAGTGCCATTAGCTTTTGAAACCCACTTTATTCTTGGTTCAGCCTCTCCATTGGTACAGGTACTGAATTAGACGTTTTATATATATATATATAAATCTTTTGTGTATACTTCATTATATCTTTAGCTGTTTCTTATGTTTAAATATAATTTATTTTTAGGTTGCTATGGACACACTGTGTTCTGTAATAGTCCAAATGGGAAAGAAATATCAAATATTTATACCTATGGTTCATAAAGTGCTAAGTAAACATCGAATATCTCATCAAAGATATGATGTTCTTGTTTGTCATATTATTAAGGTATGATCTTTTAAAATTATATGGTTTTCTAAGGAAATCTACATGTATTCCATATGTAATCACTGAAAATTTTATTACCCTCATTATTTAATGTCTTACTCTTCATTTTGTTTATCAGTAAATGATTTACTATATTATTTTTCTGTTTTAATTAAGTTAGCTGAAAATGTATCCTTAAGTAAGGATACATTTTAAGTAAGCAATGTTTGATGAATTATTATTAATAAATGATCTGATTATTAATCAATGTTTTTCACTTTTTGCAATAAGAACAGTTGCTGGTGCTTTATATAGACAAGTGCCGTCAGGAATATGAACAGATTACTTTTGGGAGCTGCTAATTTGACTTTTTTTTTTATAACCTAAAATTTATTGATTTTTGTTAAAATTAATAGCATTCTTATTACTTTTATTTATCTGATGAAGTTGGTTAATTTGCCATTTACTTGGGTTTAAAAATTGCTTAAAAACTAAAGTAGTAGTTTGCCACCATTGCAACTGTATCGATATAACAATGATATAGCCTCTGTTGTTATACTATTGATATAAGAATGATATTAACTTGATTTCGTAGTCTTCTATATAATTGCATAGAAGTATAGTTATTATTAGACATGTTTATTAACCCTGAGTCAGGAAGATAGGGTGAATAAATATTTCAGCAATTCTGCTTCTTTTATTCTGTCCACACAGCTTAAACCCTTAAATAGCCCTCGATGTGGACACCTGTATGTGGTGAGGGGACCCCCCCCCCCCCCAGTGATGCTGCTGGGCATCCAGATTAGCATCACTGGGATCCAGTGCCCACAGCCTAGGTTCCAGGCTATCATCATAGGAATCTGGCATGTTTGCTGTGCTTTGCGACATGTGGAAACTTGAAAAGGGGGATCCTGGTGGTAGCAGCCCAGTTTCAGTACACCACTTTGGCCCCTGCTTCGACAAGACGGGCAATCTTGAATGGCCTGGTTAGGATCAGTCGGTTAGTGGATTTGCCTGCAAGGGTCAGCCATGTCAATGCCATGCCCTTACCCTCATGGTCTGAGAGACAGGATTCAGGCTGGTGGCGGTGCAGTTATGGTGTCTTTTTAGCCCTGGCATTCCACTCCCAATCACATTTATTGCTTGCCGGGTAGTGGGTGTCCCTTTGGGCTCTGTAATGGGTGGGGAGCCCGGACACTGAATAAAAAAAAATCTCCATGAATTCTTATAAGCTAATTTCTTCTGGAGCCCCAACCAGGTCTCTAACTGAAAACCTGACTGTTGACCCAAGTAATGTCACCTCGGCTAAAAGACAGAAAACTGAAGTCATATCAGGTCCAACACCATGCTACCTGTTAATTCACTCAACCAGTGAGAAGCCTATAGGAAAAATGCCACCCTTCTTTATCCAGAAGGGTTTGGAAGGGTTGGCAGGCTGTCCAAGTCTGTCAAACAGCTTCACTTGGGCGACATATTTGCAGAAACCAGAAGTGACAGACATTCAGAGCAGCTCCTCTGTGTTACATCAGTTAGGGGAATGCTCATCACTATCACCCCCACAAGACACAACTCATCCTGTGGTTGTCATTGCTGAATGGCATCTTATGAATGAAATTAAGAGAAAATCTGTTCTGAATTCATGTGTAGGGATGGGAAACTTGTTCCCACCAGAAATATCATCTTGACATTTAATTCACCGTCTCCTAATGACATTAAAGCCTGGCTATATTAACTGTCCAGTGCATCCGTATTTCCCAAATTCTTTACAGTGCCAGAACCACGGACACTCAAAGATGACTTGTCATGGAGTCCTTGCATGCATTCTATGTGGTGCAAAGGGCCACGAAACAACATCATGTTCAGCTGCAAAACCAACCTGCATTAACTGCCACAGAGAACACCCAGCTTACTCATGAGCATGCCAGAGGTGGAAAGAACAAAAAGAAATTCGATGTCTTAAGGCAGGGCTGAACATAACTAATCAGGAGGCAAGAAAAGCAGTGAAACCTATAAATATAAACAAACCCACCTATGCCCAGAAGTGCTTGTGCCAAGAGAGATTAGAAGTTAGGGTAATCCCCAAAAGAGATTTATCATTTTGCCTAGAAATCGGAGTGTCACCAAAGATAAGCATAGGAGCAGAAGAATCCTTTTTGGGAGATATAAGAGAAGACTGAGTTTTAGAATGATAGAAATCAAGTAAGTTGTCTTTGCCCCACTGGAGAATTACCTGGAGATCGGCATTTAAGGAATTGGTAGCGGATATTTGAGAAGTTGGAACTGATTGAGGAGTACAAGGTTTCTCAAAATGTAAAGTGGAATGTAATGTTCTATCACGGCAAAACTATGGATTGGATTTCCAGTCAATGGAATAGATGGCAGCTTGTTTAGAAGACCATTATGCCAAACACGATCAAAAGCCTTTGAGATATCAAGAGCAACTGCTTCTGTTTCGCCGAACTTTTCCATTGAATTTGTCCTTAAATGAGTAACATAAGCCAGAATATCACCAGTGGATCGACACCGACAGAATCCATACTGGCGATTGTTGATCAGACGGAAGGTTTCCAGGTAGTTTGAGTTGGCGGTTAATTGATTTCTCGATTACTTTGGAAAGAGCAGAAGTAATTGCAGTGGGACGATAATTGGATGGGAGGGATTTGTCATCCTTTTTAGGAACTGGCTGGATATTAGTAAATTTCCAAGCAGAAGGAAAAATGCCTTTGGAATAAGAAAGTGAAAAAAGGCAGCAAAGAACAGGAGTAAGTTCAGGAGCACAGGTTTTGAGAACAAGTGGAGAAATACGATCAGGACCTGGAGCTTTCTAAGCATCAAGATTCGTCAAAATCCTTGTGACATCCTTTTGGTGGAAGACCACATGATGCATTGAATGGATCATGTTGGGAATGATCGGAGGTGTTACCAAGATCATTAATACATGAGGTGGAAGAAAAATGGGATGCTAACAGGTCTGCTTTATCCTTGGCTGAAGTGAAAACTTCTGGTTTTGACAGAGGTGGGAGCAGAGATGGGCAAAAGTTGTGGCCAATAGCTTTGGCAAGAGACCAGAATGCTCGACTACCATTAGGGCAAGAAGCAAGTTTTATACTCAGCCTGCTCAAAATCTAGTTTGGACTGATTAATAACTGCTTTACAATTGATACAAGCTTTGGTGTAGGTAGAAAGTGAAACTGAAGAATTGGAAACAAGCCAATTACGATGTGCAACGTTCTTTTCTTGAACAGCCTTAGCACATTTATTGGAAAACCAAGGTTTAGATAAAGGATGAGAATTTAAAGTGCAGTGTGGATTTATATTCCTACATGAGTAATTTCACTGACATGATCTGAGCAAACATTGACATCAGGAGTTTTGAAACAGTAATCTTACCAAGGAAAAGAAATCTCGCAGGTCATCCCATTTTGCCTTCTTGTAATGCCAAACAATACGAGGTTGGGAACAGCCGTGAGATAAAGGCTCTATTGGTGAAGAGACAATTACCAAGTTGTGATCTGAGGTGCCTAAAGTATCACTCACTTCGACCATGTACTTAGAAGGGTTGTTTCTGAGAAAAAGATCAAATGTGTTGGGTGTATGGTTAGGATTGTCTGGTATCCTTGTAGGTAAATTAACGATCTGTGCAAGGTCATTAGCAATTGCAAAAGCCTCAGCATCTCGACAAGCTGGGTCTGTGTAACTTGAAAATTGAAGCCAACTGGAGTTGTGATTATTAAAGTCACCAAGGAAAATTATCTCACTGTTAGGAAAGTTGGACTGGAGAAAGTCAAGTTGCAAAGAGAGGAAGTGAAAGAGCTCCAAGTGATTAGTGGAGTTGGGAGAACGGTAGAGACAACTGATGAATTTGAAACAGTGAGGTAGAGAGATTTTAAGTGAGAGAAGATTGAAGAGAGGAGATTCCAAATTACCAAGTCTCTGACAGGGAATATCGGAATGGACACATGCACAAATACCACCTTTGAGGCAAAAGGAATCATACAGTGAATAATTTGGGCAACTGAGATGAGCAGTAGTTGAATCAACCGATAACTGAAATTCTGTCAGAAAAAGTAAATGGGGTTTGGCAGACTGCAAGTGGAAATGGACATCATTGAGATTAGAATTGAGACCACGTATATTTGTGAAATGAACTAGGAAGTGTTTGGGGGGGGGGGTTTGATCTTTACACAGATAAGCTCACTCTATTAGTTTTGACAATTCATGGTTTGCTAAAGGGAAGGCTAAGCAGGATGAGGAATCCCATTGTTTGTAGTGGAGGTGATTCTGAGGAATGTGTATTCTATCAGATTCTTTGGTGTTTATCTGGAAGAGTGTTTGTTTTTTTACAAAACATGTCATATATTTTAAACAAAAAATTAAAATCTTTTATGCCAAGCTCCGCAGAGTAATGAGGGTGAAATGGGGAATCAGACGATGATCATTAAATGTGTTATTTGAGTGTGTATTTTTCCCCATTATCATATATGCTGCTAGAGCTTGGTATCATAAAGTGACAAATGTTGTAATTAAAAAGCACTTAATGTCTGCCCAAAGATTTGCTCTTCTAGGTACTGTCTCTACTGATGCTCCGAATGCAATATCTGGGAAAATTCCCGTGGATTTATTCGTAATCCGTGTGGGCTTGAGATAGTTTCTTAGAAGAGACATCACCACAGAGAGTTTAGGTATTCGAATAATGTTTAGGTATTCGATCATGCCTGGGGGGTAGGTTTATCATTAGCATTAGTAGAGGCATTTGATGCAAGAAAGCAAGCTTATGCAGCATTAGCCAAAAAAAAAAAAAAAAAACCACACTTCCACTTCTTACTTGCAGCCGAGAGGCAGAGGATACATGATGAGTTAATAAATGTTTGGCAAATTAGATGGAAGGACTCTGACAAAGGCAGGGAGACCTATGCCTTTATTCCCTCCATAATGATGGTGAATTGGAAGTTAAGATTGTGGTTAAGATTCCTGCTGAGTTTGCATGGCTTAATGTCTAGACTGAGTCAGTCTAATTTGGTCCCTTCTGGCTTTTGCTTTTATGAGGTGATGGAGACTGGCCTTCATGTCATGCTCTGTTGTCCGCGTTATGAAGATCTGCGCAGCAGACTTGAACGGGAGACCTTTCATTTGGATTTGGATACCTTGCCGGATTTGTTTGTAAGTAAAGTGTCTTTTAAATGTTTCTCGACTTTTGTTAATGTTTTTAAAAGGAGTGCCATGTTGTTAAATGATGATAGTAGAGGCATTTCTTCACAAGGTATAGGAATGGCAGCCGACGGCACTGGATAACACAAATACTATCAGTGTCGACCGGCTAATATACTGGGTCACCGTTTTTATAATGCATATTATGTGAAATTTTATCAATATTGAACCAAGAATTAATTGGACATTTTAGAAAAATTTATTGTGATTATTCCATTTTATTTGTTATTATTTAACTTGTTACGAATACATAATTTTAAATCAAAGGCTGTATACATGGTCTTTTGACCTTGAGAACTAGTGCATATGGGCATCGGCCCTGCAGGCATGCATAAGATGAATTTGTTAATATATGTATGTATATATATATGGTGGGGTATGGTGTCTGGGTAGCCCTGCCATCCCACTAACGAGCACATTTATTGCTTGCCAGGCAGTTGGCATCCCTTTGGGCTCCATGTTGTGGTGAGCCTGGACAATGAACCAAAACAAAATCTCCATGAATCCTAATAAACTAATTTCTTCTGGGTCCCCCAACCCAGTCCATAACTGAAAACTTTACCGTTGACCCAGAGACATATCAGGCCCAACACCTTGGTTCCCGATAATTCACTCAACTAGTGAGAATCCCATAGGAAAAATGTCTCCCTTCTTTATCCAGAATGGTTGGCAGGTTCTCCTAAGGCTGTCAAACAGGTGACATACTTGTAGAAACCAAAAGTAACAGACATTCAGAACAGCTCCTCCGTGCTAGATCTCCCACAATATAGCACTCTGATCTAGCTACTCTGATATAGCATTTCGACTCTTCCCAACATGACTCTGATATAGCATTTCAACTCTTCCCAACATGACTCTGATATAGCATTTCGACTCTTCCCAACATGACTCTGATATAGAACTCTGACACTCCCTGACATTCATTGCTGAAAGGGATCTTATGGATGTAACTGAAGAGAAAACCTGTTCTGAATTAAAACCCCAAGGAGTGACAGCTGTTAAACGTATATTCATGTTGTGTAGGGATGAGAAACTTTTTCCCACCAGAAATATCATCTTAACATTTAATTCGCCCTCTTCTAATGACATCAAAGCTGGCTATATTTTTGGTGCCTCCGTAGCTAGGTGGGCAGGAGCAGCAGTGCGTAGCACACGCTTCTTGATTAGACCGGGGTTCGAGCCCGTGACCACCAAATACGGAGGATACGGAAAGGTCAGGGAATGACCACCGCATATTCCCGGAGCAATATGGCCTCAGTTGCTAATGCTCCTAAAAACCAAATAACAACAACTGGCTATATTAACTGTCCAGTGCCTCCGTATGTCCCAAATCCTTTACAGTGCTTTAAAGTTCCAGAAACACAGACACTCACAGATGGCTTGTCGTGGGTCCTTTCATGCGCTCGATGTGGTGCAAAGGACCACAAAACAACATATTCAGCTGCAAAACCAACTCGTGAGCATGCCAGAGGTGGAAAGAAGAAAAAGAAATTCAACGACTTAAGGCAAAGCTAAATATATCTTATCAGGAGGCAAGAAAAGCAGTGAAACCTATAAATATAAACAAATCCACCTATGCCCAGAAAGTAGCAGGGAGATGTTCCATTGTAACTCAGACCGAAATGACCATTCTACCAAAAGAGTCATTCACTCCCATCGCACGCTACCTGTTAAGTTCACAAAAACCTGCACAGAATTGTTATTAAGTGATTGGATTATGTAGATTGTGTTTTTTTTTAGTGTTTAGACGAGTAGAGGTTCAAGAAAATTTAAAGGGTTTCTTATAGTTGGTTTTAGGACTTATATTCAGGTAATTTTGATTTTTAATTTCAATTTATTGTCAGTGGACTTCTAGAATTGGAACTCAGACCAAAATAACCATTCCACCAAAAGAGTCATTCATTCCCATCGCATGCTACCTGTTAAGTTCACAAAAACCCGCAGAGAATGGCCAGGCAGTTGCCACTCCTATATCCGTACCTCCTAATTAGTCAGACTCTTAAACCGTCAGACAACTAACACACTTTGTACTTTGTCCATCTTCTTCATCTTCTTTGACATGGAGGCGCCTCCGTAGCCAGGTGGAAAGGAGCAGCAGTGCGTAGCACACGCTTCTTGATTAGACCGGGTTTCGAGCCCATCACCACCAAATACGGAGGATGCGGAAAGGTCAGGGAATGACCACCACATATCCCGGAGCAATATGGCCTTAGTTGCTAATGCTCCTAAAAACCAAACAACAATCAAACTTTGACATGGAAAAAGCATATGACACAACTTGGAGATTTAGTATTTTAAAAGAACTTTATAACCTCAGTCCGAGAGGTCACCTTCCTGTTTTTATTAAAAACTTTTTATCCAGCTGTCTTTTCCAAGTTCAAGTAAGAGCCACCCTTTCTCGGCCCTTTTGCCAAGAAGAGGGGGTACTGCAAGGATCCATCTTAAGTGTTACGCTTTTTGCCATTAAAGTAAACTTGATTACTGAAAAACTTCCTCCAATGGTAAACAGTGCCCTCTACATTGATGACCAGTATATTTATTCAATCATGCAACATGAGGATCATTGAGAGACAACTGCAACAAGCCATTGACCATCTTAACTCCTGGGCAATAACTAATGGTTTTAGGTTCTCATCGGAGAAGACTGTGTCCATTTTTGTCGCAAGCATAACCTTCACCGCAAACCTGAATTAAGCCTTGAACAAAGAACCATTCCAGTAGTAGCGGAGACAAAATTCTTGGGACTCATATTTTTTAAAAAAGCTGACATTCCTGCAACAGATTTGTGAGCTATGCAGAAAGTGCATGAGAGGGCTTAACATTCTCCATTCTCTCTCTTCTACTTTTTGGGATACAGACAGATGCACTTTACTTCATCTGTACCGTGCACTTTTACGCTCAAAATTAGATTATGGGGTCTCAGGTATATTCTTCTGTCAGAAATAGCGTACTTGACTGGCTTGACCCCATTCACCATCAGGCCATTTGTATTACTTCTGGTGCATTCACAACATCACCTGTGCCAAGTCTGTATGTGAAAGCAATGAACTGTCACTTTGACAAAAACAGTTGTATGTACAGTATGTCTTTAAGCTGAACTCCCTGCCAGACCACCCCATGTGGACATCCTTTTTTGAACCACGTTGAGAAAATCTTTATAATACATGGACTGCCAACTGTCCTTTCGGTATTCGTGTCGATTTGGCAACTCAAATGAGACTTCGAAACCTGTACACAATACTCTAGGTGTGGCCTGACCATTGCCTTATATAATGGGATAATCATCTCCCTGTCCCTGTTACCAAAATTCCTATATATCATTGACAAGACTCCATGACCTGCCCTGGCATCCCATCTATACTGCTCAGCGAACTTCATATTTAACTGCACAATTACCCCCAGGTCTTTTTCACTTTCCACCTCCCTGTAGTACCACAGAGTTGGTATGTTTCTGTTTGGTTATCGCTACCCATATGCAGTATTTTGCATTTGTCAATGTTAAACTTCAATTGCCACTTCTCAGCCCATTTTCCCAACTTATCTAGATCCAGTTGGAGTAGCATACTGTCTTTACTGTCATTAACAACCCTGCCAACCTTTGTATCATCTGCAAACTTTGACATTAAACATGATATACCTTCATTAATATCATTGATAAATATACAAAACAACAATGGGCCCAACACCGAACCCTGTGGAACTCCACTAACAACATTTGTCCACGAAGAGCAGTGTCCATTCATTACCACTGTCTGTCATCTCCCACTCAACCATCCCTTTATCCATTGTAGCAGCTTACTCTTAATGCCATACCTCTCCAATTTGTATTTAATATATTATATTAAAATTATTTTTGGCATTCAGTTCCTTTGTGACCGCATCATAGTATCCAATCAAATTGGTCAGACAAGACCTCCCTTTAACAAACCCATGCTGTGTCTTAACTATTACCGCAGTCTTGTCTAGATGATCCTGCAATGCTTCTTTAACCAGCGATTCCATTATTTTCTCCGGAACACAAGTTAAACTAACAGGTCTATAGTTACTTGTGTCACCTTTTGAACCCCCTTTGTGAATTGGTGATACTTTTGCACAAATTTAGTCAATGGGGACCTCCCCTGAGTCCAAGGAAGCTCTTATAATTATGGCTAAGGGTTTGCTTACATCCTTTGCTGCCTCCTCTAATATAACTGGATAGATCCCATCCACTGGCTAAAGGCATATGTTTAACTTCAACAATTTCTCCTCCACTTTGCTCTCAGTTATTACAAAATCATTTAGCTCCCTGTTAGCATTTGATAAACTTTTGAATGACTTCATACGTGAATGTAGATGCAAAATACTCATTCAGTTTGTCAGCTACCTGAGCATGATCATCAATAGTCAACCCATCTATGTTAAGTGGTCTAATTCGATTCATTCTTTTTCTTCTAGAGTTTACATAACTAAAGAACTTTTTGCTGTTTTTCCTTATCCTTTGCCAAATATTTCTCGTAATCTGCCTTCGCCTGCATAATCTCTTTTGTGACTTGATTACAGACTAGTTTATACCTGCCATAGACTTCTGTGTCACCTGATACTTTATATGCATCTGATACATTCTTCTTCTCTGCCACGAGCCTCATTAATTCATCTGACATCCATTTAGGCCTAAACCTTGAACAGTATTTCTTAGTTGGAATGAAAAGCCTAGTAGCCTCCAAAATTAAGTCCCTGAAGGCTTCCCATTTAGAATTCAACGATGATAACTTCATCAGTTGATACCACTTTACAGAATTTAAAAACTGCCTGAGACCACTGTAGTCACCTTTACGAAAACAAAAGCCCTTCCATTTAGCCTTGATGGTAGTTACATCTTTAAGTAATTCACACATCAATACATTGTCATCACTGTCACCCAGTGGTTCCTTTATCTGCAAATTCTTAAGGCATGAATAATCACTGCTGATAATCAGATAAAGATTATTACTCCCTCTGGTTGCCTCTTGAACGTGTTGCTATAGAAAACAGTCATCCAATAAATCCACAAAAGTCTTGCTAGTGTGCGAGTGACCAACACACACAAGTTCCGTTTAATATCTGGAAAGTTAAAATCCCCCATTATAAGACATTCTGATTTACTGGCCGACTCTATTTCTCTGCACAATTGCTCATTATACTCCTCAGTTTCATTAGGCCTATAACACACACCTACTTTCATTTTTCGTTTGCCAGTGCTTATTTCACACCAAACAGACTCAACACTGCATTGTCCACCAACATCAATTGAATGCACTTCCATAGATTTTATGTGTTTCTTAACTAACAACATAACCCCTCCTCCCTTCCTGGCCTGTCTATTCTTCCTGTACACATTGTACTCCTCAAATTCCAATTCTGCATTGCTTATATCTGTGTGACACCACTTCTCTGATATCCCAACGATATCTGCCTTTGATGTCTTGACTAGCACTTCAAGCTCATCAAATTTATTAACTATACTTCTAGCATTAGTGTACATGCAAGTATACTTGCACCTGTTCCTACCCTTAGTTACCCTAACACAGCCCATGTATTTACTTGTTCCACTATGACTCCCAGCAGTCCTGGAAATCTCCATTACCTTGCTTTCCAGGCTGCTGCTCATTCTAATAGAAGCAGTGCAAGAATCACTTTTGCCTCTGCCTGCGGCCACTGTTAACCTTTTAGTCTGTGTATCCCCCCCCAAGCTAGCAGTTTTCTGACCCACCTAATACTGCCTCGATAATGTCAGCATTCTGAACATTTACAGTTTTATTTTACTGTACTGTAGGTATGGTCTCCTTTGTGTTTTTGAAGGAAGCAGAAATTTTTAATGATTGAATCGAAAATTGAGATTTTAAACAGACTTTCAAAGAGAGAAAGTGGGTCTTCATTAGCAAAATTTTTTGAGGTTAGAAAGGCATCCATAACAGAAAATTTTAAAGTTCGCATCAAAACTTTATTCAGATAATGGTGCAAAAAAAAAAAAAAAAAAACCACTATGAGAACAGCTAATGACCCATCCCTCAAAGGTGCTGTTGAATTTTGCTGTAGGTAGGTTTTGGGAGCATCAGCAACTAAGGCTATATTGCTCCCTATATACTGTCTGTAAATTGCTCATGTTCTCTGGTTGATTTTCTGCTTTGCTGGACAAAAAACTATGCTGCCTATACCTGAGACTTACTAACTCAACCATGTTGTGAAAAAGGCCCATAAAAATTCCTCACTTCATTGACGGGACTTACTCTTTTTTCATCCGGTGTGGGGAGGATGATGATACTACCAAATGAGTCCATGACACCAACAATGTTGTCTATTTGTGGTTCATGCAGATGAAGATTAGAAGAACTCATATATGGCCTTTTGTTGTGTGAAAATGCATTAGATGGTCCCTCAGATTTTCTAGGCAATATGGGCTGGCTAGAAAATGGCACAGCAATAGAGAACTTCACATTGAAGGGGAAATTTTATCTTGTGATTTTGCTGCAGTGGAATCCTTTAAAAAAATTTTTCAATCTTATGGAAAGTAAAGAATATTCCATAGATGACGTATGCAATGCTGTCAAGATTGGAGTAAACTGAAAGTCACTGTCATGAAAATCTTTTGCATCTTGTTGTGAAACGATGCAAAATGAGTAAAGAGCAACTTACTGCAGTGGTTTGCACTAATGTCAATAGTACTTATGCTTTGTCATTGATTTCAACAGGAAAATCAAAACCCTGTTGTTTTAAAAATGTCTCCTGCCTTCCAGTGTTCCCACATGGGTAGCACAGTTTGTAGAATCGCCATCCTCCCTACACTGGGTGGAAAAGACCTGGGTTTGTCATCGAGTACCATCGATGACGAGAGGAATTTTTATGGGCCTTTTTCACATGGCTGAGTTAGTCAGTCTCAGGCAAGGATAACATGGTTTATTCTCCCAGAAACTTAGGTTTATCATTCAGCAAACAAAATCGATCCCAGAACACACTCAATTACAGACAATATATACAGAACATATGGCCTTAGCCACTGATGTGCCTAAAACCCAATAATAACGATAAAGCCTCCCTGTGAGTTATAGAGTGGAAAAAATGCATGGATGAACTGTTTACCAATTGGCTTACCAACAATTTTATTCCGAATGTAAAAAAGTATTGTGAACGAGAAAGCAAAATGGGCAAGGTCTTGCTTATATACAATGCACCATCATATCTTTCAGTGGAACATTAAACAAATTGTACGACAGATTCGGGGTTATGTTTATTCCACCAAACGTTACCACATTCCTGCAACCTATGGACCAGGGAGTGATCGAAAAGTTGAAGGGAATCTAGAAAAAACAAGTCTTGCATTATTTACTTTTAGCAGAAAGCATCACAGCCTTCTGCTAATACATGTGGAAATCTCCCACTGCGCAGAAATTAAAAAATGCATGGAAAAAACTAGCCTATTGTAGAAGAAACTTATGAGCAGAATCAAACTAAAGGAGATTTTTTTTTTTTTTTTTTTATTAACACACAACTGTATATACATTCTCTAATATACATTAATCATTTATATACAATATTTATATACAGATTTTATATACATTCTCTTATATATACTGTAGTCTTTCTGTACATTTGATTGTGTGTGTCCTGATAAGAAGGGTGGCTCCTAGACATAAGCCCATCTCCACCTTTTACTCCTGTAAAATCTCAGAACGTCTGCAAAACAGGCCTGAAAAAGAGTGTTATTTCAGGCCATTTCGCCACCAGGGATTAACCAACACCTGGATCAACCATTCTCGGAGTGTGCTGTAATGCACAAATCCCGCACCTACCGGAAGTAGTGCTATACTGGTAGGTGCCAACAATCCTGCCCCCAAGGCTTCCCAAACTTGGAGGCCAGCGAAAAAAAAAAAAAAAAAAAATTCCAACTAAGAACAATGTATACTTGTTGAGACAAAAGCAACATTATACAAATATTTACATGTAAATAGCAAATACATACACTTAGAATGACATTAACTTAACAATAACACTTAGAAACGTTAACCTGTTTCTACACCCAAAAGAGAAAGTGCAATACTATTGACTATATAATATCGGTGTTTAGATACACCATAGACACTCTTAAAAAAACTACAAAGTAGTTGTTGTGGGCATCATTTGCTCTTTCTCATATTGTGCTCTGCCTTCACGACGAGTTGCCATGATACTGCACTACCTCAAATAAGTAACGCTTCACTAATAGAGAAGACTATTGTTACTTATTCTCAGTGAGTACCACCACCCAGACATGTTTCAAGGCTATTGGCCTATCATCAGTGGGCCTTTCTTATGAGAAAGGGCAAATGATGCCCACAACAACTACTTTGTAGTTTTTTTAAGAGTGTGGTGTATCTAAACACCGATATTATATAGATATTAAACTCTTAAAGTATTATGCCAAGTGCATTTAATTATTTTAAATATTATCTTATACACCTTTTGGCATCTCTCATATTGTGTAATTAACTTCTCAACTGGGTCGTCATGTCTGCAATACTAGGGTACCTGCCCACCCACTGATGATAGGCCAATAGCCTTGAAACATGTCTGGGTGGTGGTACTCACTGAGAATAAGTAACAATAGTCTTCTCTATTAGTGAAGCGTTACTTATTTGAGGTAGTGCAGTATCATGGCAACTCGTCGTGAAGGCAGAGCACAATATGAGAAAGAGCAAATGATGCCCACAACAACTACTTTGTAGTTTTTTTAAGAGTGTCTATGGTGTATCTAAACACCGATATTATATAGATATTAAACTCTTAAAGTATTATGCCAAGTGCGTTTAATTATTTTAAATACTATTGACATAAAGTTTCCAGGTCTGAGGCTCCCAAGCCCAGATGCAATCAAGCAAAACTCCCAACATACACTGCCAGTTCATTTTCTGATAGGTTCCTTATAATTGATCTCTTAGAGAACACTGCAGCAGCAAAAACCTGCAATGCCTGAAAATTAGACACTCCGTTCACAAACTCCTGCATGTTGTTTTCAGCTAGGTCGGGAATCAGTTCGAAAAGACGACGCCTCTCAACATTATAAAATGGGCAATGAAACAGTGTATGCAGCCAAGTTTCTGCCTCACCACAAGAACACCATGGATCTGGCTCCAGATCCCATAAACATAATTTGTCTCGAAAGGACCCATGTCCTGTCAGCACATAGTTGGTGAACATTGAAGGACAAAACCACGACGAAACTGTTTTAGAAGTAGCAAAGTCCGCAGCAGGAATAATATTCCTAGTTATTACTCCCACCTCCGACGAAATCCACCGATTCCTCCAAATCTCTATTAGTTCATTCCAGATTCTAAGTTTCTCCTCCTTAACACTGGCATCCAGGTTGATGGAAATGTCCAAATAATTAGCAGGGATTTCCTTTCTCATAGCATATAACATTCCACGATATGCAATGTAGAGATCAAGAGGAATAGATCCAGCAATTACCTGTAGCGCAGCCGTAGATACCGTCCTCGGGGCATGCAATAGGGCCAACAACATAGATCTTTGTAATGACATGAGTTTGTTTTTTATTTTTACTTTAATCACTGATCCCGACCACACAAAACTAAAGGAGATGTGGACATGTGGACATGTGTTTTTGTAAAGGGCGGCTCCTAGAACGTGAGTTCAACTCCGCCTCGTATCTCTGTGAAGAACAGTATCACTACAAATGGGCCAGATGTGTGTGACGTTGGTTTGTGTGTATTATGTGTGTGTTCTGTTGTTCTGTTCTGGCCTCTTGGCTACCCAGAAGCATCAGTCACCTGGATAGATGATTCTGGGTACTCGTCCACACCACGGGAAGGTGGGCCAGTCCCAATGGAGCACATACTGTCTCGATACGAGACTCTGAACCACCTGATGTTGCCAAAAGGTGGGCCAGATTTCTCTGGGGGCCCACTCCAGAGAGGGAAAAAAAAAATAAATAAAATAAAAATTAAATAAACTAAAAACAGAAACAAAATGTATTTCCCGTGGTGCAAAAAAGACAAAAAAAAAAATAAATAAATAAATAAATAAAATAAAATAAAATAAATTTAAAAAAAAATAATAATAATAATAAATAAAAAAAATAAATAAAATAAAATAATAATAATAAACAAATAAATAATTATAATAATTCCCCGTGGTGAAAAATAAAATATATTAAATAAATAAATAAATAAAAAAATAAAATAAAATAAAAAAATAATAATAATAATAAAAAATAAAAAATAAAATAAAAAAAAAAAAAACTAAAGGAGATGAGGGACAAATGCTGAATGAGATAATAAACTTGTTTTAGTCAATCCCTGGGTTTGAAGATTGTGATAAGGCGATGCAAAGGTATGGCCAGAAAATGATGCTGATTCTACAGGGTTGCCTGTTTTAAATGAAAATTAAACTGTAAATATGAAAGAAACTGGTGCTTCTGAAAATGATACAGACAACAAAGAAAATGATGTCAACATGGCCTACACATGCCAAGGCATTCGCCACACTAGAGACTGCGATGGCTTGGTTCAACTTGTAGGAGGGTTTTAGTTGCATCAGTGACATGTGGCATATTGCTCAGGGTATACTGTTTGTAGATTGTATTTTGGGTTGATTTTCTGTTTGCTGGATGAAAAAACCCGAGATTTCTGGGAGAAAGGCAGGCTAACTCAGTCATGCTGTTGAAAAAGGCCCATAAAATTCATGAGGGAGGATGGTGATTCTACTAACTATGCTACCCATGAGGGCCAGGTATAAGCAACAAACTGAATGCTGTCCAACTGAACTACTCTTGCTGAAAAGAGAGAGATCTAGTAGCAAAGAAACGAAATTCGAAAATTATGCAGCAAAAAATAAGTAATTATTTTTGTTAAAGGCCTATACATATGTGTTTTTGTGGCCAAAAGTTCCATTTGTTTTGTTACCTATGAATAAAAATATGTAAGTACAACTTAGTGTTTTTATTTCTGAACTTACTAAATCTTTTTTTTGTAGTCTCCAGAACAGTATTTTTGATAATTGCTAAAATTTGAACAAATCAAGTCCAAACAACCCTCATTCCCAATTAGTTTGGATTACCTACACTCTATTGTGTACTTCCAGAAAAAAAAAAAAAAAAAAAAAAAAAACACAGCAGCTGCACTCTATCAGGCCATAAGGAAGATAGACAAGTGGCGTACCCCACTCAACCTAAGCGAGGAGTCTCCTGCCCAGACGACACAATCAAAGCTAGAAAGATGGGCAAAGAAGACACTACAATGACCTCCATGAAGACCACATAGACAAAATGGCTTCCAGTGCATGGCACATGAGCGGGACGCTCTTCCCCGAGACTGAAGGATTTGTGCTTGGCATTCAAGACCAGATAATCAACGCCAGAAACTATAGAACATTGCCAAGGAGTCTGGAGTGTCAGATGACACATATGGATAATATCAGCCGGCCTCAGAAACGATCCAAGACATCAGTGCAGGATGCAACGTGATCACTCAGACTGAGTACACTCAGACATTGCCATTGATTTCAACTAGGTAGCCAGGATAATACATCAGAAGCTAGCAAGGAAATACCAACTGATCAAAGAAAGTGTACTGTATTACAAGTACAATTCTCAGGCAGTACCAGAGACCCCAATCCACAAGCTGTACTGGGACCGCCCAATAATAACGGATAAGACAATCCCGCACAACAGACCGGACATAATCTTTGTCGACAAGAGGGAAAAGGCTACCTATCTGATTGACATAGTGGTGCCCAACACTGTCAATCTCCAGAAAACCCATGAGGAAAAGATCAGGAAATACACAAACCTAAGACACGAGTTCAAAGAGATGTGGCATATGCAACAAGTAAAACCATCCCGATCATCATGTCAACCACTGGTCTGGTGCCAAAGACCCTACATAACACCCTAGCAGCAATAGGTCTCCCAGAGAACACCTACAAGGAACTCCAGAAAATCACAATCCTGACAACACCTGTAGGATAGTCAGAGTTCCTCAAGCAACAGTAACACAAGACATAATAACCACCCTGCGTACTTGGTAGCAGTACCCGTCATGGAGTGGAAGCCCCCAAACTGGAAGAAATAATATGAGCAACAATAATAATAATACCTGTATACTCTCTCTCACCTGATGTATGTCTATGACATCAAACTCCAACAGCTATTTTGGAACACTGAAGAGTTCAGCTGACATCAGGATACAACTTAGCCCAGACAAATGCAAGACCCATGGATGACATCACGGACATCCAGTCGGACAAAACTATCAACTGAAGACTGGTGAAGAGATTGAAGCTATGATGGAGGGAGAGACACAGATATCTATGGATGATTCAGGCCCACCAGTTAGAACACTAGGAGATCAAGGTCTGCCTGTCTGAGAAGTGCTATCAGAGACTGAGATGCCTGTTGAAATCAAAGCTGAATGACGGGATCATGGTCACAGCCATAAACACTTACACAGTCCTAGTACTAACGTACTCCTTTGGAATCATAGGTTGCACCAACACCAAGCTGGAGGAGATTATGAATCGACCGACCAGGATAATGATGACCAATAGCTGCTAACAACATCCGAAGTTGTCCATTGAGAGACTGACCATAGTCCGTAAAGAAGGTGGGAAGGGATTGACTGACCTCATTGAACAAGAAAAGAAGGCGATTAAGAACCTGTTGGATTACTTCCAGGAAAACAGCACGAATCTACATAGAAAGATGGACAAACAGCACACAACACTCAACCTAAACTAGAATGAAAGGATGAAAGAAACCGAGACAGAAAGATGGGCAAAGAAGACACTCCGTGGCAGACACCACAATGACCTCCATCAAGGCTGCATAGATAAGATGGCTTCCAATGCTTGGCTCATGAAAGGAAAGCTCTTCCCTGAGACTGAATAATTCATGCTTGCCATCCAAGATCAGATAATCAACACCAGGAACTACAGAAATATGTTGCTAAGGTCCCTGGAGTAGCAGATGACACATGTTGTCGATGCCACCTGTCCCCAGAAACAATCCATCACATCACCGCAGGATGTGGGTTGATCACCCTGACGGAGTACACTCACAGACATAACCAGATGGCCAGGATAACACATTAGAAGCTAATGCAAAAATGCCATCTAATCAAAGAAAGTTTACTGTATTAAAAGTACGAGCCTCAGGCTGTACTCTACTCACAGACTATACATGATGATTCTGCACAACAGAACACATCTTCCTGTTGTCGACAAGAAGGAAATGGCTGTCTACCTGATCGATGTAATCTTGCCCAACACTAGCAATTTACAGAAAATATATGAGGAAAAGATCAGGAAGTACTCAGACCTAAGACTGGAAATCAAAGATATATGGCATAATGAACAAGTAATGACCATCCTGATTATGATGTCAATTGTTGGCATGGTGCAAAGAACCTTTATAAGAACCTTGGAGCAATAGGCCTCCCAGAGAACACTTGTATGGAACTCCAGAAAGCCGCAGTCCTGAACACCTGTAGGATAATAAGAGAGCTCTTCAACCAACAGTAATAATAACAATAATATTAGTAACCAGATAAATAACCAACCCAAGCACTTGGTACCAGTACCTGTTATGTGGTGGAAAAAACCCCATAGAGGAAAAAAAGTTCTTTATAATAATCTCTCTATACATTAAAAATGTTTTCCTACTAGTGATATTTATTTGAGCCAATGGGAGAAGAGGGCAAGGCAATTACATCACTACAAATGCAATTAATTATTGCCAACTGCCTCCATAACGTTCACCAACCTCGTGCACATGCTTCTATTTGTCTAACATTTGATGTTCCTTTGTAACGTTTTTTGTATATTAATGAATATTGTATATTTGTAAATACAATAATTTAGTATTTTGTAAATACAGTAAACCCCCGCTATTCGCGGGGGTTACGTTCCTGAGAAATGTTGTGAATACCGAAAATGCGAATACTGAGTTATGGCTCCCATAGTAATAAAGGAGTTCCGTTCAAAAGTATGAAATATATAAGAAAAACTAGTCTAAAATTTTGTCTATGTATGTATTATATGTACCTTCATAATATGACTATGTACATAGACAGTACATAGTGAAATGCAAGCATATGGCATCAAAATGAAAATAAGAAACAATTTAATATTAAATGTAATATTTATTAGAAATTTCAAACAAATCTTTCAAACCAGCGCCTTTGCTAGCAATAAAATTTATCCCGCCAGTGTTAGCACCAGTTTCGCTAAAGTGTTGATAAAGGAGTTTTGCCTTTTCACGGATGATGAGTGAACTTAATGGAATTTTATTTTGAGTTCGGTCTTCTATCCACAGATTTAAAGTGTTTTCCATTTTTTCTAATTTAACATCACGAGTTACACAGCAAATTTTTGAAGCAATTAGTGCGTTTTCACGGACTCTACGGCAGATTTTTTCTTCCGATTTTTTGATTGATCGTACCGTTGACTCATTCATTTTATAATGTTTTGCCACTGAGGAGACACTTTCACCATTAGAAATTTTATCTAATAACTCAATTTTATTCGCTAATGTCATCACCTTCTTTGATATTTTCACATTTCTCTTGTTATTCGTAGCCATATTTTTTTTTTTTTTTTTTTGGCAGTTGTTGGCGCATAGGCTTCTGTGGCCATAATGCACCTCCCAAGGTTTTTGCAGTACTTTGATCCAAGCCCAAGGCGGGAATCGAACACACGACCTTTGGGTTGCAAGGCAGGCACTTTACCCACCCGGCTAGCCCGGTCGGCCCATATTTTTGTAGGGGTTAGAAAGAACTTGTCCACAATAAATAAATAAAATAAATATATTTTCTGTTTATACTCCGGCACGACAACCAAGTCAGTAGAGTTTACAATAAATCGTCAATACAAATATTTATCGTATTTAGAAGTCACGGGCTTGAACCCGGGTCCACTCAAGGAACGCGTGCTATGCACTCTCGCATTGGGCTACGTCAGGCCTAAGTCACTTTCTTCCGTTAACACACTCGAAAAAGTCTGTTTTACACTGCAAAATGGTAGATTTATCATTTTTGTAAGCATATCAATTTATAAATTGATAAATTTATTCAATTTATAAGCATATAAATTAAAAGCAAACTACGAAACCTTCCATGACAAGTGCATAACACATACTGAACAAGGATTAGCGAGAAACATCCACGCTCACGATTTTGTCACCCTTCTCCCCCCACCCACTGAGCGCTGTTTTGACCGGGAAAGATAATTGTAGCCACGCCCATGTTTTTTAAAGCGCTGGGAAAATATTCACGGCGCTTTAAAATTCACATTTTTTTTGCGAAACCGCGAATACAGATACCGTGAATAGCAGGGGTTTACTGTATTTTAAATATTTGTGTAGTTTATAAATATTTCAATAAAATATTTTAGCCCTGCTCTTTGGGATGCAACATTATTCCTTATGCATTATGAAACCCTAAACAAATGGCCTTTTCCTAAGTGACCTATGTAAATGCACCTAAATAATTATATTGTGATATTTATTTCACCTTGAGAATGTCGTGCACTACAAATGCACAGGTAAATAATTACATAGGTCATTTCCTGATTAGATATCGATCATAGTGACAGTGTTTTTTGTCTGGCAGCACCTGGGGGTCTCCCCCAACTCTGCATTTTTACTCTGTGTAGAATACAATACTCTACATAAGGCCAGGGTTAGTATGTGTTTTGTGAAGTATTAATGTGGGTTGTGTTGTTCCTGTGGCCACCTAGCCTGTGGTTCTGTGGAGAGCCACTACCATCCCTAGTTTACATCACTGCCCCAGGGAGGTGGGCCAGGACACATTAGGAGAGAAGAAAGCTCTGGCAGGGTGAATCCTGGTGTAGCCTAGGCATCCAAGGAGAGCCAAAAAAAAAGGGGAAAAAAAAAAAAAAGAAAAAAAAAATTATTGGAAAGGAAATAATGGGGAGATAGGAAGAGGGTGGGATAAAAGGAGCAGAGAACAGAGGGGGACAATAGTTGAGGCACTTGCCTGATTTGAAAGAGGAGACAGTAAAAGGACCTCTGGTACAGGACACCCATCCTGGTCCTGATGGTGGGAGTTCAAAGTGGGTGGTGGGGTGAGCCACCACGCAAAAGGGGATAGGGACCACGCAGGGTGGGGGAAGGAGACTCAACTACCCCAGGTGATAGGAATTAAAGAACATAGGGAAAGAGATGCTATGGTGGAGCGTGCTTTTTTCAGCTCTTTCCCACGCTGGCCTGGGGTTATCCTAATGGCCAGTGTCAGCATCCCACACCAAGCCAGCTAGGAAAAGCTACAGCATAGTGTCAGCTATGCTGTAGCTATTTTATTTTATATATTAGATTAGATATCAATCAGTGCATTTCGACAGGTGTGTCTTTTAAGAAAAGACACACTGTCCTGCCTCTACATATTACATAGAAAGGCATGCACAGGGGTTGGTGTTCAAAGCAAGCAGGGGGCCAAGCCTCCTAGCAATAATATTTTTTAAAAAAATGGAGTGGTGGAAATTTTTTACTTCATTACGGAAAATTTGTTTGCCTTTCAGGTCATTATAATGAATGTAAAATAGCATTGTGTTTGTGGGAAATCAGCCACAAACTACTAAATGGTCATTATAATATGCTGGGACATTAAAAGGAGGGTTGCTGTGAAGAGATTTTGATTGTATTTCTATTTACAGCAGTCTTCCATCTGTCATCATTCCATGTTATTATGCTTATGCATAATTTTCTTCATATCCTATATATTTTTTTTAAGAGTACAAGCACTTTGTATTTATTTTAAAAGCTGCTGAATAAAGCCAGAACTTTATTCATAATATTTCAATTATATCACAAATATTCAGTAACTTACGCAATTTATACATTGTTAATAGCCTGAATATTTTACTAGTCTGTTGTTGTATATGTCCTTAGAGTGAATTTCTTTGTTTTTGTGAAAGGGCACAACAATTGCTGAAGAGGAAGGAGATTCTTTGATGTGTGCTAAGAAGCGTTCACATTCCAGGTCACACGATCATGATCCATCCTCAGTTTCAGGGGACAGCACAGCAACCATTAAAAAGTTGCATGTCAGCACCATAAATCTACAAAGGGTTAGAGAAGTTTATATTTATGAAAAATTAAGGATAATCACTGGATTAATAGATATCTAACAGCATGAATTAAATATAAATTCATCTCTCGTGCATAGGAGAATTTTCATCTAGACATTTCTTTATATAATTGGGTGAAAGTTTTGAATTTCATGTTTAGATGGGATTAATTATTGTCATTTTTGATTTACTATTTCTAATTTTAAATTTTGTTAAATTACTATTAAAAATAGGAATTTAACAAAATTTATGGACAATTATATAATTGTCCATATATTTTTGGTATGCAGGCTGAATGATTTAGGTATGTTTCTGTGTTATTGGGTCAGTTTTGGCACAAAGATACTAGTTATGTTAATTTTTAGGTGGTTTTCGGCAAAACAAACTGACATTTTAACCTGTAAGAGGTTACTTTCTTTTAGCCAGCAAGTGGTTGATTGTTGGAACAAGTTTCTCTCACAGATAGATGAAGCTGACATTTTGAATAAATTCAAAGGTCAACTGGATAGTTACTTCTGTGAGGAGGGAAGCATATAATTTGCATTTTTTTTATCTACTTAGTTTTGTTTTGTTTTTTTGGGCATTGCAGAAAAGCCTGTGGCTTCCATGCACTATATGACAAATACTAACTATTACTTAGTGTTAATATACTATTTTCAATTGCTGTTAAAAAAAATATTTCATTATTTATTATATCTTATTAAATATCTAAATTTTTTGCAGTTTCATTACAGTTTACAATATTACAGTTTTATTTTTTTTATTCTTATGATAGCTTGTATTTGGCATTTATTTAGATTAGCCTTGCATTTTATTTCAGAATTAAGGACTGTGCACAACTAAAACACATTAGTTTATCTTTGAGATAAACAAATGAGTTTATCTTTTTATCTTTGTAAAACTTCAGTTGTACTGCACAGCCTACACCAAATCTCAAGGGTTCCACTTTAGTATGTTTAAATTGTTTTGAAGAAAAGTTTACAGGACCTTCCCAATTTATGTAATACTCGACTTACGCAACTTCTACTTTATGTAAGTTTTTGCCGGCTGGTGCAAACTAAAAATAATATGGAAACTTATTTTGCATCTGTAGAGATAAATGGAGGTATTGTGAAAATATCGTAACGTAAAACCAATAACATATTGTTTTTTTTTGTAATTCGTTCCAAGCCCTTGGAATTTGAAAATTTCACTATATTACTAAGCTGTTTATCTCTCTAAAAGGTCATATTATAATGGAAATTGCACCACACTTTCATCGTTATCATATGTTCCCCTTATAAGAATCAATTTTGAACGCCTTTCTGATATTTTTCTAAAGCACGTTTCTGAAGGTCATGACCAAAAAACAATAAAAACAATTTGCAATTTTCTGTTAGTGCAATCTATTATAAATGGGTAGTAAACTCGATCTTATTGCATTTGCGATAATCCCGATAACTGGAATTCTATGGGTTTTTACATTACAGTATTATGGTGAAAAATGTTCCCCTTAACTGAAATCTACAGTCATATATAAAACAAATTTTCAGAAACTTTTCTTCGTTCCTATTTATATATTACAATTGAGAAAGCAAAGGGACCAATGGAAAATGCAAGTGCTGGCAGTGCCAGGAAACAAAACAAAATTGATTTAGAAATGAAGATGAAAATGATTAAGAAGTACGAAGCAGGACAAAGTTTGTCCTCTATTGCAAGGGAATTAGGTCTCACTGCTTCAACAGTGAATACTATTTTTAAGGAACAGAGCACATATAAAAGACATGTTAAAAGATCAATGCATTTAAGAGGAACAGTGATCACAAAACAGTGTTCAAGTGCTATATCGAAGATGGAATAGCCATTAATAATAGGGATGGAAAATCAGATTCAGAAGAGAGTGCCTTTGAGTCTAATGACCATTCAAGCAAAAGTAACAAGTATTTATGAAGATATTAAGGATGAGTACAGCAAACCGCAAGCCAAGTTCGTGGCAAGCAATGGGTGGTGTAATAGGTTCAAGCATTGCTCTGGTTTCCAAAACATTAAAGTATGCAGTGAAGTCACCATGCCTGTTCTGCAGCTGCAGAGAAATTTTGTGATGTGTTGGAAAAAATTATTGATGAAGGTGGCTATTCAATGCAGCAAATTTTTAACGTTGATGAGACTCCTCTGTATTGGAAAAAAATGCCGGATAGAACATACATTGCCAAAGAGGAAAAGACAATGCTAGGTTTCAAGGTTTCAAAAGATAGGGCCACACTCTTGCTTGGGACAAATGCAGCGGGAGATTACAGATTAATACCACTGCTTGTGTACCATTCTGGAAATCTTCGTGCATTTAAGGGCATGAATAAAGCCACCCTAACCGTGCATTTCCAGTCAAACCAGAGAGCACGGATAACAATATCTCTCTTTTATTGGTTTAAATGCAGCTTCATTCCCAAGGTTTAAAAATATTGTAAAGACAACGACGTTCCTTTCAAGATTTTGCTTCTATTAGATGTGCAGTGGACATCCTACACATCTAGATGATTTCAATTCGAACGTGAGAGTCATATTTCTACCACCAAACATTTGCTCAGGCATTGTCTGCAGTAGACGGTGAGAAAAATTTTACATTAAGAGACTTTTGGAAATCTTACAATATTTACTATGCCATCTTAAACATTAATAAGGCCTGGGTGGAAATTACTAAAAGTTGTTTAAATGGCACACGGAAGAAAATATGCCCACGGCACGAAAAAGGCTTCAAAGGGTCTGAAAAAGATAAATCATATGAAAAGGTTGCAGAGCTATTTCAATTACTAGTTGTTGCCAAAACATGGAGGAGTTAATAGAGGAAGAAGAGAAGGAATTATTATTATTATTATTCATATGGTGTAAGGAAGCCTGAGGCTTAAGCTGCACCAGCCAAAAAAAATTCCCGAGTTACCCTGAGAGAGAGAGAGAGAGAGAGAGAGAGAGAGAGAGAGAGAGAGAGAGAGAGAGACAGAAGTAGAAAGCAATCACCAAAAAAGAGAAGAATGATGATATCCAGCTCTGGCCGCAGGGTGTGCCAAGCCCATACTCACCAGCTGTGAGCCCCTGGGGTGATTATCTAACAAAGAACTTATTGACTTGCAGGCAGCAATAGTGAAAGAAGGAAATGCTGACGAAGCTCAAGATGAACCAAATGAGGAGCCGAGACATTTCATCACCAAAGAGAGATGGCAATGGTATTTCATGAAATTGCATCAGCAATGGCAAGGTTTGAGAAGATAGGCACCTCCGTAGCCAGGTGGGAAGGAACAGCAGTGCGTAGCACACGCTTCTTGATTAGACTGGGGTTCGAGCCCGTCACCACCAAATACGGAGGATGCGGAAAAGTCAGGGAATGACCACCGCATATCTTGGAGCAATATGGCCTTAGTTGCTAATGCTCCTAAAAACCAAAATAACAAACAATAACAAACAGTTTGAGAAGATGGATCCTGACAGCGAACAATTCTTAAAAGTTAAAAGAGGGGTGAATGATATGCTTGCTTGCTTGCTACAAAGAAATCAACAATGAAAAGAAAAAGGCCACCATCCAGTCATCCATTAATGTGTTCTTTTGTAAGGTTGAGCTGCTGACCCCTTCTAAATTTCCACAGTCCTCAACCTCCACATCGGCGTACTTATCAGCTGAAGATGTCGATTCTGGCAACGATGCTCGAGAGTTAAAACCTACTGACATTATGCTTGTCTCCTCTCTTTTTTTGTAATTTTATAATTTTGAAATTTTTTTTTAAATTGCATGCTTTTGTAATTTTTCCTGTGCATGAGATAAAAAATTGAATAAATACAATAAATAATTCTGTTTACATGTTCATTGAATATTTCTTTTTTGATTCAATCAATTCAATGAGCACAATTGCGAGTGCTGTACAAGCATGAGGGAAATTCCAACTTATGTAGAGTTCCACGGAATGGAACCCTTACATTAATCGGGGAGTGGCCATGTAACCTTTTAATGGAGTGTTGGTACTAGTTTACTAATACCAACAAACTTAGTTTACTAGTTTACTTCATTGAATCAAGCATCGAAAATGACATGCTTCTTTCTTGGATAAAAAAGTGTTACATAAGCAAATGCATTAGTGTTTATTATACACCATTATTAAAAAAAGAGCATGTGTACCTGTATGCACTAAAGAGATTTTATTTTATGTGGAAACATCCTTGGCTTGGATGAGGTTAAAGGGGTTTAGTATAAAAAGAATCCGACCACATTTAAAATTTTAAAGCATTTATTTATTTTTGATAGTTTCATGAATTTGAGGTTGCAATACATGTTCAGTAGGTAATTTACTTGCAATTGGTTTGTGAAAACTAAAAACATGATACATACATTTGAGATTATAAAGAGTGTAAATGTCTTTGACACAGCATCAATTTTAGTTCCATGATTAGTAGATGATACAGATCTGGAAGTATTTAATATTAGTCCAAATTTATTTTCTAAGAAATCAGTCAAAGGTTTGGATTGAGTATCTGCGAAATTAATGTTCAAATCTCCACTAAGTATCATTGGTATTCGGTCGCATTTTTTGTGAGAAAATTGTTGTTGCAGTTCAGCTCCTTCAGTTGTGTAAGGAATTGAAATGAAATGGATGAATTCAGTGATGTGGTTGATCTTTTGGTTAGGTGAAATGTAAATGATTACTGACAATATTATTTGACCATCAGGAAGATGGTCAAACGATACTGTTTGTTCTTTAAGCTTTCAGTCGCAACTTTACTCTGAAATACAATAATTTTAATATTGTACACTTTGAGTCTGTTGCTGCTTATAATTTAGGGTGATGAAACCAGATATGAAGGATAAAAATAGTTCCTGGAGATGGGGGGGGGGGTCTCGTTTCAAGTTTTTGAGGGTGCTCGAGTCGTGGAAGAGGACAGTCAGTGGCTGCTGTAAAGGGATAAGTATTGTTAAATTTTTACCATAAAAAAAAAAAAAGGTAAACTGCAGCCATTATCAACCCACTGCAGGATGGAAGCTTCCTCAACAATTCATGCTGAGGGACATGGACCATAATCTACCATGCCGGTCCACTCCGGGTTGGCAGATCGACCATATTTAGCAGAAAGGGGCTTGAACCCCAGTCTACTCAAAGAGCGTGTGCTACTGCACTACTGCTCCTGACCACTCGGCTACAGAGGCCTTTCATTAATTAACATAGTATGTTGTATTTTACAGCGATATTAAATAGGTTTAGTAGCATTTATTAGCTTCTTATTTTGAATTTAACCACGGTTTTTGGAAGTTACGACTCCCGGTGTTGGCGTCAATATTGTTGAACTAGCCGCCATATTGTAGTCGATAAGAAATAGCTTAACGTATATATATATATCTCAAACTGATAGAGTAAGATATAAAGTAAAACTAGATAGTGTAATAAAAAGCACTGTATTAGAAATCTGTTAGCTTATTATAGTATTATCAATTAATCAAAAATAATATTAATCTTATTAAAATTCATTGTTAATTAAATTGTATTTAAATGGAAATCATTACCCAGACTAGAGCTGCAAAACAAAGATCACAGACTAGCGAGAGTGCTGTGACGCGGGAGTAAAAACGAAGGGGGCGAATCTCCTACACATCATAGTCTCAAAAAATGTGCGAAATGTGAAATGTTTGCCGACCTTTCTAAAAGAGGACATGATCTAGCCAAGGAGGATGCCTTTGTGTGTGTGTGCTATGTATGTAGAGTGTCAAGAAATTAGGCACCAACTCAGTGTTCTGATGGGTGTCTATGAGAGCTTCAGGTGTAGGGTAAATACCCTCGAAGAATTTATGAGAGGCTCATCCAGCTCTCAGCTGCCCAGCTCAACGACAGAGCTCATTCCTGTGCATCAGGCGAAACAGAGGCAATCTCCAAGGCAGAATGTGCTGGTCCCAAAGGAACTAGTTATTGTTGGTGACTCTATTGTCAGGGGAGATGGGGAAGATACTATGCAAGAAGGATAGGTGGAACAGGACCAGAGTATGTCTGTCAGGGGCAAATGTTGATGACATTGTAGAGCAGTTATCATCTTTTAAGGGCACAAAAGGTGAGGTTGTTGTACACGTTGGAACTAATGACATTAAGAGTAAGAGATCTGCAGATTTACTCAACAAGTACAGGTCAATGTTGAAAAAAAGTCAAGAGTTAGGATTGAATGTGAAAGCATGTGCAATTTTGCCCAGACACGATAGGAGGGAGTATATGATGAGAGCCTTGTCGATTGTGCAAGCCTCAAAGGGTAGAATTTTTTTCAGCCTAGTCTGTGCTTGTTGACAGGAGGGACTGCTTCTACAGAGATGGGCACACTTAAATAGAAAGGGTGCAAGAATATTTGCTGATGCTATCGAGGCAGTGTTAGGTGGGTCCGAAAACTGCTAGCTTGGGAGGGATACACAGATTAAAAGGTTAACAGTGGCTGCAGGTAGAGGCAAAAGTGATTGATGCACTGCTTCTATTAGAATGAGCAGCAGCCTAGAGAGCAAGGTGCTGGGGATTTCAAGAGCTGCTGGTAGTCATCATGGAACAAGTAAATACATGGGCTGTATTAGGGAAACGAAGAGTAGGAACAGGTGCATGTACACTAATGCTAGGAGTATAGTTAATAAATATAATGAGCTTGAAGTGCTAGTCAAGACATCAAAGGCAGATATTGTTGGGATATCAGAGACGTGACGTCACACAGATATAAGAAGTACCAGAATTGGAATTTGGGGAGTACAATGTGTACAGGAAGGATAGACAGGCCAGGAAGGGAGCAGTGGTTATGCTGTTAGTTAAGAAACACATAAAATCTAAGGAAGTGCATCCAATTGATGTTGTTGGACAATGTAGTGTCGAGGCTGCTTGATGTGAAATAAGCACTGGGAAAGGAAAAACGAGAGTAGGTGTGTGTTATAGGCCTAATGAATCTGATGAGTATAATGAGCAATTGTGCAGAGAAATAGAGTGGGCGAGAAAATCAGAATGTCTTATAATGGGGGATTTTAACTTTCCAGATATTAAACGGAACTTGTGTGTGTTGGTCACTCGCACACTAGCAAGACTTTTGTGGATTTACTGGATGACTGTTTTCTACAGCAACACGTTCGAGAGGCAACCAGAGGGAGTAATACTCTTGATCTGATTATCAGCAGTGATTATTCGTGCCTTAAGAATTTGCAGATAAAGGAACCATTGGGTGACAGTGATGACAATGTATTGATGTGTGAATTACTTAAAGATGTAACTACCATCAAGGCTAAATGGAAGGGCTTTTGTTTTCGTAAAGGTGACTACAGTGGTCTCAGGCAGTTTTTAAATTCTGTACAGTGGTATCAACTGATGATGTTACCAACGTTGAATTCTAAATGGGAAGCCTTCAGGGTCTTAATTTTGGAGGCTACTAGGCTTTTCATTCCAACTAAGAAATACTGTTCAAGGTTTAGGCCTAAATGGATGTCAGATGAACTAATAAGGCTCGTGGCAGAGAAGAAGAATGTTTGGGATGCATATAAAGTATCAGGTGATACAGAAGGCTATGGCAGGTATAAACTAGTCTGTAATCAAGTCATAAAAGAGGTTATGCAGACGAAGGCAGATTACGAGAAATCATTGGCAAAGGACAAGGAAAAACAGCAAAGAGTTCTTTACTTATGTAAACTCTAGAAGGAAAGGGATGAATCAGATTGGACCACTTAACATAGATGGGGTTGATGTCATGCTCAGGTAGCTGATAAACTGAATGAGTATTTTGCATCTACATTCACACATGAGGAGTCATTCAATGAGGGGAGTGCCAGACATTTGTGAAAAGCTGACAGGGAGCTAAGTGATTTTGTAATAACTGAGAGCAAAGTGCCGGAGAAATTGCTGAAGTTAAACATAAGGAAGGCACCTGGGGTGGATATGATCTCTCAAGATATATTAAAGGCCGTAAAGGAACAATGTGTACAGGAAGCTCTTAGCCATAATTATGAGAGCTTCCTTGAATCAGAGGAGGTCCCCATGGACTGGAGGCATGCAAATGTATCTCCAATTCACAAATGGGGTTCAAAAGGTGACACAGGTAACTACAGATCTGTTAGTTTAACTTGTGTTCTTGAGAAAATAATCAAATCACTGGTTAAAGAAACATTGCAGTAATAGTTAAGTACAGCATGGGTTTGTTAAAGGGAGGTCTTGTGTGACCAATTTGATTGGATACTATGATGTGGTCACAAAGGAACCGAATGCCAAGGCCCCGAGTGCCAAGCGAGTGATCTAGCGATTTACAAAGCGAATTTGAAAGCGTTTTTCCAAAGAGAAGTTGTTAAAGAGATTTTCAAAGGCTTTACTTTCAAAGTTATTTATTTTCTGGCTCTTGTTAAATAAAGAAGGAAGCCTCCTACAAGAAAGGAAAGACACCTTTCTTTTGTATATATAACTACTTTTCTAACACACTAACCACTAACCTTTATCGCTTGGTCACTGGTGGCACCGCTCCTGCCTCCACGTGGCGGGGCCGGTAACCTGGGGGATAAATCAACCCTCGGGGCTAAAAGGAGCAGTAATGGAAACCAATGAATTTCCACGTATAGAGCCCAAGAGTGCTCAATATGACAATCATGAACCCGACCATGACTTCTCTACCTCGAAGAGAAAGAAAAAAGATGCAGGCAGACAGGAATCACCAGCCTTCCTGATTATCCATTCTCTGTCGGCACAGCCTGTTAGCAAGCTCTCCCCTTTCATAATCCAACGATGTCTGGAACATGCAGCAGCATCACCAAAAATGGTGAAACGTCTCCAATCCGGGGACTTGCTAATAGAGACTTCTCTCCCAAGACATTCGATCAACTATTGAAACTCATCACTTTAAGCGGAATTCCAATACAAGTCACTCTACATAACACCCTGAATTCGTCCAAGGGAGTGATTACTGAGTGGGATCTACTGAACGTGTCCGAAGAAGAAATAGTACAGGAACTAAAGACACAAAATGTAACTCAAGCAAAAAGAATCATGATACGAAAAGATGGTACCTTAGTCCCAACACGTAACATAATTCTAACCTTCAATTCACCGAATCTACCAGCATCAGTCAAAGCAGATTACTTAAATTGCCGTGTTCGACCCTTTATCCCAAATCCCTTAAGATGCTACAAATGCCAGAAATTTGGACACTCCCAGACAGCATGCCGTGGCGTTCCAACATGCCCAAACTGTGGCTGCACAACTCATACCCAGTCGGAATGCAAAGCACAAACTCCTCAGTGTCCTAACTGCAGGGGAAGCCATCCAGCATACTCTAAAGAATGTGATCTCTGGAAGATAGGCAAGAAAATACAAAAATATAAGACTGAAAATAAAGTCTCCTATCAAGAAGCTAGGAAACAAATCAAACTGATCATGCCAAATAGCTCTTATACCTCGGTTATCCACTCTCACCAATCAGTAGCATGTCAGACGGAAGTGTCACTCTCTCCAGATAAATCGATTGCAGACTGGGCTCGATCAGTTCTATCGACCCAGCCTACATCAAAGCCAAACACAGTAGATCAATGTATGAATACACCCCTTACGGTTCCAACCCAGGTCACAACCCAAGTAACAGAAAAACTACAAAAATCAGATCCTGTCGAGGTTAACCAACCACCCTCAACAAGGATGGATACTGATGATACGATTACCCAAGACCTTCTTGAATTACATGCAGATGGTGAAATGGAAGATTACAATAATTCAGCACGCCCCAACTTCCCCAGAAAAGAAAAACCTAAGCTGGATCGCCACAAACAACCCACTTATAAAAAGCAGACGGATTCATCTCCCTCTTACAAATCTAAATAATGGAACAGATCATCCAATGGAACTGTAGAGGCCTTCGCAGTAATATCGATGATATCCATGAATTAATTCACCACCACAAACCTCTTGCAATGTGCTTGCAGGAAACGAATTTGACACCTCAGATCTCAATCAAAATAAAAAATTATACTATGTTCAGACAAGACAGAGCTGTCACTAACAGTGCTCACGGAGGAGTAGCAATACTCGTGGATTCAAGCATCCCCTCCAGACGCATCCATTTACAAACCTCCTTAGAAGCTGTTGCCGCTCGCGTTGTAAATGGTATTACACTGACACTGGTTTCAATCTATCTTCCACCAAATCATCAATATACCATTCAAGAAATCGAAGATCTTGTCTTGCAGTTACCATCTCCCTTTTGTATCCTAGGAGACTTTAATGCCCACCATCCAATATGGGGTTCCCCTATATCAGACAAACGAGGGAAGCTTATTGAAATTTTGATAGACAGGCAAAATTTAACTTTACTAAATACGGGCACTCCCACATATATCCATCTCCCTACAGGTTCAACTTCTACAATAGACCTTACCATTTGTTCCCCAATCCTCTTCCCAAGTATAGAGTGGGTAACTCTAAGCGATCCTTATAGCAGTGACCACTATCCCATAATCTGCAAAATTCAAACATCCTGTTCCTTCCCAACAGAAAATCCAATGAAATGGAAATTTTCAAGAGCTGACTGGACAAAATACAGAGCACACATATCATTTGACAACTACATTATTCAGTCCTGTTCCATCGACAGTGTTACTGAGCACATCACAAATCAAATTCTGTCAGCTGCATCCGCCACCATTCCTCAATATCAAGTAAGAAATAGACGAAAAACAAATTACTGGTGGAATGAAGACTGCAATCATGCGAAAAAAGAGAAAAACAAAGCGTGGAACCTTTTCCTCAAACACCCAACCACCTCCAATCTTATTAGTTATAAACGTCTCAGAGCAAAAGCCCGTTTCATCAGACGTAAAGCGAAAAAAGAAAATTGGATAAAATTCGCCTCATCAGTAAATAAAAATACTGATATCAGATTAATCTGGAGAAAAATAAAATGTTTAAACAGTAAATTCCCTCCTTTATCCACCCCACTACTGACCTGGAATGGACAGGAGCTTACTACCCCTACAGAAATATCAAATGCACTCGGAACCACATTTTCTCAGTTGTCCTCTTCTATCGCCTGTGATCAAACATTTCAAAAACTTAAAACAATTGCAGAGAAATCCAGACTAAATTTCACTGACAATTCCGCATTACCTTATAATAAACCATTTACCATGCTTGAGCTGCAACAATCCCTTAACAACTCAAGAAACAATGCTGCTGGCCCAGATGGGATATACTATGTAATGCTGCGAAATTTGGATCAGAGATCACTCTCACTACTGCTTATATTTTTCAATCGAATTTTTTCCGAACATACCTTCCCAAGTTCCTGGAGTCATTCTTATGTACTAGCAATTGCAAAGCCCGGTAAAGATCATTCTGTTCCGCAAAATTACAGACCAATATCCCTTACCAGCTGTCTAAGCAAAACCCTCGAGAAAATGTTACATCGCCGTCTCACTTGGTTCCTGGAGTCCCAAAATTTGATTCACAACAACCAATTTGGATTCCGGAAAAATCGATCTTCACTGGATCTCATGATCAAAACCGAGACAAACATTAGAAATGCCTTCGTCAAGAAGGAACATCTCGTAATGGTCTGTCTTGACGTTGAGAAAGCCTTTGACACTACATGGCGATTCGGCCTCTTGAAAGATCTACATTCTCTTGGCCTGAGAGGTAATTTACCATACTTTATCAAAAATTTTCTACACCAGAGATCCTTTCAAGTTCGTTACCGGGGAACCCTCTCTAAGATCTTTACCCAAGAAGAAGGAATTCCGCAAGGGTCGGTTCTCAGTGCGACTTTATTTGCAATGAGAATGAACCATATAATTGAACTCATTCCGAAAACTGTAGATTCGTACCTTTTCGCAGATGATCTCTCAATATCCTGTCATTCTCAAAACATGCATTATATTGAACGCCAGCTTCAAATATCAATTAATCGCATCGTGACATGGATGAAACAAAATGGTTATAGACTCTCCACCCAGAAATCTGCTGCCGTACACTTCTGTAACAGACGCAATATGCATCCTGAGCCCGAGCTCCACTTGAATAACCATCCTCTTCCAATAGCTAATTGTGTTCGCCTACTAGGATTATTTTTCGACAGCAAGTTAAACTTCCAAAAACACGTTGAGTATCTCCGGACAAACTGTCAAAAGAAACTGAACATACTCAGAGTTTTATCAGCGACAATATGGGGAGCAGATCGTTACACCCTTCTTCACCTATACAGAACGATAATTAGATCACGCCTGGACTACGGGGCGCCTGTTTTTGATTCTGCTAGGGAGAGTGTTTTATCTCGCCTCAATCCAATTCAACATTCAGCTCTTAGAACAGCATTAGGTGCGTTCAGAACATCTCCAGTGCAAAGTTTATATATTGAAGCCCATGAATCTCCTCTAAATATCAGGAGAAAGATGTTGCTGTTAAACTATGCAATCAAGATCCAAAGCCAGGTTACCCATCCTAATTGGTCAATACTTCATGATCCGCTGTATATGACCCTGTATAGAAACAAACCACAGACAGTTCGGCCTGCTGGTATTAGGCTAAAACATCTAACAGAAGATTGGGATATACCCTTCGATAAAATCTTGCGAGATCCTGTAGATCCTGACCCTCCATGGTCCGTCATCATGCCATGTTGTGACAAGTATTTCCATCAGTGGGGTAAACACTCTCTATCAGACCTTACCATCCGACAGCTACACATTGAACATACTCAAAATTATCCTGACTTCGCAAAAATATATACAGATGGATCGAAGTCTGATAGTGGATCAGGTGCAGCAGTGGTACTCCCTGATACCATCATTTCTCAATCTCTTCCGACAGAGTGTAGCAGCTACACAACTGAACTATATGCCATCAAGCTTGCATTAGAAAATATCTTCCATAAGTCAATTCAAAAGAGCATAATATACACAGACTCGCAAGGTTCCGTATTAGCATTACAAAACAATTCCCCGCCTACTCACCCGTTATTAAAGCTCATCAAAACACAGTTGATACGTCTTAGAGAGCATGATCAAAAGGTTATCTTCTGCTGGATCCCAGGCCATACCGGAATACCAGGGAATGAAATTGCAGATGACGCTGCCAAAAATCCATCCAGCCCAGCCCCAACAAATTCGCTAGTACCCGTCACAGATTATAAAATGAAAATACAAAGAATATGTAAAGATCAATGGACTCTTCAGTGGCAAACACAATCCCATAATAAACTACACCAAATAAAACCCTTACCAAAATTATGGGCTTCCAGCTCTACTGAAAACAGACAAGAAGAAGTAATTTTAGCCAGAGCCAGAATCGGCCATACTCATTTAACCCATCTGTTTCTTTTGTCAGGAAATGATCCTCCCCAGTGTAATCATTGTCATACACCACTCACAGTCAAACACATACTTCTGGACTGTACTCTATATAATAATGCTCGACTAATGTCTTTCAATTCTCTGTCAAATTTAAAGGAACCTTTGTCACTTAGCCATATCATAGGCGAAAATTCAAATCTTGCAGAATTCTTCTCCTTCCTAAAACGAATAGGATTGTATAACCATATTTAACTTCTTCCAAATCAACAAACACAGACAGTATGCACCACTTCCATAAGTGCAATATGGCCTAAGTAGCCATTGCACTTTAAACCCAAACAACAACAACAACAACCGAATGCCAAAAATAATTTTGATATCATATTCTTGGATTTCAGGAAAGCTTTTGATATTTTTGCACATGGAAGACTGCTGTACGAATTGGAGAGGAATGGCATTAAGGGTAAGTTACTACAATGGATAAAGGGATGGTTGAGTGGGAGACGACAGAGAGTAGTAATAAATAGACACTGCAATTCGTGGAAAAATGTTATTAGTGGAGTTCCCCAGGGTTCGGTGTTGGACCCATTCTTGTTTTGTATATTTATCAATGTCCATGTTTGCAGATGATAAAAAAGTTGGCAGGGTTATTAACAACAGTAAAGACAGTATGCTACTCTGACTGGATCTAGACAAGTTGGGAAAATGGGCTGAGAAGTGGTAACTGATGTTTAACATTGACAAATGCAAAGTACTGCATATGGGTAGTGATAACCGAAGAGAAATGTACCAACTGTGTGGTTCTACACTCAGGGAAGTGGAAAAGACCTGCGGTTAATTGTTCAGTCAAATATGAAGTTCACTGAGCCATACAGATGGGCTGCAAGGGCAGGTCATGGAGTCTTGTCAATGATATATAGGAATTTTGCTAGCAGGGACAGGGAAGTGATTATCCTGTTATACAAGGCAATGGTCAGACCATACCTAGAGTACTGTGTACAGGTCTGGAGGCCTCATTTTAGGAAGGATGTAGAGTTGCCAATATGAGTACAAAGAAGGGCAACAAGATTGGTGAGGGGAACAAAGGGATGCTCTTACCAAGAAAGGCTTAAGATCTGCAAATTGCAGCCCCTGGAGAGTAGGCACCTGCGAGGTGATCTGATTGAGGTGTATGAAGCCTTGAATGGGTTGAGCAAGCTGAATGCTGATGGGATTCTTCCTCTTGCTCAGACTAAGAATCTGAGGGGACCCAGTTTCAAATTGAGCAAAAATAGTTGTAGAATAGATGTGCAGTAATTTGCCTTTAGTCAGTGGGTAGTTGATTGGTAGAACAGGCTTCCATCTTTTGTTGTGGAAGCTAATAGCCTAAATAAATTTAATGCTGAGCTGGACAGGCATTTGGAATGAATGGAGGGGTTTTTTTGTTTTTTTGGCTGATACTGCATAAGCTTGCTTTCTTGCATCATATGCCTCTAGTAATGATAATGCTGGCATTCAGCTGACAAATGTCTCCAACAGGTTTAACACTCACGGATTTTCCAACAGTTTGTCAATAAATCACTTCCATATGAGAAGTAACAACGTGAGTACAATTTTCTCTCGTATGATAAACTGCTACATCGCGAGCTTCTTGATATTCTCGCGATCTTCTTGACACAATCAAAGATACGTCTGCCTACTTCTTTGTTATTTAGCCATGTTTCAGAAAATAGAAGTAAATGGGATTGTTGTGTGACTGCATCAGTGAGATTATCACTGTGAGTATGTAAACTTCAACAATTACATTAATTCTAATGTAATTGTTGAAGTTGAAGGAAAGATCTTGTTGTTTACTGATGAACTCGTCTAAAGTATGTTACATGGCAAATAGAGTATTACTCGACAACCTGGTCATTTCAGCTTGAATTGCAAGATTGGATGTAGCGTTTCTCAGTCTATGGTAAAATTTCTTTCCTCCATTTGCATCAATAATGTAAAGATCATTGATATCGGCAACTCGAGATAATGCAACATAAACTAGTTGTTCGTGATATTTCTCGTATTCATAAACTACGGAATCGAAAATACCTTTTTGAGATTTATGGATGGTAGTAGCACAAGCCGGTATTGGTGGAAAATTATTTCATTTAGCCGAGATCATTCTGTTGTTATTCGATGAAACACTCAAACTTCTTGCGATCGGTACCGCTTCTAAATCAATTTCTCTAGCCATAGCAAACTGACAAGCCTTCATTCTAGCAATTCGACCCACAGCAGGTGATCCTCGAAATTTCAACCAAAGACGTTTAATACAATTATTCTCTTTGTCATGCCAATTTTCCTAAAGCTCTGTTAGCCAGACTGTCAGACACATCAGTATTAGTGGTTATCAAGTATTGTTTGCCAATAAGTAAAGGAAGTTCATAAGGTAATCCACCGGTGTCTAATACTGCCATTTTATGAAGTTTATGGAGTGTGAGGTTCACACACGAGCCTCACATTCTGCATCTCCACACCCAATAAATACGTCTTGAGCAATCGACATAACAGTATCCGAAGACAAATTTAACACAAAATTATTATAATCATTCACATATTTATTTTTGAAATATAAACGAACACAATCAAAACAAAAATTTCCTGCTTTTTCATTGCTCACAAATCTCGACTTGATAAGTTCCTTTTTGTCGTCGGTTAACTGAACACTGTTTCTGATTTTAGTCAACACTCTTGAGAATTCTGAATTTGACTGTCTCATCACTTCATTGAGTTCGTAATGTTGTAACCCACGGCAAAGATTGGGACTAGTGATGTGTTGCTTAATCTGTTGATAAATAGGTGTTGCTTGTACGAGGAGCAGCTGTTGCAAATCAACAATTAAAAAAATTCTGTTCCACTGAAATTATGATCTCCATGACCTGTAATTTTTCACAGGCGAAAATATATCTGACATAAAAAGTTCAGCTCAATCATACTAACTTTATTGATAATTAAAACATTCATATTTGAAAAGAGTACGATATTGTTGAGCAACTTCACAAGACAGGTAAATTCTTTGATATCAAAATTTTCAGTGCACTGTGCACAGTAGTAATTTTAATAGCTACAGCAGCTTTCTGGTAAAAACACAAGTTATATAAGCATTACAGAAATTATTGGTGTTAGTAAAACGATTATAAACTTCCATCAATAATCGAATCACAAACAGATCCAGCAGAGCCAGTTAGGAATATTTGGATAGGTTGACGATTAGATCGAAGTAAAGTATAAATGACATGCAATAAAATTCCTTCCTGTTTTAAATTAGCTTTTTGTGTTAAATTCCAAAACTGATTGTTTGGCATTAAATTTTCTCTTTTCTTTGCTATTGCACCAAGCTGATTTAAAGTTTCTAGTCGAAAATTGCTATTCATTTCACTGTCTGGGTGTTCGTAGAAATCTTTAAATGGATCAGCGTCTTCACGAATCAACATTGCAAAGTTTTGTATATCACCGATGAAGGTTGTATCGGCTTCTATGTCAGTATGGTATATTTCATGACAGATCTCCATAGTTTTGTGAATATCTAAATCAGATTCATAATTTTTACGACATTCTAAAATAACTTGTTTGTGTTCATCATACAATGCGAGAAATTTTATTTTAGAAAATATTTCCTCTTCACTTCGAAAAGGCAAATGAAGAGTAACTACCTCTCTTTTGTATTCATTCAAGTTGTTGGCCATATCATAGTTTCGACATCAAAGTATTTTTGGATCCAGGGGTTTAAAGGGGTTTAGAATGAAAAGAATCCGACCATGTTTAAAATTTTGACATCCTGAGGTGTAAGTATAATTGGCAACAAAGTCAGCTAAAGGAACATTTTCTAGTTCGAGGTCTTTTCTTGTACTTATTAAACCAATTCTCTTTCCAAATGTCGGTAGAATCATCACCCATGTTTTCTCATACCATTTAGTCCTTGAGGTTGTCACAGACATTCTCTCAGATATGCCAGACAAATTGTACTTGCTACCTGGGAGTCTAAAATGCTGATGGAACTGATATTCGGGTGACATGACATTCAAGTCCAATTTCAGCGAAGTCTGGGCGTTCTGTGACAGCTAAATCCTCTGCTTGCACCTTCACGATGGTGGGACTGTTAGTAATCCTGGATATAACCTCCGCGCACAAGCACACTGGGTGACCACCCAGGTGTGAACCAATGTAAGTAGGGTTCGAGGTGTGACATCCACACCACATGAAGAAATGCTGCCCCTCTGTGTTACCAGGCAATACTAGATGGTAGATGACTCTCATCAACCATTGCAATATCACCACTTTGCTTATTGGAGGCTTGAAGTGGTGGAACCCATGTTTAGTCTCCAGAGCTAAGTTCCAGTCAGCCCTTATCCCTTCTCTTCCATCATGCAGTATGACTAATGACTTTTGAGGTAAAGATGAACATCATGGTGCGATCCAATCTTTCTTACATTTTGAGGGTACAGTTCTAAAACTCTTCGCAGGCCGGCTGCTAGTTAGTACACCAGACCGAACCTATTGGTAACTCTTTAGGAGACTTCCCGATCAGGTAGTGTATAATCTTGCTACCTCTACTTTGCCAGATAGTGACAGGAGGAAGTCCGAGTAGTGTGTATGCAGGGGGCACTGTCGAGGCCATGTTATGTCAAGGATCTGGGTATATTCTTACCATGTGTACGTCATATCCAAAAATTTCATTACTTCGTACAACGTGTCCCATCCACACCTTTCCTTACTATTGAATACACCATGAATTGTCAAACTAATAGAGTAAGCTTATCTGCGAAAAGATTTAAACCTCCCAAACACTTCCTAGTTCATTTCACAAATATACTTGGTCTCAATTCTAATCTGAACAATGTCCATTTCCACTTGCAGTCTGCCAAACCCCATGTACTTTTTCTGACAGAATCTCAGTTATCAGCTGATTCAACTACTGCTCATCTCAGTTGCCCAAATTATTCGTCGTATGATTTCTTTCACCTCAAAGATGGTACTTGTGCATATGTCCGTTCCAATATTCCCTGTCAGAGACTTGGTAATTTGGAATCTCTGGCTTAAAATCTCTCTACCTCATTGTGTCAAATTCATCTGTTGTCTCTACCATTCTCCCAACTCTACTAATCACTTGGAGCTCTTTGACTTTCTCTCTTTGCAACTTTTCTAACAGTGAGGTAATTTTCCTTGTTGATTTTAATATTCACAACTCCAGCTGGCTTCCATTTTCTAGTCACACCGACCCAGCTGGTCGAGGTGCTGAGGCTTTTGCAATTTCTAATGACCTTGCACAGATTGTCCATTTACCTACAAGAATACCGGACAATTCCAACCATACAGCCAACATGCTTGATCTTTTTCTCACAAACAACCCTTCTAAGTACATGGTTGAAGTGAGTGATCCTTTAGGTACCTCAGATCACAACTTGGTGATTGTCTCTTCTACAATGGATCCTTTATCTCATGGCTATTCCCAACTTCGTATTGTTTGGCATTACAAGAATGCAAAATGGGATGACCTGCGAGATTTCTTTTCTTCTTTTCCTTGGTCGGATTACTGTTTAAAAACTTCTGATGTCAATGTTTGCTCAGATTGTGTCAGTGAAATTATTCTTGCAGGAATGGAATCCTTTATTCCACACTCCACTTTAAAATCTCGTCCTTTATCTAAACCTTGGTTTTCCAAGGTTTCCACATGTGCAGTTTTTTCCAACCGTGTTATAAATTTTTTAATTTAATAGAATAAAGACACGCCATGTCTGGTAAAAGTAGTTAATTGAATCCTAGTGCAATATTTGGAGGATAGAATCTGATGAAAGCTGCCCTAACATGTGTAGGGCTATGAATATGCCTCTATTGACTGTTACTACAACTATGAAGAATGCTAATAAAATAAAACAATTGATGCAAAGTGGTAGGTAAAATCTCGTCCTTTATCTAAACTTTGGTTTTCCAATAAATGTGCTAAGACTGTTCAGGAGAAGAAGTTGCATATTGTAATTGGCTTGTTTTCAATTCTTTGGTTTCATTTTTTGCCTACACCGAAGCCCGCAACAATTCTAAAGTGGTCATTAATCAGTTTAAACTAGATTGCCTGGAACCTAATCCTGTGATTTCTGATTGACTCCATTATATAAAGGTTCCATTTGCGCCGATTCCATTTGTGCCTGTCCCCCAGGAACCTAACCCCAGCGTAAATCGAGGGCTACCTGTACTCTGTCTAGCCAGTTCAGGAATCAATTGAAAATCCTCAGGTAATTCATTTTAACCCAAAACTTCTGGATCGAAATCTTCAGGAAGTTCTTGAATATAATTACATGATGTCGACGGTCCAGCTTCTTGACGAGAAGTCAATGTAGAAGGTTGGTGGTGATGAAAACCTTGAGAAGCAGATTTTATTAAACTCTCCTTTTCTTTTTTACCTTCTCTATGTTTTTGAACTCTTAATTTTGTCGACATGGGAAGCTTCTTTGGTGGCTTTGAAGCTTTTATTCTTGCATGCTTCTCTCGATTTCCCTCATCTGGAGTTTTAGCCATCTTTGAAATACTTTTATAGGTATTTTTACAAACGGAAGATGATGTCATAGCCATAGTTAGCGAAATTCATATGTAGACTAGTATGATGTCATAACCAAAAACTACTGCAAGGAGTTATTGTTTGTTGAAGTGATTGTTTTATTATTGCGTTCTTTAATCAAAACCGTTTAAATTTTTAAACAGTTTGATCAAAACTTACTTATGCTACTTAGAAAGTTGATGTTGATCAAAATCTTGAGAAGCAGATTTTATTATTAAAGTCTGCATTTTTTTCGTTCTCCATGTTTTTGAACTCATTCCTTTTTTTTGACAAGAGAGGCTTCTTCTGTGGCTTCGAAGCTTTTATTCTTGCATAATATTACTAGCCGCTGCTTATTCTACCAAATCAACATTAGTGACTGAGTTAGCATCATTTAGGAAGTGATGTCATTTCCATATCTTAGTATGAACTTACTCTACTGAATCAACTACTTACCCTACCAAATTAACGTTAGATACTGAGTTAACATTGTTAACGCCATTTAGGAAGTGATGTCATTTGTGTCATTTAAAATCTAACAGCCACCTAATAGTAAGTGATGTCAATTGCATCATTTCTGGAAAAAAATTTGTTACCAATTAAATTGCATTATTTCCATTTCCGTAAGAGAATTTCGTTACCAATAAATTTTTCTCTAGTGCTGCCATAGATGTTTTCACATTAAAAAATTAAAAAAAAATGAAGAAAACAATTTTAAATAAATATTTTTGGTTCTGAATTCATTAGTTAACTGTTGCTGTCATTTTTGCCTACATAACTGGTATTGTCTGGTTATTTCTGATCAGAAAAAAAGAAAGCGTTATTTTTTTTCGTTTAGGAGCATCATTGTGTTCCATTATATTCCAAAACCAAAACTAAAGTATCTAAAGGTTGTAGTTTACTTTTGTTCTTTACTTTCTCCCAATTGTCTCATAAATGACTCGTGACATTATAACTCACGTGGTAATGCACATCCTTATTTAAAACAGTAATGGATTAGTGTGAGTGGTGGGTTATTGAGATTAGGAGTGGTGTATTCTGCTACATAACAGCTGACAACATAACCAAAGTAAGCTGTGCTGAAAGTCTATAAGTGTAATTTTAGATTTGTGCTAATACTCTGTGTTATTTTGTTTTTTGTTAGTATTTTTTATTTAGTTCAGTATAAAAATTTTATAATTATTTTTTGAATTAACCATGAAGAAAAAGCATAAAAGCAGTGCTTTTAAACTTAAAATAAAACATGCTGCTGATGATACTCTAACAAAAGAAGTTAAAAAATATTCCAAAATTAACTTCATATTTCGTTCATCAAGAAACAGAATTAACATCAACGACAAGTCAGTCTACAACTTTGACACCGACCAAATGAGAAAAGCACCATCAACTGATGTTGAGCAAGAGAATGACATTCAAAAAACACCTGAAGAAGAATCCTCAAGTAGACCCTCTCCCTCTGCGGAAGAAAATGAAGATTTTTTCAACGTTTGAAAGAAACTGAAAATATCAATATCAAAAATCTTAAAAAAAGAGAATTACCCCAGTTGTGACATCAGAACAAAGGGACACTGCCCCCAGACCTTGCAGCATAGACCCACTACATAATGACAAAAGGTAGTGTGAGGACTATCAAACATCACGGAAGGGATAAAACCCCATAATGACAGCCAGTAGACTTGATTATGACCCCAAGATAATGACCAGAAAATAGGACCCAGACCACATGCAGTCTGGAAGGATGACATCCCAGATTTAACCCCCTATTAGTGTCTCACCTAGATGAGACTCAACAGTCAGCTTTTTAGGGCCTGCAAACTGATGGAGACGACGTACGGTGGCACTCTCCCACCGGAACAGCCTATTGGCGACCCAAATCTGCACTCTCTTGAGCGGATCTTTCTTTCCAAACTCCTGGGGAGGAGAGGCTTGCCTCTCTTTGCCTCCCCAATTTTCTCACTCTGGTGGGGCACAGGCATGCCTCACTACCTGCAGGGGCTATCTACTCCATCAGCCCCTTATTTCCAATTTCTTCCCCCCAGTCTTCACCCCCCAAACTTTTGTCTTGCACAGCGTTTAAGCCCTACATTTCAAAATCAAAAGGGAACATCAAAATTCTTGCCCGAACCTATTTGGTTTTTAAAACTCACTTTCACCGCACAGCCCCACGTCGCATACTATTAATACTAACTTGCTAAGTACGCTTCTTGATTAGACCGGGGTTCGAGCCCGTCACCACCAAATACGGAGGATGCGGAAAGGTCAGGGAATGACCACCGCATATCCCGGAGCAATATGGCCTTAGTTGCTAATGCTCCTAAAAACCAAAATAACAACAAAATAACAACAATAACTTGCTAAGTATCACTAATATCAACCTCGATTTATTTATTTATTATTATTATTATTTCTTTTATTTTATTTATTTATTTTTTTTTTGGTCCTAGCCCCTGAAATCCCAGGAAAGTAAGTGGCAAGACCAGCCAGAGTACAAATATTGGTAACACCCGGCCGGCCTCCCTGTGGCGGGTATTGGTAACGCCGGGTCTCACTAGGGGCCCGGCGGCTAACAGGCCAGATGAACAATGGGCACAACAAACTACACAGTACATATCCCTCACACTTTTAAATCTCTGGCTTGTCCGATACAGAGAATATACGCGGAGATGGAAGAAATCCCAGGTGCCGTCAGACCCCGAACATACCTAATACCTAATATTATTGTAAACTATCCAGAGGATTTAACAGTGGATATGAAGACATTTATTACAAAATATGGTGCTTGCAAGCCAAGAGGACCATTTCCAAAAAATAACAAAAATAGATCATTTTTGGTAAAATATTATTCAGCCACTAGTAAATCTGGATTAAAAATGAACATACAATGGTTGTACTACTCCAAAAATTGGATTCCGTATATTGCGAGCCATGCTAGATGTTTTATGGAACTAGATTTAACAGGACGAAAGGCATCAGTGATTGGCAAAGTTTGTCTACTAAATTTCAAGGAGCATGAAAATAGCTGTAAGCACGTAGAGGCATGCATCATGAAAGAAACATGGAAAATAAATACAGGGCTTGATAGAATTATAGAAGAAAATTTGCATGAACAATGTAATTTTTGTAGAAAAATATTAGAATGGGCAATTAAAATAATCCTAAAATTTAAAAATATTCCTTGGCTAAATGCCCAAGAGTATGAAAGATTTGTTTACGCATGGTTACTACACTTGCATCATTTATACTAACCAGGTAGTATGAATGCATCGTTTAATTATATCTCATATTGTGAATCAACCTTCACAATGAGTGGCCAAAGTATTGCTCTGTTTTAAATAAGTAACGCTTCACCAGTGGAGAAGACTAATGTTACTTATTCTCGGCAGGCGGATACCACCACCCAGATAAATTCGAAGAAGTCAGAAGCTAAATTCATTAGAAGCTATCCGGATTAAAAATAATATTGAAAATTTTGATTTTGTGTTAACCACCGTACTGATAGAAAAAAATCTTGTCAAGTATTAATTCAACATCAACGAATATGGATATTGGTCAAGCTGCATTGGGCATAGAAACATTGTATAATCGAGTGAAAAAGAATTAAGAAATGAATTTTAAAATATCGTCAAGAACACATCATCTATTGCATAGAAATGGGACATACCTTGTCAGTTTGTAAATAAGCGGAGGAGATTTGTTAAGAAACATATTGATGAACTGGCAGTGGACTACCAATTTGAAATGCAGAACTGCTCTTTAAAGTTAACATTTTTTATTGTGTAATTGACTTAGTGACAACGGAACTTCACAAAAGGTTTCAAGGACTACAGTTTCTGACTTGTTTGCATTACTGACTCGAACTCAATTAATCCAAATGAATGACAATTCTGTTATAAAAAATTCAGAGAAGGTGCAAAAGAAATTTTCAAGTGACTTTTCAAAATCAGTTTCAATACAATTACTATTTTGCATAAGTCACTAAAAAGTGAAATTTTCAAAAATTAAAACTATTCTCAAATTTGCAGAACTACTCGTAGTAAAATACTACTATATCAGTGTTACTTTATATGTGAATATTTTTATATAAAAATATATATGTGTATATTGTTTTTAGTGGGGGGAGATTGTCAAGTCAATGTTCTGCATTGGAGTACTAAGAATTTGGTCACTTTAACCAAACATATTTTCAGGGGGGCCCACACTAAACTTTGCATTTGGGTCCCACTTTTTCTAGTTACGCCACTGATTTGCACATCTGTAGTCAGTGTGGACTTCCCCCTAAATTCAATGATACCTTCATAATTATGGCTAAGGGTTTGCTTATTTCCTTTGCTGCCTCCTTTAATATAACTGGATAGATCCCATCCACACTAGGTGCTTTTCTTATGTTTAACTTCAACAATTTTTCCTCCACTTTGCTCTGTTCTCAGTTATTACAGAATCATTTAGCTCCATGTTAAAGTTTAATAAGTTTCTGTTCTCCACTTCTTTATAGAATTCTTCGTGTGTGAATGTAGATGCAAAATACCCATTCAGTTTATCAGCTACCTGAGCGTTATCATCAATAGTCAAACCATGTATGTTAAGTGGACCAATCTGATTCATCTCTTTCCTTCTAGAGTTTATATAAATAAAGAAGTCTTTGTTGTTTTTCTTTGCATCCTTTGCCAAAGATTTTTTTGTAATCTGCCTTTGCTTGCCTAACCTCCTTTGTGACTTGTTTACAGGCTAGCTTATATCTACCATAGGCTTCTATGTCACTTGATAATTTATATGCATCTTTCTTGTCTTCCACAAGTCTCATTAGTTCATCTGACATCCATTTTGGCTAAACCTTGAACAATATTTCTTGATCGGTATTAAAAGCCTAGTAACTTCCAATATTAATTCTTTGAATGCTTCCGATTTAGAATTTGCTGTTAGTAACATCATCAGTTGGTCCCACTGTATAGAATTTACAAAATGTCTGAGACGACTTTTGTAATCTCATTTACAAAAACAAAAACCTTTCCCTTTACCCCGATGGTAATTACATCTTTAAGTAAATCCCATGTCAATACGCTGTGATCACTGCCACCTAGTGGTTCCTTTATCTGCAGATTCTTAATGCATCAATATTCACTGCTGATAATCAGATCAAGAGTATTACTCCATCTGGTTGCCCCTTGTACATATTGCTGTAGAAAACAGTTATCCAATAAATCCACAACAAAAGTCTTGTGGTGTGTGAGTGACAACCCATAAGTTCCAGTCAATATCTGGAAAATTAAAAATCCTGTATTATAAGACATTCTGATCTACTGACCCACTATTTCTCTGTATGGTTGTTTGTTGTATTCATCTCAGTTTTTAAGCCTACAACACACTCGTATTCTCAATTTTGTTTTTCCAATGCTTATGTCACACCAAACTGACTCAACATTATGGCCATCAGTGTCAACTCAATGCGCACTGCCTTAGATTTCATGTGCTTCTTAACTAAAAGCATAACCTCATCCCACTCTCCTGTTTTTTGTGTTCTTTATTTTCTCTTCCCCACCTCCCAAACCAATCTTTTTGCCTGGTGGACTCTACCACCACAAATTTTTCTCTGTTCTTAACTGTTCCCCTACACCCACAATGAAGTATGGGCTCCTCTCACATGGGTACCCCTTTACTCCTTTAACTTCCTACTTCCAGGTGGAAAGTCTTCCTATCGTCCACCTTCTTTAACTTTATCTGTTATTTTCCTGCCAGCCCATCTGAATTACTCCATTTTTCACTTTCCAGAGTTTATTTCCCCCCCTTTCTTTGCACCTTCCCTGGCAAGGTCAGGACTCGCCCAGGGTTTATCTACACCAGAGATCTTTATATTCCCTACAACATGTGGCCTGCCTCATCAAGACAAGGACGGGAAATGTGGGTCTGCCAGGGCCACATGGCTAAATGCCCGGAGGAACAATAGACCAACACAATGCAACACTACACTACGAAACCAGCTCTGATCTTTACTGAGTTTGTTCTCTGTAAAGAGTACAAACTGTAAAGACCAGAGATAATGACTGGAGTGAATGAACCCAGTGCGACACAGTATTCAGATGCAGAGTTGGGGACCCCCTGGTGCCACTTGAAAATTAACACTATACACTATGTCCTTTCTGTATGCATTGTATACCTTCTATCTGAATGACACGTCTCTGATATCCCAACAATATCTGCATTTGATGTCTTGACTAGCACTTCAAATTCTTCAAGTTTGTTTATGCATCTGTTCTTAATCTTTACTATGCATCTGTTACCCTAACCCAGCTGATGTATTTCCCTCTTCCATGATTTCCCAGATATTGATATTTAATTTCCCAGATATTGACTGGAATTTGGGGGCTGGTTACTCACGCACTAGCAGGACTTTTGTGGATTTATTGGATGATTGTTTTCTACATCAGCATGTTCGGGAGGCAACTAGAGGGAGTAATACTCTTGATTTGATTATCAGCAGTGATTCTTCTTGCATTAAGAATCTGCAGATAAATGAACCAGTAGGTGGCAGTGATCACAGTGCGCTGAAGTGGGATTTACTCAAAGAGGTAACTACCATTAGGGGTAAAGGGAAGGGTTATTGCTTCCGTAAAGGCGACTACGATGGACTGAGACAGTATTTAAATTCTATACAGTGGGACCAACTGATGATGTTACCAACAGCAAATTCAAAATGGGAAGCATTCAAAGAACTTGATGATGACCCACAGTAGGCCTCGATATCCCCCGTAACTTGCTTTCTGAGCTGCTGCATGTTCCGAAATATTCATGTAACAAATTCTTGTTTTGCAAATTACACAGTTGAAAAAAAGGAATATATTATTCAGTGTAAATCAGTTATTATTCAGTGTAAATTCACACTTGTCTGTTTCTTTTCCAGCTCAGTAAACTTTATTTTAAAATATATTTTTGATCATGAAAAGTAACCCTGACCGAATTTTGTCAGTATCGTGCTTTTCCAAGTTGAAATGTTGCAAAGTTCACATTGCAACAAACATACCCATAATTACAACTGATGTTGACCTGTAAAACTGGAAATAGAAAAGCTACTGAGTTTAGTTCTGTTGGTATTCTTCCATACTTCAAACATCCACTCCAATCACTTAAAGTTGTTTCCATAACTCAGGAAAATGAAGCATAATAGAATGTGCTAAGTTACATCAACAGTGGTTAAAATTATGAGACTTGTATTTGAAGAAAATGTACAAGAATAATTACATTATTGCTGCAGTTTAATGCACTTTTTATAGGAAAAACATTGTACCAGTGAAATATATTTTCACATATTTTTTAAATATATTTTTGCATATTTATTGAGTGGAATATTTATGTACATTTTTAACTATGACCATAGAATTTCTTTATATTTGTCATTAGGGCATACTCACACTAATGAACTTTTACCATATTTAATATTTTACAGAGCTAAAATGTCTACAACTTTGTTTTCATTGCATGTAGAAATCAGTAAACACTATGACTGATAACTCTAAATATATTATAGCAAGGAATTACTTAAAATGTAATATCTCTAAGTTTTAATCTGCATTAATATTTCATCTAGGCATGGACAGCAACAAGACGAGTTTCTAAAGATGATTGGTTAGAATGGCTTCGACGAATGAGTATTGAACTGTTAAAAGAATCTCCTTCTCCTGCACTTCGCTCCTGTTTAGCACTCGCTCAGTCGTACAATCAGTTACCTAGGTAATTTAAATAAAAAAAATCCATGAAATCATTTTGGTTTAAATATCTGTTACTATGATTTTTTTTTTTTTTTTTTATGGAACACAGTTATTTTCAAAATAATTGGTAGAATAGCATATTTATTTTCCAAAAAGCATAAATAGCACTGAACATGATTTTTACTGGCTGTAAACTGTCGTTATATTTTGATTCCAAACCAATCATATTGGTTTGGAATCAAAACTGATTTATGTTTGTCCTGGTCCATTGCATTTTTCAAAACCTGGGCTTCATGGAACTTGCTGTAGTGTACCATGACAGCCTGTGTTGCCACTTAAGAAAGTTATATGTTGTTAAACATCGTAATTGGTTTCATTGTTGATAGGTAATGTGATATATACACTATCCTAGCAAAAGTAGTTTGCCTTTAGCCAGCGGGTGGTTGGTAGGTGGAACAGACTTCCATCCCTTGTCGTGGAAGTTGATAGCCTAAATAAGTTTAAGGCTCGGCTGGACAGGTATTTCGAACGAACAGAGGGGTGAAGTGGAAGTGGTTATTTTTTATTTATTTATTTTACTTTAATTAGGAACAATAATAGAGATATCACAATCATGCAAAATAGATTGACAAGGTGCGTAGAGTTTTAAAGAGCTTTAATTATTTGATGCCTTATCAGCAATTTACCATTGTTTTACAACAGCTACATGATTGAACTTTGCAGTGTTGGATGTAGCCATTGTAGTGAAAAGGTGGAAGAACAAGGGTGCCATAGGTGTGCACAAGTGGTCAGATTGGCCAGAAACAATACCATCAGCTATCTTAGTACAGTGTACCTACAGTGAAGTTCCAGAGGAAGTAGAGTCATAGTGGGGGGGGGGGGGTCCTTGCTTCTTGTGGTTTAAACTCGGACTGTTTGTTGTAGTGATAAAATCATTAGTGGTTGAGTTGTACACATATGTCTTTGCCTTTTCCATGCTACCAACATTGTGACAATTCATTTAATGTTTTTGTGATTCGAAATAGGTTTGTATGGGGCAAAACATTATCATGTTCCAGCATGATAATGCCTCACCCCGTAAAGTTCAAGTATGGAGACATCTGAAAAAAATGTATCGAGCTTCTTGAAAGAGTCCAAAGATAGGCAACTCAAATTAATGAGATTAGCAGAAGGATGACCATATAAAGAAAGACTCCGATTATGTGGGCTACAAAGCTTGGCACCTCAGAGGTTACCTGATTGAGGTTTATAAGGCTCTGACTAATCCTGAGAAGGATTAGTAAAATGAATGAAGGTGGAATTCTGAATGTTCTAAAGAATTCCAGAACTAGGAGTCATAAATTCAAATTACAGGGCTTCAGGTTTACATTAGACTGTAGGAAGTTTTCTTTTAGCCAGAGAGTCATTGATAGCTGGAACAAGTTGCCCTCACACGTAGTTGAGGCTGGCAGTTTGAATAAATTCAAGGGTCAACTGGACACTTAATGTGTGAAGAGGGAAGCATATAATTTGTGTTTTCTTATCTACTCGGTTGGTTTTTTTTTTTTTTTTTTTTTTCAATGTAGCAAAAGCCTGTGGTTTCCTTGCACTATATGGTGAATACTATTACCATTACTATATAAAGTCCAGCAGTTTGCCAAACTCTCCCAGCATCCATACATGAATGTAGTTGAACAACTTTTGAATGAATGAACTGAAATGCGAAACCAAGGCAAGGCCAACACTCTTCTCAGAGAATTGTTTTAAAATGTTCCACAATGGATCAGTATCATAATTGGGAAGAAAGTTTGACCTAATACTCTCTTAATTTGTTCATTGAAACTTATGTTATTCCAAAAATGTGATGGTGTTTGAATAATTCTTGTAGGATTTGTGCGTGTGTGTGTACACACATTTTCCTATCAAAGGCAATGGGACACTTCTGAACATAATATGTATTTATTCAAAAAAATTAAGTGTTGGCCCACCTCTAGTCATAACAACTGCTTCAGTGTGTTGTGGAGGACTTTAGTAGAAAGTTGGTGGTATTGTGCTACACTCCTTTAAAACATTTATGAGGTCCACTAACACAGAGGGTGATCTTGACCATGCCTTAATTCTATAATCCACTTAATTCTGAAGATGTTCATTTAGGTTGAAGTCTGATGTTATTCTTTTCTAACCATGCATTCACACTCCTGGCTATGTGACATAGTGTTCTCATATTGGAAGGTGTAAGGGCTGCTCCCATAAAAATTAGTGAGTGAGGTGAGCAGCCATCTCAATGGAGGTGGCTCTTATCAATAAGTATTATGTGCCTATTTGTTTCTTGTGCTTGGTGCCAAAATGTTGAATGTTTAAATTGTATTCACAATTCCCTGCATCAGAGGAGTGTTCACTGATTCTTCTTAATAAGATAGTATTGGGACACAAAATGAGAAAATATCTTGTTAGAATAAAAAGAAATTTTTAGTATTGAGTGTGAATACCTGCCCCTCAAGTATTGAGTGTGAATACCTGCCCCTTTGAATGACATCAGTAACCCTCAATTTTTTACAGGTTATGTGGTTACTTGAATTTTGCACCACTCCTCCCATAAGACTAGATTTCTGTGTGAATTGGGATATCTTGTCCCATCTCTCAGTTGTTCTGAAATATCCTGAGCATGTCCAGTTGGATTCAGACCTGAGTTCTGGACTTTAAAAGGGCAGGTTCATCACATTATTTTTCTCAAGCCATTTTGTACTGACTGGGTTTTGTGACACAGAACATTACTGCAATGCAGTAAGTCAGAATTGTACATTATGTCACAGTAGACAGTTGGATTCATAGTTTTATCTATAATGGCTGGTGCACCAAAAGGCCAAACCACATAAAGGACCAATACCATCACACTGCTGCTACCAATCTTCATTATTGATGCAATACAACATGATATTGCCAAAGTAGATAAGAGATGTCTTTGTGTGTACTCGATGTAAAGAGTGTGAGAATATTAGGCACCAACTCAGCATTGTTATGGGCCTTTATGAGAGGAGCAGAGCTTGAAGAACAGGGTGGATACCCTAGAAGGATTTAAATTGGAGGGACCTATCAAGCTCTAAGCTGCCCACATCAATGCCAGAGCTTGCACTTCATCATCAGGCAACAGAGCAAGCAAGCAACCCACAAAGCAGAATGCTGGTCCTACAGGAGCTAGTTGTTTTCAGTGACTCTATTATCAAGGAAACGGAAAATATATTGTGCAAAAAGGATAGGTGAAATTGGACCAGGGGATATGACTGCCAGAGGCAAAGTTGATGATGTTGTAGAAACAACAACAACAACCACCAAGTAGATAAGAAAACACAAATTATATGCTTACCTCCTCACACACACACACATAAGTATCCAGTTGACCTTTGAATTTATCCAAACTGTCAGCCTCAACTAACTTGAAGGCAACTTGTTCCAGCTACCAACAACTCGCTGGCTTAAAGAAAATTTCCTACAATCTAATCTAAGCCTGTAATTTGAATTTATGACCCCTAGTTCTGGAATTCTTAAATTCTTTGTAACATATAGTGTATAGTTTTAGTTGTAATGCGGCTCTGAGGGTTCCCCTAACTGTGCATCAATCAATGCTATGAATACATACTTTGTAAAGACCAAATTTATGTAGGTTAGTTAGTATTCGTGTGGGTTGTGTTGTTCATCCAGCCTCTTAGCCTAGGGGGTTGTGTTTTCACACAGAAATCTGTAGTTTACCATCCAGTGCCACAAGGAGTTTGGCCGGCCAGTAGGGGTATAAAGCACTGGCGGGGCAAACCTTGTGGTAGCCAAGGCTACAGACAGAGAGAACCCAGAAAAAAAAAGAAAGAAACAGAAGAGAATAGTGTGGAGAAGGGAAGTGGGAGGGGGTTAAAGTGGTAGAGAGAAAGAGGAGGCAGCAGTGAAGGCACCAACCTGATTGAAAGGGGGGACAGAAGAGGGCTTCCCAGAACAGGATGGGCATCCTGCTCTGGAAGTGGGAGGTGATAGTTGGCAGTGGGGTAACTCACCAGATGAAGAGAGAGGGTGCCACCTAGGATGGGGGAGGGGTGTGAGAGAACAACTAACCCAGGTGGTAGAAGTGAAAGTTCACAGGGAAAGGGATCTCTATATGGGAGCTTCCGTTTGTTTCTCTGTCCTTTTGCCTAACGTTGTACTGACATCGGTGTCAACTGGATGCACTTTAGATTTTGTGTCTCTTAACTAACAGCATAACCCCTCCTCCCTTCCAATTCTGCCTATCCTTTCTGTACACTACTACTACTACTACACATTGTACTCCCCAAATTCCAATTCTGCACTGCTTATATCAGTGTGACACCATGTCTCTGATATGCCAACAATATCTGCCTTTGACATCTTGACCAGCACTTCAAATTCATCAAATTTATTTACTATACTCCTACCATTGGTGTACATGCAAGTATACATGCATGAATACTTGCATGTATAAGGTCACCAATGTTCAGGTTGTGTATGTTTGATATCATTTGTCCCCCACATGAATAATAATTCTCTCTCTCTTTACCTCCCTTAAAATCTGATAATCTGTTGGTAACATCATCGATCATTGCTCCCGGCAAACACACTGTTTCTAGAACACCTATCTTTATTACAAAAAATGTTACCCATTTCCCTGACAATAGAATCACCCAATAAAACTAGATCACCTTTGACCAGAGCAGTCTGCGACTGACTATTCTTTTCTGAGTACAGAATCGCGGGTGCATCACTTGGCAGGTCAGGAGATACTTGTCCCTGATGAGTGCCCAGTTAAATTTGTTTCTAGGGCAAGCATTCTCTTCTTCAGTGACTCATTCTTCTCGTAACACACAAAGTTGTAATTTGAGATCGGTACATCCTTACATTGGTTGCAAAGAAACGAATCACCAAAGGATCTAGGTCTGTCTACTAGACCACCTTAGAATACATGGCAAGGCTGTACAAATGATGAAGTCGCAACTCATACCAGAAATGCCTGTAGGCATTTCCTTTTGAGTCCTGATGTCCCTGAACTTTCTATTGCAAGTGGATCTTGTAGCAACCATAATTTAAGTAAAATTTTAACTTTACAAAGATTGCAGAATTAAAATTTACAATATATTTTTATGTTAACAAAATATTATAGAAATTAAACTGTTGACTAAACTTAAATCACTAAAGAAGTTAAATTTAAACTACCATACGAAAGTTACGAAATTCCCACCAGAATATTGATAACAAAGACTATATGAATATTAAGCTGTAGCTTTCCAAATACTTTAGAAAATTTAAACTTACAATATGGATACAATACAGTACTTTTAACCACTAGTGAAATTAAATTTAAGCTACCCAATGAAAGTTAAGAAGTTCCTGCCAGAATATTAAGCTGCTGCTTTCTAAATACAAAAATAAACTAATCTATGTAACCCAGGGGCTCACATCTGGTGAGTATGTGCTTGGCCCACCCAGGGTCCTGAGCTGGATATCATCATTCTTCTCTTTCTTGGCGATTCCCTTCTCTCCCTCTCTCTCTATCTCAGTAACTCAGATTTTTTTTTTTTTTTTTTTTTGGCTAGTGCAGCAAAAGCTTCAGGCTTCCTTGCACCATATGGCTAATGATAATAATCATATGTGACTACAGGAATTCAAACTATATAACTACAGTTTAATAGACTTAACAACAGCTGCCAGTAGAGGTGAAAGTGGTTCTTGCACTGCTTCTATTGGAATGAACAGCAGCCCGGAAAGCAAGGTGCCAAGGATTTCAAGGCTGCTGGGAGTCGCCATGGAACCTGTAAATACAAGGGCTGTGTTAGGGTCACTAAGAGTAAGAACAGGTGCATGTACACCACTGCTAAGAGTATAGTAAATAAATTTGATGAATTGAAGTGCCAAATGTGGGCATAGTTGGGACATCAGAGATGGAGTGTCACACAGATATAAGGAATGCAGAATTTGAATATGGGCAGTACAATGTGTACAGACAGGATAGAAAGGGAGGAGGAATTATGCTATTAAGAAGCACATAAAATCTAAAGCAGCTCATCCAGTTCACATGGGTGGCCAGCGTAGTGTTGAGTCAGTTCGGCACTGGGAAGGCAAAAATGAGAATAGGAGTGTCTTAAAAGCCTGATTGACTCAGATGAGTACAGCGAACAGCTGTACAGAGACATAGAGTGGGATATTAAATCAGAATGTCTTAAAATGGAAGATTTTCACTTTGCAGATATTGATTAGAACTTGTGGATTGGTCACTCGCACACTAGCAAAACTTTTGTGGATTTCTTGGATAACTTTTTTACAGCAGCATATTTAAGAGGCAACCAGAGGGAGTAATACTCTTGATCTGATTATTAGTAGCAATTATTCATGCATTAGGAATTTGCACATAAAGTAAACACTAGGTGGCAGTGATCACAGTGTATTGGCAGGGGATTTACTTAAAGTAGTAACTACCATCAGGGATAAAGGGAAAAGTTTTTACTTTTGTGAAAATGACTACAGTGATCTCAGACAACTTTTAAATTCTATATAGCGGGACCAACTGATGATGTTACCAACAGCAAATTCTAAATGGGAAGCATTCAAAGAATTAATCGTAGAAGCTACTAGGCTCTTAATACCAACTAAGAAATGCTATTCAAGGTTTAGGGAAATGCTTTTCAAGGTTCAAGGTATATGGATGTCAGATGAACTAATGAGACACATGGAAGAGAAGAAAAATGCATTGGATGCACATAAATTATCCTCGACACAGAAGCTTATGGTAGATATAAGCTAGTCTGTAATCAAGGTACAAAAAAGGTTAGTACAAAGCAGATTACAAGAAATCTTTGGCAACAGATGCAAAGAAAAACAGCAAAAAATTCTTTATTTATATAAACTCCAGAAGGAAGAGGACAAATCAGATTGATCCACTTGATATCGATGGTATAACTGTTGATAATCCTGCTAAGATTGCTGACATACTGAATGAGTATTTGCATCTACATTCACATGTGAGAAATTCTGTAGGGAAGTGGAGAACAGAAGCTTATTAAACTCTGTTAGGGAGCTAAATGATTTTGTAATAGCTGAGAGCAAAGTGAAGGCGAAATTGTTGAAGATAAACATAAGAAATGCTCCTGGCACTGATGGGATATATCCAGTTATATTAAAGGAGGCAGCAAGGAAAGTAAGCAAACGCTTAGCCATAATTATGAGATTATCCTTGGATTCAGGGAAGATCCCAGTGGACTGCAGAAGTGTAAATATGTATCCCCAATTCACAAAGAGGGATCAAAGGGTGACATGAGTAAGTATAGACCTGTTAGTTTAACTTCTCTTGTGGGGAAGGTAATGGAATTACTGGTTAAAGAAGCACTGCAGGATTATCTAGACAAGACTGCAGTTATAGGTCAGACACAGCATGGGTTTGTTAAGGTGAAATCTTGCCTGCCCAGTTTGGTTGGATACTATGATGTGGTCACAAAGGAACTGGATGCAAAAAATAATTTTGATATCATGTACAGGCAACCCCCACATAACACGGTATTTCTACAACACGATAACACTATTGATTAATTGCGGCAATCCTTTCACAACATGGTACTTATATATCACGGTTTTGCTCTTAACATGGTTAGAGAATTTCAGGAAACCTCGCATAACATGGTATTTTTGAGCATTTGTGCTGAGAAAACTACTATTATTATGTTGGATGCAATTTTTCAACATTTCCATTATTTTTTTGTGAATACCTGCTGTTGACTCACTAGTCATTATGCAAAAAAAATTATTGGGAAATCTCCGTGTTAGTTTTTGTGCTATTGAACTTTTGCTTGTTTGAGAACACACACAAAAAAAATTGCAACTTCGAAGCATTACTAAACTTTGTTCTTAGAACTGTATTTGAATAATTTCTTTGTTTTGAATTAAATTCCAGCCCTAAATTACGCCTAAGTTCCTTAGGCGTAATTTAGGGCTGGAATTTTAAGTTTCATTACTATAATACTCCAGGCCATCCAAAAGATTTAAGTTGTTGAAAATGTTGAAGTACTGTTCCTACCATCCTATACAACTTCTTTAATTCAGCCATTAGATCAAGGCATTATACCTACTGTTAAAACTCATTACATCAGAAAATTTACAATGAATTTTGGAAAAAATTGATTCTGAATCTATTGAAGTGATGGTGGCATGGAAACATTTCTCAATTGTAGACTGTATCGGAATTATAACTTTATCGCTCAAAGAGATAAAACCGTTAACATTAAAACTGTGTTTGAAAAATGTATGACCAGACTCGGTTCATTCAGGAAATATAGTTGAACTGGCAGAAAATGGAATCGGTGCGATAGTAGATATTGTTAAGTTGGTAGGAAGGGGAAGGTTTGATGATATAACTGCTGAAGGCTTCAAGAATTACTAGTAGAGAAAGAGGCTGGTGAAGCGAGTTTGGTGGGAATGGCATCGGAGGTAAATCAAATCAATTCAGAGGGTGATTGAGCAGATTAAAATTCTGAAGTTTCAAATTTTAAACTAAAAAGCACACGGGAAGGCATAAACTTAGCCAAGCAATTAGAATCTTATTTTCTGAATGCAGATCCTTCGACTGAGAAGAACTCAAATTTCAAAGGGAGCTTCAAAATTGCTTAGCTCCATATCATGGAATTTACAAAGATCTATCAAGCAAAAGCAAACAATCCCAGAATACTGATTTTTTAAAGAGAACAGAAGATACATAAAATCTAGATGCTGCAGAAGAAAGTTCAGAAGATGAAGATATTCTGCAACAGAGAAAACCTTCTCGTTTGATTGTGCTTAGCAGCAGTAAAGACAGAAAATTAAATGAACATACATTATCTGACATATATGTATCACGGTTTGTAAGATGTTTGTTCAGTTATTACTATTTTTAATAAAAATTAAGTTTCGAATAGTTATAAAATGATGTATTTTTTTGTAAGGGGGTTATATTCCAAAAGCTTAGCATTAATAGAAGCATATGATGCAAGAAAGCAAGACTATGCAGCATCAGCCAAAACACACACACACACACACACACACACACACACACACACACACACACACACACACACACACACCCATTTCACCCCTTCCAATTCGTTCCAAATACCTGTCTAGCTTAGCCTCAAATTTATTTAGGCTATCAACTTCCGCAACAAAGGATGGAAGTCTGTTCCACCAACCAAATAGCCGCTGGCTAAGGGCAAACTTCCGCACATCTATCCTACACCTGTCTTTTCCTCAATTTGAATTTATGCCCTCTCAGGTGATTATTCTGAGCAAGAGGAAGAATCCCATCACTATTGAGCATGCTCAAACCATTCAAGGCTTTATACACCTAAATCAGATCACCTCACAGGTGCCTAGTTTCCAGACACTGTAATTTGCAAAACTTAAGCTTTTCTTCATAAGAGAAACCCTTTGTTCCATTCACTAATCTTGTTGCCCTTCTCTGTACTCATTCCAACAGTTCTACATCCTTCTTAAAATGAGGCCTCCAGACCTGTATACAGTACTCGAGGTGTAGCCTGACCATTGCCTTATACAAGGAGATAATCACCTCCTTATCCCTGCTAGAAAAATTCCTGTATATCATTGACAAGACACTATGAGCTACTCTTGCAGACCATATGCACTTCTCAGAAAACTTCATATCTGCCTGCACAATTACCCCCAGGTCCTTTTCATTCTCTACCACTGTCAGTGTAGTACCACAGAGTTGATAAGTTACTCCCGGGTTACTGCTTCCCATATGTAGTACTTTACATTTGTCAATGTTAAACTTCATTTGCCACCTCTCAGCCCATCTGCTCAACTTTTCTAGATCCTGTTGCAGCAGCGTACTCTCATTAGTGTCCTTAACAACCCTGCCAACCTTTTTATCGTCTGCAAACTTGGACATTAAGCTTGATATACCATCATCAATATCATTTATAAATACAGAAAACAACAATGGACTCAACACTGAACCCTGAGGGACTCCACTAATAATATTAGTCCACAATGAGCAGTCCATTGATTACCACTCTCTGTCTTCTCCCACTCAACCATCCCTTTATCCATAGCAGCAATTTGCCTCCAATGCCACACTGCTCCAATTTGTTCAGCAGTCTTCCATGTGCAATGGTATCAAAAGCCTTTTAAGATACAAATATATGATATCAAAGTTATTTCCTGCATATCAAAGTTTTTTTTGTTTTTTTTTTTTTTTTTTTTTTTTGTTTTTGTTTTAGCATTTTTTTTTTGTTTTAGTATTAGCATTAGTAGAGGCATCATATGCCTCTACTAATGCTAATACTAAAACAAAAAATACTAAAAGTTACCTGGAATTGATGAAATCCCAGCAGAATTGATTTAAGCTACAGGTGTGAAGGGCGCCGAGTTTTTTCATAAAATGACTGTAAAAATTTGGGAAACGGGACAGTGGTCATCAGATTGGAGGAAATCAATTTTCATCCCCTTACCAAAAAAAGGAGATCTGAAAATTTGCTCAAATCACAGGACTATTAGCCTAATTTCTTATGCTAGCAAGATTCTTCTTAAAATCATATTGAACAGAATCTCAAGAAAACTTGAAGAAATGCCAGAAGAGCAAGCAGGTTTCAGAAGCGGTAGAGGAACCAGAGATTAGATCTTAAGCCTACAACTGATTATTGAAAAATGCAAAGAATTCAATGTTCCAGTCATTTTTTTTTTTTTTTTTTTTTTTTTTTTGATTTGGTAGTTGTTGGCGCATCGGCTTCTGTGGCCATATTGCACCTCCCAAGGTTTTTGCAGTACTTTGATCCAAGCCCGAGGCGGGAATCGAACCCGCGACCTTTGGGTTGCCGGGCAGGTACTTTACCCACTCGGCTAGCCCGGTCGGCATTTTGTGTTTTATAGATTATGAAAAAGCATTTGATTGTGTTCAACATGGGAAACAATGACTGTTATGGGTTTCCCAATCCATATAATTCAGCTGATTAAGTTACTGTACCAGGAACTGTGAGAACGAACATGGGAACATGGACTTTTTCACAATAGGTAACGGTGTCAGGCAGTGCTGTATTTTGTCACCTCACCTTCTTAATCTTTATGCCGAAGATATCATGCATGAAGCTTTGGAAGATTTAGAGACTGGCATCAAAATTGTAGGACTGAAGATAAACAACCTTCATTATGCATCTGATACTGTGCCTAATCTATCCTGAGGAGAGTATTTGAAGCAAGTAAGAAAAAAGGATTGTTTCTGAATGTGTGTAAAACTAAAATTATGGTGATTGGTGATAATCTCGATTCCAGTAAACTGAAGGTTAATGGGCAAGATATCGAAGAAGTTGATGAATTTGATTACTTAGGGTCAAGAATAAATAAAAATAGTCACTGCTCAAACGATGTAAAGAGACGACAGGCAATTGCTAAAACATTAGTCGCTGATCTGATAAAATTATGGAGAGATCATGATCTGCCCCTAAAGACGAAACTGAGAATCATTGATTCGTTAATTTTTCCAGTTGCCACTTATGGATGTGAAGGATGGAATCGGAAAAGAGTTGACAGGAAGAAAATTGAGACATTTGAAATGTGGTGTTACAGGAGAATACTGCGTATTTCTTACTTGGATCGAAGAACAAATAAGTGGGTATTGAATAAAATTGGCAGGCCTAAAATTCTTCTTCATAGCATCAGCAAAAGAAAACTCAAGTTTTTTGGTCATATAGTAAGAAGGGAAAACTTTCTGTTGAAGAATATAATGGAAGGAAAAACCGAGGGGAAGAGATGCAGAGGAAGACCTGCAACTAGGTGGAAGGATGGGATCAATGAACTTCTGGGTATGACACTTTGTGATCCTGCTTGTATAGCACATGGTCGATGCAGTTGGAGGAATTTGTTGGTGTTCACAACAGCTCCTCAGAGAGATATGTGACTGGAAGAAGAAGAAGAACTTATAGGCCTAGTCAAGCTCCTTGGTTTATTTTGAATTTAGATAGCAATTTTGAAAGTTAATACTTAGTGTCCCTAGATTTTAGCATTTGGAACTTGCTGCCATTGTTATATGATACAACGTATATTCCGAACTAGATAGAGTAAGGTTTAACATAAAACAGATTTTGCTCCTTAAAGCTCTTCAAACAGAGAAGTTTTTCCTGATTTATTTTCTGCTTTATTAGTTTAAATTGTCATATTAACTTATTTTCTAGAGTAGCTTTATATTCCTAGTTACGATACTTAGTTTAAAGTTTAACTTAGACAGAGATTTCGTAGATATTACTTAGTATCGGTAACGGTATCAAATCCACGTGTCACAAATTGAACGAAAGGTCTTTTAACCAAATTTAGTCGATTTATTAACCAATTGTTATATCAAATTATCTTCTATAAGTAGATTATAGACCTAGGCAGGATCCTTAGTTTAGTCTAAATTGAGATAGCGAGATTTCGAAGCTAATCAATACTTACGAGTCCGTAGAAATACCGTTCGTGAATTCCCGCCATTTTTACACGATAGCATAAGCTTAGTGTAGTATACTGCATAATATAATATTGTCAATTAATCAGTAAATCTATTAATCTTGATAAACTTTATTGTCAATTAAATTGTATTTTTAACTCTATAAATATATATAACGACTTAATCGTAACAAATAATTAATACATAACTATAGTGGTACACGTGATACGGAAGTTGTATAAAGGGAACACTAGATACCGAAAAAAAAAAAAAAAAAAAAAAATATATATATATATATATAACATAACTGTTTTGGGATATAACTTAAGGATTTAATTTTTGTTTTAAATTTTATTGAATTAAATTGGAATCATGACTCTGACCAGAGCAGCAAAGCAAAAGGCTCAAGCTAATGGGAGTGCTGTGGTTCAGGGGAGAACTGAGGGGGGGCAGTTGCCCTCTGAATCACAGTCTATTAAAATGCACTGTTTGCTTGATGTTTGCGGAGCAGTCGGGTACGGGACATGATACTGCCAAGGGGGATGTCTTTGTGTGTGCACGATGTAAGGAGTGCAAGGAAATCAGGCGACAACTCAGCGTTGTTATGGTCCTTTATGAGACCTTGAAGGACAGGGTGGATGCCCTCGAAGGAAATAAATTGAGGGGCCCATCAAGCTCTCAGCTGCCCACATCAACGCCAGAGCTTGCACTTGGTCATCAGGCAACACAGGGGCAGCCCCCTAGGCAGAATGCGCTGGTCCCACAGGAACTAGTAGTTGTTGGTGACTCTATTGTCAGGGAAACGGGGAACATACTTTGTAAAAAGGATAGGTGGAATAGGACCAGGGTATGTCTGCCAGGGGCAAAGGTTGATGACGTAGTAGAGCGGATATCATCTTTTAAGGGCACAAAGGGTGATATAGTTGTACACGTTGGCACTAATTATATTAAGAGTAGGAGACCGGCGGAATTACTTAGCAAGTACAGGTCACTGTTGAAAAAAAGCCGTGAATTAGGGTTGAACTTGAAAGTGTCTGCAATTCTGCCCAGACACGATAGGAGGGAGTATATGATGAGAACCTTGTCGATCAATTCGGCCCTGGAGGGATTGTGCAAGGCTCAAGGGGTAGAATTTTTTTCAGCCTGGACTGTACTTGTTAACAGGAGAGATTGCTTCTACAGGGATGGGATACACTTAAATAGAAAGGGTGCAAGAATTTTTGCTGATGCTGTCGAGGCAGTGTTAGGTGGGTCGGAAAACTGCTAGTTGGGGGGGATACAAGGACTAATAGATTAACAGTAGCCACTGGCAGAGGTGGAAGTGATTCTTGCACTGCTTCTATTCAAATGAGCAGAAGTCTGAAAAACAAGATGCAGGATATTTCAGAGACTGCTGGTAGTCATTGCGTTACAAGTAAACACATGGGTTGTGTTAGGGTAGCTAAGAATAGAAACAGGTGCATGTATACCTGCGTGTACACCAATGCTAGGAGTTTGGTAAATAAATTTGATGAATTTGAGGTATTGCTCAAAACATCAAAGGCAGATATTGTTGGGATATCAGAGACTTGGTGTCACACAGATATAAGTAATGCGGAACTGGAATTTGGGGAATACAATGTATATAGAAAGGATAGACGGGACAGGAGGGGTTATGCTATTAATTAAGAAACACATAAAGTCAAAGGAAGTGAAGCCAGTTGACATCGATGGACAGGGCAGTGTCGAGTCAGTTTGGTGTGACATAAGCATAGGGAAATCAAAATTGAGAGTAGGAGTGTGCTATAGGCCTAATGACTCTGATGAGTATAATAATATATTGTACAGGGAAATAGAGTGGGCCAGTAAATCAGAGAGTCTTATAATGGGGGATTTTAATTTCCCAGATATTGACTGGAATTTGTGGGTTGGTCACTCGCACACTAGCAAGGCTTTTGTGGATTTATTGGATGATTGTTTTCTACATCAGCATGTTCGTGAGGCAACAAGAGGGAGCAATACTCTTGATCTGATTATCAGTAGTGATTCTTCATGTATTAAGAACCTGCAGATAAATGAACCACTAGGTGGCAGTGATCACAGTGTGTTGAAGTGGGATTTACTCAAGGAGGTAACTACCATCAGAGGTAAAGGGAAGGGTTTTTGTTTTCGTAAAGGGGACTATGATGGTCTGAGACAGTATTTAAATTCTATACAGTGGGACCAACTGATGATGTTACCAACAGCAAACTCAAAATGGGAAGCATTCAAGGAACTAATCTTGGTGGCTACCAGGCTTTACATACCAACTAAGAAATATTGTTCAAGGTTTAGGCCTAAATGGTTGTCAGATGGACTAATGAGACATGTGGCAGAGAAGAAAAATGCATGGGATACATACAAATTAATGGGTGACATGGAAGCCTATGATAGATATAAGTTGGTCTGTAACCAAGTCACAAAGGAGATTAGGCAGGCAAAGGCAGACTACGAAAAATCCTTGGCAAAGGATGCAAAGAAAAACAGAAAGGAGTTCTTTACATACTTGAAAGGGATGAATCAGATTGGTCCACTGGATATTGATGGTTCAACAGTTGAGGATCCTGCTCAGGTGGCTAACAATCTAAACGAGTATTTTGCATCTACATTCACGCATGAGGAGTTATTCAGGAAGGAGAATGATGTAGGTAAAGTAAACATTGGCAGTGAGCTGGATGATTTTGTAATAACTGAGAGGAAAGTGGAGGAGAGATTGTTGAGGATAAACATAAAAAAGGCACCTGGGGTGGATGGGATCTATCCAGTTATATTAAAGGAGGCAGCAAAGGAAGTATGCAAACCCCTAGCCATAATTATGAGAGCTTCTTTGTACTCAGGGGAGGTACCCATAGACTGGAGATGTGCAAATGTAACCCCAATTAACAAAGGAGGATCAAAGGCTGACACAAGTAATTATAGACCTGTTAGTTTAACTTCTGTTCCAGGTAAATTAATGGAGGCACTGGTTAAAGAAGCACTGCAGGATCATCTAGACAAGAATTCAGTTATAGCTCAGACGCAGCATGGTTTTGTTAAGGGCAGGTCTTGCCTGACCAATTTGATTGGATACTATGATGTAGTCACAAAAGAACTGGATGCAGGGAATAACTTTGATATTATATATTTGGATCTTAGAAAGGCTTTTGATACTGTTGCACATGGAAGACTGCTGCACAAATTGGAGCAGTGTGGCATTGGAGGCAAATTGCTGCTATGGATAAGGGGATGGTTGAGTGGCAGAAGACAGAGAGTGGTAATCAATGGACACTGCTCAACGTGGACTAATGTTATTAGTGGAGTTCCTCAAGGTTCAGTGTTGGGTCCATTGTTGTTTTCGGTGTTTATGAATGATATTGATGATGGGATATCAAGTTTAATGTCTAAGTTTGCAGATGATACAAAGGTTGGCAGGGTCGTTAAGGACACTACTGACGCTATGCTGCTGCAACAGGATCTGGAAAGGTTGAACAGATGGGCTGAGAGGTGGCAAATGAAGTTTAACATTAACAAATGTAAAGTACTACATATGGGTAACAGTAACCCCAGAGCAATGTATCAACTCTGCGGTACTACACTGACAGTGGTGGAGAATGAAAAGGACCTGGGGGTAATTGTGCAGGCAGATATGAAGTTCTCTGAGCAGTGCAGACGAGCTGCAAGAGTAGCTCATGGTGTCTTGTCAATGATATACAGGAATTTTTCTAGCAGGGATAAGGAGGTGATTATTCCCTTGTATAAGGCAATGGTTAGGCCACATCTTGAGTACTGTATACAGGTCTGGAGGCCTCATTTCAAGAAGGATGTAGAGCTGCTGGAACGGGTACAGAGAAGGGCAACAAGATTAGTAAATGGAACAAAGGGTTGCTCTTACGAAGAAAGGCTTAAGTTTTGCAAATTACAGAGTCTGGAGACTAGGCACCGGCGAGGTGATCTGATAGAGGTGTATAAGGCTTTGAATGGTTTGAGCATGCTCAATGCCAATGGGATTCTTCATCTTTCTCAGAATAATCACCTCAGAGGGCATAAATTCAAATTGAGGAAGGACGGATGTCGGATAGATGTGCGGAAATTTGCCTTTGGCCAGCGGGTGGTTGGTTGGTGGAACCGACTTCCATCACTTGTTGTCGAAGTTGATAGCCTAAACAAATTTAAAGCTCAACTGGACAGGTATTTCGGACGAACGGAGGGGTGAAATGGGAGAGGGTTTTTTTTTTTTTTTTTTTTGGCTGATGCTGAATAAGCTTGCTTTCTTGCATCATATGCCTCTACTAATGCTAATGCTAATGCTAACTAGATAGCAAAACACGTATCACTGTATTAGAAATCTGTTAGCTAAGTATAGTATAGTATTATCAGTTAATCAGCAAAATTTATTAACTTTTGTTAAATTTCATTGTTAATTAAATTGTACTTAAATAGAATCATTACTCAGACTAGAGCTGCAAAGTAACACTCACAGATTAACCAGAGTGCATTGGCTTGGAGGAAAATCAAAGGAGGTGGTTCTCCAATGCTTTACAGTCTAAAAAAAATGCACGAAATATGAAAGGTTTGCAGATCTGTCTAGAACAGGACATGATCATTGCACACACAGACATTAACATTAGCATTAGTAGAGGCATTTGATGCAAGAAAGCAAGCTTATGCAGCATCAGCCAAAAAAAAAAAAAAAAAAAAAAAAAGTAACATAAATAAATAAAAAATAACCACTTCCACTTCACCCCTCTGTTCATTCGAAATACCTGTCCAGCTGAGCCTTAAACTTATTTAGGCTATCAACTTCCACGACAAGGGATGGAAGTCTGTTCCACCTACCAACCACCCGCTGGCTAAAGGCAAATTTCCGCACATCTATCCTACATCTGTCTTTCCTCAATTTGAATTTATGCCCTCTCAGGTGATTATTCTGAGCAAGAGGAAGAATCCCATCAGCATTGAGCATGCCCAAACCATTCAAGGCTTTGTACACCTCTATCAGATCACCTCGCTGGTGCCTAGTTTCCAGACACTGTAATTCGCAAAACTTAAGCCTTTCTTCGTAAGAGCACCCCTTTGTCCCATTCACCAATCTTGTTGCCCTTCTCTGTACTCGTTCCAGCAGCTCTACATCCTTCTTGAAATGAGGCCTCCAGGCCTGTATACAGTACTCTAGGTGTGGCCTGACCATTGCCTTATACAAGGGAATAATCACCTCCTTATCCCTGCTAGAAAAATTCCTATATATCATTGACAATACACCATGAGCTACTCTTGCAGCCCGTCTGCACTGCTCAGAGAACTTCATATCTGCCTGCACAACTACCCTCAGGTCCCTTTCATTCTCTACCACTGTCAGTGTAGTACCACAGAGTTGATACGTTGCTCTGGGGTTGCTGTTTCCCATATGTAGTACTTTACATTTGTCAATGTTAAACTTCATTTACCACCTCGAAGCCCATCTGCTCAACCTTTCCAAATCCTGTTGCAGCAGCATAGTGTCAGTAGTGTCCTTGACAACCCTGCCAACCTTCATATCGTCTGCAAACTTGGACATTAAGCCTGATATACCATCATCAATATCATTTATAAATACAGAAAACAATAAAGGACCCAATACTGAACCCTGAGGGACTCCACTAATAACATTAGTCCACGATGAGCAGTGTCCATTGATTACCACTCTCTGTCTTCTCCCCCTCAACCACCCCTTTATCCATAGCAGCAATTTGCCTCCAATGCCACACTGCTCCAATTTGTGCATCAGTCTTCCATGTGCAACAGTATCAAAAGCCTTTCTAAGATCCAAGTATATAATATCAAAGTTATTCCCTGCATCCAGTTCTTTTGTGACTGCATCATAGTATCCAATCAAATTGGTCAGGCAGGACTTCCCCTTAACAAAACCATGCTGTGTCCTAGCTATAACTGAAGTCTTGTCTAGGTAATCCTGCAGTGCTTCTTTAACCAGTGTCTCCATTAATTTTCCGGGAATAGAAGTTAAACTCACAGGTCTATAATTACTTGTGTCAGCCTTTGATCCTCCTTTGTGAATTGGGGTCACATTTGCACATCTCCAGTCCATGGGTACCTCCCCTGAGTCCAAGGAAGCTCTCATAATTATGGCTAAGGGTTTGCTTACTTCCTTTGCTGCCTCCTTTAATATAACTGGATAGATCCCATCCACCCCAGGTGCCTTTCTTGTGTTTATCTTCAACAATTTCTCCTCCACTTTGCTCTCAGTTATTACAAGATTCTCTAGCTTACTGCTAGAGTTGAATACACCTCTGGCATTCCCCTCGCTGAATAACTCCTCATGTGTGAATGTCGATGCAAAATATTCATTTAGTTTGTTAGCTACCTGAGCAGGGTCATCAACAGTTGACCCATCGATATCAAGTGGACCAATCTGATTCATCCCCTTCCTTCTAGAGTTTACATAAGTAAAGAACTCTTTGCTGTTTTTCTTCGCATCCCTTGCCAAGGATCTCTCGTAATCTGCCTTCGCCTGCCTAACCTCCTTTGTAACTTGGTTACAGATCAACTTGTATCTATCATAGGCGTCTGTGTCACGTGTTAATTTGTATGTATCCCATGCATTTTTCTTCTCTGCCATATGCCTCATTAGTTCATCTGACATCCATTTAGGCCTAAACCTTGAACAATATTTCTTAGTTGGTATGTAAAGCCTAGTAGCTTGCAAGATAAGTTCTTTGAATGCTTCCCATTTTGAATTTGCTGTTGGCAATATCATCAGTTGATCCCACTGTATAGAATTTAAATACTGTCTCAGTCCATTGTAGTCGCCTTTACGAAAGCAATACCCCTTCCCTTTACCCCTAATGGTAGTTACCTCTTTGAGTAACTCCCACTTCAGAACACTGTGATCACTGCCACCTAGTGGTTCATTTATCTGCAGATTCTTAATGCATGAAGAATCACTACTGATAATCAAATCAAGAGTATTACTCCCTCTAGTTGCCTCCCGAACATGCTGATGTAGAAAACAATCATCCAATAAATCCACAAAAGCCTTGCTACTGTGTGAGTGACCAGCCCTCAAATTCCAGTCAATATCTGGGAAATTAAAATCCCCCATTAGAAGACTCTCTGATTTACTGGCCCACTCTATTTCTCCGAACAGTTTCTTATTATACTCATCAGAGTCATTAGGCCTATAGCACACTCCTACTCTCAATTTTGATCTCCCAATGCTTATGTCACACCAAACTGACTCGACACTGCACTGTCTAGCGATGTCGACTGGCTTCACTTCCTTGGATTTTATGTGTTTTTTAACTAATAGCATAACCCCTCCTCCCTTCCTATCCTGTCTATCCTTTCTGTAGACATTGCACTCCCCAAATTCCAGTTCTGCATTCCTTATATCTGTGTGACACCACGTCTCTGAAATCCCCACAATATCTGCCTTTGATGTTTTGAGCAATACCTCAAATTCATCAAATTTATTTACTAAACTCCTAGCATTGGTGTACACACAAGTATACATGCACCTGTTCTTTTTCTTAGCTACCCTAACACAACCCATGTGTTTTCTTGTACCCCAGTGACTCCCAGCAGTGTCTGAAATATCCTGCATCTTATTTTCCAGGCTGCGGCTCATTCCAATAGAAGCAGTGCAAGAATCACTTTCACCTCTGCCAGTGGCTACTGTTAATCTATTAGTCCTTGTATCCCCCCAATCTAGCAGTTTTCCGACCCACTTAACACTGCCTCGATAGCATCAGCAAACATTCTTGCACCCTTTCTATTTAAGTGTATCCCATCCCTGTAGAAGCAATCTCTCCTGTTAACAAGTACAGACCAGGCTGAAAAAAATTCTACCCCTTGAGCCCTGCACAATCTTTCCAGGGCCGAATTGATCGACAGGGCTCTCTTCATATACTCCCTCCTATCGTGTCTGGGCAGAATTGCAGACACTTTCAAATTCATCCAAGGAGGATGTCTGTGGCGTTCTGATGGGCGTCTATAGAGTTTGTGGTGTAGGGTAGATGCCATCGAGGAAATTAATAAGAGGGGCCCATCAAACTCTCAGTGCTGCCCAAGTCAACACTAGAGCTCACTCCTGTGCATTAGGCAAAACAGTGGTAATCTCTAAAGCAGAATGCACTGGTCCTACAAGAACTAGTTATTGTTGGTGACTATTGTCAGGGAGACAGGGAATATCTTATGCAAAAAGGATGGGTGAAACAGGACCACTGTATGTCTGCCAGGTGGAAATGTTGATGACATTGTGGAGCAGATACCATCTTTTAAGGGCACAAAAGGTGATATTGTTGTACACGTCGGCACTAATGACCTTAGATTAAGAGATCTGAAGATTTAATTAACAAGTACAGGTCAATGTTCAAAAAAAGTTGCCAGCTACGGTTGAATTTGAAAATGTCTGCAACACGATAGGAGGGAGTATATGATGAGAACCTTGTCAATCAAATCGGCCCTGGAGAGATTGTGCAAGGTTCATGGGGTAGAATTTGTTTTGCGTGGTCTGTGCTTGCTAACAGGAGAAACTGCTTCTACAGAGATGTGATACACTTAAATAGATAGGGTGCAAGAATATTTGCTGATGCTATCGAGGCAGTGTTAGGTGGGTCGGAAAACTGCTAGCTTGGGGGGGGATTCACAGACTGAAAGGTAAGAGTAGCTGCAGGCAGAGGCAAAAGTAATTCTTGCACCGCTTCGATTGTAATGAGCAGCAGCCTAGAGAGCAAGTTGCTGGGGATTTCAAGAGCTGCTGGGAGTCATCATGGAACAAGTAAATACATGAGCTGTGTTAGGGTAACAAAAAGTAAGAACAGGTGCATGTATTCTTGCATGTACACCAATGCTAGAAGTATAGTAAATAAATTTGATGAATTTGAAGTGCTGATCAAGGCATCAAAGGCAGATATTGTTGGGATATCAGAGACATGGTGTCACACAGATATAAGCAGTGCAGAATTGGAATTTGGTGAGTACAATGTGTGCAAAAAGGGTAGATGGTAGGAAGGGAGGAGGGGTTATGCTGTTAGTTAAGAAACAGATAAAATCTAAGAAGTGCATCCAGTTGACATGGGTTGACAGTGCAATGTTGAGTCAGGTTGGTGTAACATAAATAAACACTGGGAAAGGGAAAATGAGAGTAGGAGTGCGTTATAGGCCTAATGAATGATGAGTACAACAAACAGTTGTGCAGAGAAATAGTCAGCCAGTAAATCTGAATATCTTGTAATGAGGGATTTTAATTTTCCAGATTAACTTTTCCAGTTGCAGCATCTGGAGACTAGACTCCTGCGAGGTGGTCTGATTGGGATTGTACAAGGTGTTGAATGGTTTGAGCAGGCTCAATGCTGATGGGATACTTCCACTTGCTCAGATTAAGAACCTGAGGGGGCATAGATTCAAATTGAGGAAAGACAATTGTAGAATAGATGTGCAGAAGTTTTCCATTAGCCAGCTGGTAGTTGATTTCTGGGACAGACTTCCATCTGTTTTTGTGGAAGTTGATAGCTTAAATAAATTTAAGGCTGAACTAGACAAACATTTGGAGTGAAATGGGAAGGGTTTTTTTTTAATTTTATTTTTATTTATTTTTTGGCTGATGATCTATAAGCTTGCTTTTTTGCATCCTATCCCTCAGCTAATACTAATACTTGCATTATCTGCCAACTGAAGTTGTCTCTAAAGACTTTTTGTAGTCTTTTTAGTCATTTGTCCTATGACATATTTCAATTCCTCCTGTTTATAGCCTGTTCTCCATTCTTATTTCCCTTTCAATAAAATAAGGCCCTTAATATAACCCCACTCATAATTTTTCCACTCTTATGATTCTGTCAGTCAGATTTCTATTGACTGTTTAACACCACACAGCCTCAACATCATCCTGACGAGAATCTTAGTTGAAATTTGGGAATGATCATGCTTTTGATGAGAAGTGTTACCACCCTTCCAGCATTTCCTTCTTGTACATTATGTTTAATAATGAACTTCCTATCTCAGAATGCCACCCTATCTTGTTTACCCCTGTATATAAGAATAGATGATTGCTCTGAATTAATGCGATGAGCTTAATCAGATGCAGGTGGGTTAGCTCCTGATGAAGATTAGCTTCAGGGAATTTGCCCACTTTATTCACTTGATTAAAATAAAATTGACAAGCAGATATAATTCTGGTAGACCAGAATTATATCTGCTTGTTGTATTATTATATAAAGAAGTTCTATTTTGTATTTATATGCTTTTTACTAGCCTAAACATTTTTTATACCTGCTGAAGTATGATTTTATCCCAGTAAACATGACCTCTCCAGTAGAGGTCATGAACTCATGACCTCTTCAGTTAACTGATGGATGTCTCTGGAGATCATGATTCAAATCTAGGAATTTTCACATAGCTTTAACTCTAAATACAGATATTCTGTATAAAAAAATTCTTTGACATGTAATTGTTGTAACATGACATGTAAATCTTTGACATGTAAATTTTGGTGAAACTGAAATGAAACCTGTACTTCTAATTGTTCTTATTTTTACACACTTACAGAGATTTATTTAATGCTGCCTTCCTTTCCTGCTGGTCAGAGCTTAATGAGCAGCAGAAAGATGAATTGATCAAGAGTCTTGAACAAGCTCTTACAACACAGGACATTCCAGAAATCACCCAGACTCTTTTGAATCTTGCTGAATTTATGGAACATTGTGATAAGGTAATTCATATTATTAGATATTTTGCATGTCTGTCTTATACAGGTATTGTAACAGCTTCAGAATTTTAATAGTAAAGCAAGGGTAATATGCTAAGCAGCATGTATTTTGTGAAATAATAGTATTGGTAATAAGATAATTCCCCTTTCCAGAAATATAGATATATTAGAGTTGCTGTCTTTAAAAAAAAAATAAACAGACAGCTGTTTATTTGGAGCAAATCTTAAAAACAGGACCCAATCGAGAAAATAGCCAGGATTTACTTCGCTTAATTGGGACAACATGCTGTTTAATCAGGGCAGGAGACCGCAGCACTGGAGATTACCCTACGATTGTCTCCGACCGTACCACGTGGTTCGGTTGGATTTCTGGAGGTCACAACCGTAAAACAATTAGCAGTCACCTGTTTATTGGGTTTTTCTGTTAGTGCAATCTGTCATAAACGGATAGTAAACTCGATCTTATTGAATTTGTGATAATACCGACAGCTGGAATTCTGTGGGTTATTATGGTGAAATGTGTTTACACTTCCATAAAATCTTCAATCATATAAAAAAATTAATTTTCAAAATCTTCTCTTCATTTCTATTTTTAAAGCTTCGGAACTTGTTACTACATTCTCACTTGCGCATATCCTGTTACTTGCAATTTGTGTGTGCCGTGTTCTTTGTTATTGATTGCTTATTTTTTTACTGTTTTAAATTTTAATCCAAACCCACAAATGTCAGTGAACAGAAATGTCAACTAGTTAGTATGTACATATTCCAATACATATTAATTATTCCAATTATCATGTATATTCTTCCAATTTTCACATATCATTTAATTTTTGAATTGGTGAGGTAATAAAGGGTAAATCTGTGTTTAATATATCTACTTTTATAGCCTGTGGATAACATTCCTCCTATTTTCGCTAATTAGAATTGCTGTTTAATAGAATTAAAATTCAATTCACAAACGTGATCACAATGACCAGCGCTTACTAAACATCGTATAGCGAACAGTACTTTACTGTGGTGACGCCATTGTAACGTGATTTGATTGTACAGTGAGCAAATTGTATGTGGGAGTCCATTGAATTTTTAACTATTTACGTGAAACTTCGAATAATTGGGGCAGTCACTTAATCGTGCCAAAATGCACTAGTCCCGAAGTCCCGATATGTCCCCTATTACCGGAATCGACTGTATATATCTTTTGCCTAACCCTACAGTGGTGGCACTTCCAATCGCAAAAATGATGGTAACACCCTTTCTTAAGTGTCTATTGGATCTTTAATTCCAGCCAGCATAAACCTTTATTCTCCTCTTGGTCTGCCTCTGAGGTATTACCATTTACTTCCATTATACTTTTACTTTTTCAGAACAGAACAGCTTTTTAGCATTAGCATTAGTAGAGACATTTGATGCAAGAAAGCAAGCTTATGCAGCATCAGCCAAAAAAAAAAAAAAAAAAACCCACTTCAACTTCACCCTTCTGTTCGTTCAAAATACCTGTCCAGCTGAGCCTTAAACTTATTTAGGCTATCAACCTCCACCACAAGGGATGGAAGTCTGTTCCACCAACCAACCACCCGCTGGCTAAAGGCAAATTTCCGCACATCTATCCTACATCTGTCTTTCCTCAATTTGAATTTATGCCCTCTCGGATGATTTTTCTGAGCTAGAAGAAGAATCCCATCAGCATTGAGCATGCTTAAACCATTCAAGGCTTTATACACCTCTATCAGATCACCTCGCTGGTGCCTAGTCTCCAGACACTGTAATTTGCAAAACTTAAGCCTTTCTTCGTAAGAGCACCCCTTTGTTCCATTCACCAATCTTGTTGCCCTTCTCTGTACTCGTTCCAGCAGCTCTACATCCTTCTTGAAATGAGGCCTCCAGACCTGTATACAGTACTCTAGGTGTGGCCTGACCATCGCCTTATACAATGGAATAATCACCTCCTTATCCCTGCTGGAAAAATTCCTGTATATCATTGATAATACTCCATGAGCTACTCTTGCAGCCCGTCTGCACTGCTCAGAGAACTTCATATATGCCTGCACAACCACCCCCAAGTCCCTTTCATTCTCTACCACTGTCAGTGTAGTACCACAGAGTTGATACGTTGCTCTGGGGTTGCTGTTTCCCATGTGTAGTACTTTACATTTGTCAATGTTAAACTTCATTTGCCACCTCTCAGCCCATCTGCTCAACCTTTCCAGATCCTGTTGCAGCAGCATAGTGTCAGTGGTGTCCTTGACAACCCTGCCAACCTTTGTATCGTCTGCAAACTTGGACATTAAGCCCGATATACCATCATAAATATCATTTATAAATACAGAAAACAATAATGGACCCAACACTGAGCCCTGAGGGACTCCACTAATAACATTAGTCCACGATGAGCAGTGTCCATTGATTACCACTCTCTGTCTTCTCCCCCTCAACCACCCCTTTATCCATAGCAGCAATTTGCCTCCAATGTCACACTGCTCCAATTTGTGTAGCAGTCTTCCATGTGCAACAGTATCAAAAGCCTTTCTAAGATCCAAGTATATAATATCAAAGTTATTCCCTGCATCCAGTTCTTTTGTGACTGCATCATAGTATCCAATCAAGTTGGTCAGGCAAGACTTCCCCTTAACAAAACCATGCTGTGTCTGAGCTATAACTGAAGTCTTGTCTAAATGATCCTGCAGTGCTTCTTTAACCAGTGCCTCCATTAATTTTCCTGGAACAGAAGTTAAGCTCACAGGTCTATAATTACTTGTGTCAGCCTTTGATCCTCCTTTGTGAATTGGGGTCACATTTGCACATTTCCAGTCTATGGGTACCTCCCCTGAGTCCAAGGAAGCTCTCATAATTATGGCTAAGGGTTTGCTTACTTCCTTTGCTGCCTCCTTTAATATAACTGGATAGATCCCATCCGCCCCGGGTGCCTTTCTTGTGTTTATCTTCAACAGTTTCTCCTCCACTTTACTCCCAGTTATTTCAAGATTCTGTAGCTTACTGCTAGAGTTGAATACACCCCTGGCATTCCCCTCGCTGAATAACTCCTCATGTGTGAATGTCAATGCAAAATATTCATTTAGTTTGTTAGCTACCTGAGCAGGATCATCAACACTTGACCCATCAATATCAAGTGGACCAATCTGATTCATCCCCTTCCTTCTAGAGTTTACATAAGTAAAGAACTCTTTGCATCCCTTGCCAAGGATTTCTCGTAATCTGCCTTCGCCTGCCTAACCTCCTTTGTAACTTGGTTGCATATCAACTTGTATCTATCATAGGCTTCTGTGTCATGTGTTAATTTGTATGTATCCCATGCATTTTTCTTCTCTGCCATATGCCTCATTAGTTCATCTGACATCCATTTTGGCCTAGACCTTGAACAATATTTCTTAGTTGGTATGTAAAGCCTAGTAGCATTCCAAGATAAGTTCTTTGAATGCTTCCCATTTTGAATTTGCTGTTGGTAACATCATCAGTTGGTCCCACTGTATAGAATTTAAATACTGTCTCAGTCCATCGTAGTCGCCTTTACGGAAGCAATAACCCTTCCCTTTACCCCTAATGGTAGTTACCTCTTTGAGTAAATCCCACTTCAGCACACTGTGATCACTGCCACCTAGTGGTTCATTTATCTGCAGATTCTTAATGCATGAAGAATCACTGCTGATAATCAAATCAAGAATATTACTCCCTCTAGTTGCCTCCCGAACATGCTGATGTAGAAAACAATCATCCAATAAATCCACAAAAGCCCTGCTAGTGTGTGAGTAACCAGCCCCCAAATTCCAGTCAATATCTGGGAAATTAAAATCTCCCATTATAAGACACTCTGATTTACTGGCCCACTCTATTTCCCTGTACAGTTCCTTATTATACTCATCAGAGTCATTAGGCCTATAGCACACTCCTACTCTCAATTTTGATCTCCCAATGTTTATGTCACACCAAACTGACTCCACACTGCACTGTCCAGCGATGTTGACTGGCTTCACTTCCTTGGTTTTTATGTGTTTCTTAACTAATAGCTTAACCCCTCCCCCCTTCCCATCCTGTCTATCCTTTCTGTAGACGTTGTACTCCCCAAATTGCAGTTCTGCATCCCTTATATCTGTGTGACACCACGTCTCTGATATCCCAACAATATCTGCCTTCGATGTTTTGAGCAATACCTCAAATTCATCAAATTTATTTACTAAACTCCTAGCATTGGTGTACACGCAAGTATACCTGCACCTGTTTCTATTCTTAGCTACCCTAACACAACCCATGTGTTTACTTGTACCGCAATGGCTCCCAGCAGTCTCTGAAATACCATGCATCTTGTTTTTCAGGCTTCTGCTCATTCTAATAGAAGCAGTGCAAGAATCTCTTTCACCTCTGCCAGTGGCTACTGTCAATCTATTGGTCTTTGTCTCCCCCCAAGCTAGCAGTTTTCCGACCCACCTAACAATGCCTCGATAGCATCAGCATCATTTTCAAAATACATTTTACTCTAGAGTAATAATATTGCGTCACTGGGAAACCAGGAAAAAAAAAATGAAATATAAATGGTTGGGTTAAAACTCATTTAATAACTGATTGGAAGAAAAACAAAAGGTAATAAACACAAAGGTTTTGGATGGAAGGTGCCCTTCTTCAGTTGTGACAGTTACTGTTATTGTAGGAATACAGAATATCATGTGCATGCCATAGTCATCATTTGCGGCAAGAATCGCATGCTACAGGTGCTTGCAACAATTAGCTGGTTGAAGTGGAGGCTTGTGGTTGTAGTTGCAATACTCGGGAATGCTCTGAGTGCCAACATTTGTCTGTTAGGGGGATGGTTGCCTCAGTGATTGAGTTGATGCAACACCCTCTGTTCCAGTTAAAGGAACCACTACAACATGAGATGTGGAGCAATTCCAACAAGACGTTGTGGGATCAGTCAGTAATCTCTACGTCGCAGCGTGGATCGATGTTGTGCTGCTGGGTAGACCAGAAGTGCTCATCAATTGCTGAGTGATCCATGTCTGCTGAATGGATAGCTTTCTCATGCTCAGAGACCCAGTTACTGAGTCTTCTGCCGATTTCCCCAACATAACAGCCAGTGCAATCATGGCAGGAAATACGGTACACCAATCCACTCTGTTGAAGGGGAGAACTGGTGTTTTAACTCTCGAGACAAGGGACCGCAACTTTCTCCCTGAAAGATGTTTATCCCACAAACCTGTAGGACCCTAGAAATTTGTTGCGACAGGTTCAGGTAGTATGGAATAAATGCAGTTGTGGTGGGTTCCTCACTGTGTGGGCCCTGAGGTTGCAATATGGTCACAGGCCTGTAGATCGTGCCTATCCAGGGCACTTGTAGGGTATCCGCACTTTGCCAGATCTGCCTTAACCTTAATAACTTCTATGCACCTATCAACCTCAGAACTGGAGTGGGTCCAGGCGTGAGTTACTAGAGCTTGCGCTGTGCTGAGAAGATGGCTGCATGCATGTGCTGACTGACCAGTAGTTGGTAAATTGGCCAGCACACATCGGCTTGCGAAAGACCGAAGTCTTTAAACACAAATCCTCACGCCTAACAAGGGTGTCTAAGAAAGGAAGGGCATTGACTGACTCCAGTTCGATGGTGAATTTAATGAAGGGCAACAGAGAGTTCAGGCGGCGTAGGAGCCAGTCTCCTGACTCCCGAGGGATGACCACAAACACATTATTATTATTATTATTAGCCATATGGTGCAAGGAAGCCTCAGGCTTATGCTGCACCAACTAAAAAAAATTCCTGCATTACCCTGAGAGAGAGAGAAAAATAGAAAGAATCACCAAGAAAGAGAAGAATAGTGATATCCAGCTCAGGATCCTGGGTGTGCCAAGCCCATACTCACCAGATGTGAGTCCCTGGGGTATCGTCCACTTACTGGCACCAAAAGGCTATGGGATCTGGAAAACCTACAAATGCTCGTGCCCCCCCCCCCCCCAGCTCCTCCATTGCAATGTTTGCCATGACTGAAATAACCGGTGAACCCATGGCTGTGCCATGTACCTGCCAGTAAATGGACTCACCAAACATAATGGCACCACCAGTCAGGCACAATTTAAGGGCGATGCATATGTCATCGGAAGTTAGAGAAGATCTGCTGCTTAGGCTCTGGTCGTTGTCTAGAAGCTCCTTTGCACATGTGATGGCTAGTTGGACCGGGATTGAAGGGAAGTGAAGAGAGATACCACATCAAATGAGGCCATAACCTGGTCATCTGAAATGGATAGTCTACTAACTTGGTCCAAGAATTTTCCACTGTTTGAAATTGTATGGGTAGTCTTGCCCATCTGGGGCAAGAGCAGACCGAATACAAACATGCATAGTTCGTATGCTGGTGAACCACAATAGGAGATGATGGGTCGTAAGGGTACACCCTCCTTGTGTACCTTTGGTAGCCCGTAGAACTGTGGAATTTGGCACCCAGTGGCATGTAGTTGCCAATGTGTGGACTCAGTGATCTTCCCTGATCGAAACCAGGTGTAGACAAGGCACTTCAGACTCCCATTGTTCTAGAATCTTGATGTTGGAGGCAAGCACAGCTTCGTAGACAGAAATGTCTTGTAGAAGTGATAGGGCTTTCGTGTTGTAGTCAGATTGTTTTAAAACGACCACTTGACAACCCTTGTCTGCTGGCAAACTGGAGTCATCACATTTCAATGAGCCGAGGGCAGTGATTTGACGCCGACAGGATGGGCACATTGCAGTACCGCTGAAGTTTTCAGTCTAATCACATTTGTAGCTTCCTCAGGGATACATGTTAATGATGCTTCAACACCCAAGGCAATTTCAGTGATGGGTGAGAATGCCAAGGTGAGTAAATCCACTTGCTCAGCAAACCTATAGGTAAAAACGTTGACGAGACTGCTCTGTATTGGCAAAAAATGCAGGATCAAACATACATTGCCAAAAAGGAAAATACAATGCCAGGTTTCATGGCATCAAAAGATAGGGCCACGCTCTTACTTGGAACTAATGCAGTGGGAGATTATAGATTAAAACCACTGCTTGTGTACCATTCTGGAAATCCTCGTGCATTTAAGGGCATCAATAAAGTCACCCTACCTGTGCATTTCCGATTGAACCAGAGAGCATGGATAACAATATCTCTCTTTGATGATTGGTTTAAATGCTGCTTCATTCCCGAGGTTGAAAATATTGTAAAGATGGTGATATTACTTTCAAGATTTTGCTTCTATTAGATAATGCTCCTGGACATCCTACGCATCTAGACGATTTCAATTCGAATGTGAGATTCATATAATCTACCACCAAACATGACTTAACTCATCTAACCTATGGATCAGGGTGTTATTTCGAATTTAAAAGCATACTATTTGCGCAAAACATTTGCTCAGCCATTGTCTGAGCAAATTTTATTAGAGATTGTTAAGAGATTTTTGTAAATCTTACAATATTTACCACGCCATCTTAAACATTAATAAGGCCTGGGTGGAAATTACTAAAAGTTGTTTAAATGGCACATGGAAGAAAATATGCCCATGGCACATGAAAGGCTTCAAAGGATTTGTAAAAGACGAATCATATGAAGAGGTTAAAGATAAGATTGTAAAAGTTGCAGAGCTACTTCAGAAGAGAAGAAGAGAAGGAATTATCTAATGAAGAACTTATTGACTTTCAGGCAGCAATAGTGAAAGAAGAAAATGTTGATGAAGCTCAAGGTGAACCAAATGAGGATCCAGGAGGCTTCATCACCAGAGAGAGAGAGAGAGAGAGATGGCAGTGGCATTTCACAAAATTGCATCGGCAATGGCAAGGTTTGAGAAGATGGATCCTGACAACAAATGATTCTTGAAAGTTAACAGAGGAGTGAATGATATGCTTGCTTGCTACAAAGAAATCTACGATGAAAAGAAAAAAGCCACCGTCCAGTCATCCATTAATGCGTTCTTTTGTAAGGTTGAGCGGCCAACCCCTTCTAAATCTTCACAGCCCTCAACCTCCACAGCGGCGTACTCATTAGCTGAAGATATCGATTCTGGCAACGATGCTTGAGAGGTATAACTTACTGACATTATTATGCCTGTCTCCTCTCTTTTTTTGTAATTTTATAATTTTGAAATTTTTTTAAATTGCGCACTTTTGTAATTTTTCCTGCGCATAAGATAAAAAAATTGAATAAATACAATAAATAATTTTATTTACATGTTTGTTGAACATTTCTTTTTTGATTCAATCAATTCAGTGAGCACAGTTGCGAGTGCTGCACAAGCATGGGGGAAATTCCGACTTACGTAGCGTTCCGCGGCACACGACCCTTACGTAAGTCAGCAAGTTTCTGTACATGTATACTGGATATAATGCAGCACACTCCATTTCATTTAACCTTGTTTTATGTTGCCATCTATTGGACAGATCTTCAACATCACTGTGATTATATTGCATTACAACATTTGTAAAATAATAAGAGAAGTTTACCTCAAGATAGTATGTAGAACACTTCTGTATGATATTCTCCAGAAATTAAAACGAAAAAATCGAAAATCTTACATTAGAGTAACAAATAATTAAAAATCAATTTAGCACAATTAAAAATAAGAAAATTAATTAAAAGAATTTAATGAAAAAATTGCAAAACGATTTTCGTTAAATTCTTTTAATTAATTTTCTTATTTTTAATTGCGTTAAATTGATTTTTAATCTAAGATTTTCTATTTTTTGTTTTAATTTCTGGAGTGTATCATACGAAAGTGTTCTATGTACTATATTGAGGTAAACTTCTCTTATTTATTTTACAAATATTGATATCAATGTAGAATGTATCGAGCATTACAGCTCTGGTTCATACTGTATAATTACATTGCAACATATCTTCAAAACTGTACATTATAGAAAAAACAATTAAGTTTTAGATCATGATTTGAATCTCTATAAGAATCAGCTATTTTCAATAATCCACAATTTATTACTATTGTGGATGCAGAGCGAAATGGAGACAGAATGAATAATGACAAGTTTAATATTAATTGGAAAACATACATATATTACATTAGATACATACAAAAGTTTTCAGTTAGTTTGTTAACCTTCATCAGTCAAACTGACAGTTAAGAGTGTGGAACATGAGGGCGTGTACTGCCAGTCATGTGTATGTACTGCGTGATGTGATGGTTAATTGTTGGATGTTGAAGCCTGTGGCTGTGATGCATGTGATGGATGCATTGTGTCAAACGTTGGCAATGTTCACATGCGTCACAGCCACAGGCTTCAACATCCAACAATTAACCATCACATCCCGCAGTTCATATCATGACTGGCAGTACACGCCCTCATGTTCCACACTCTTAACTGTCAGTTTGACTGATGAAGGTTAACAAACTAACCAAAAGCTTTTGTATGTATCTAATTTAATATGCCAATTAATATTAAACTTGTTTAATATTAATATTAATTTAATATTAATTAAAATTTATTCTGTCTCCATTTTGCTCTGTGTCCGCAATAATCCACAATAGTAATAATGAATCCAGAGCGCACAGGCCTCTTTAATCAAATTTTCATTTATGCGGCAAAGCTCCTTGTTGATGAGTGTTGTCACAGACTCACTTTGTGTGTATGTGTGCCTGGATATAAATGGACTGATGGAACAATTCAGATTTGAACTCTGAGTTGAAGAATGGTGGATATTCATTGATTTGTCTGAAATTAAGTTTAAAGGCAATTTTATTACATAACAGAAACATGAGATTTTCAATACTTATAGTCCATTCTTTTAGAGTGAAAGAAACGTATGAGAGCTATATCTCATATGCTGAATGTGTGTGAATATAAGGGACATCACTAGCAGTCACATTGTTGCTTTTACTTAGTTTGTAGCTTGGATTTATGAAGAATTGTTGGTTCTATTGGTTGTGATGCACATACAAACCATGCAGTATTGTTGTTGTTGTTGTTATTTGGTTTTTAGGAGCATTAGCAACTAAGGCCATATTGCTCCGAGGATATGCGGTGGTCATTCCCTGACCTTTCCGCATCCTCCATATTTGGTGGTCACGGGCTCGAACCCCGGTCTAATCAAGAAGCGTGTGCTACGCACTGCTGCTCCTGCCCACCCGGCCCATGCAGTATAAAAAGTGTATGTTGTGTAATGACTTTCTAAGTACACCACTCTCTGCAGAATATTCTATACAATCCCCACCCAGTTTTACATAGAATCCACAATATGCTTCTCTTTTTCCCTCGCCCAGAATCTGGTTAGGAAGTTCAGTTTTGCTGGATTTCAGGTGGTAGGGGAATTAGAGGCAATGACTTAGCAGACGGGGCATCCAAATCTGTAGAGGCCCTTAGTGGTCATGGCCATTTAGTCCTATATACAGATTATAAACTGATAATCTGTCACCATTGTACTGCAGATTGGAAAATATTTTGGAATGAACAAAAGACAAACTAACTGTATCATATAAAACTGGTCATCACGACTTGGAACTCCAGTTTATGTAAAATACACAGAGAGGAAGTTATTCTGGCCAATCTTGCATCAGATATAACTGACTCACCCACTCTTTCTTCCTGAGGGCTGTCATTCCCCCCTCCCCATGCAAGCATTGTGGGGAATGTTTATCTATCTGGCATATGCTGTTTGAATATCCACATTTTAGCTATGAATTACATACCTCATTCACTGCTTTTAAACATCTCCCCAAGACCTCTACACATAGGCAGATTTAACTGATGATGACAGTGTGTCTGAAGTATTTACCCTTTTAAAAATGATAAACTTGTACGAGTCAATAACTATTTTAATCCCCAAAAAAAAAAAAAAAATACTGCTCTCTTCTGTCTGGTGATTATATGTACCATATCTGTTTTAACTATTTAATTGATTATTATTTATTATCTAACTTTATTTTCTTTGCCATTGCACAATTATTTGAAAATTATCTGTTGTTTGAAGCTATAAAACTGACTTGGCACATTATAACCTTTGTTGATGTGCCACTAAAACCGAAAACAAACAACCCACTGGTTGTGGATTAGACTGACAGAACAATACTGTTATCAAAAAGTGACCAGCACAAGAAGAGTTCATTCTTCTTGTGTTAGTCAATTTTTGTACTTCTTTCTTTGTTGCAATAAAGCTAGGCACAATGAAAAATTTTGTAAGGGATCTAGGTTAAGAAAATGATGACTAACTATTTAAATAAAAAATTTCCCAAATTAAATTATGCTAAATTCATACAGGAATCTGTAAGACCACAAATTAGAAAACTATTGTGTGACAGTGCAGTTTCAAATAAAAACTAAACTTCATCCAGATAGCTACATGACAGTCCTTTAAATCCTTAGTTCCTGGACTTTTACTTAATATAGAAGAAAATTATAAATAGCTGGTGGAAAAACCTCTTGTATAACAAAAAATTTAAGATATCTCTTAAAATAAACTATGTTCACATCTGGATTTTTTCCGCATAACTAGGTTGGAGTTAGTGATGGACAAAGTGAATGGTTTCATGAAGTATAAGTATAGTGGAACATTTCTGTCAAGGAAGGTGGGAAACAGCCTTGATTGGTGACTGTTGTATTTTGCAAAGAGAAAAAATAATTTTATTTTATTGCGATATATTTTTGCAAGATATGTGAGCATGTATGCTGATGTCTTGCAAAATATAAAAGATATCAAAAAACTGGGCATAATACAATATTATACAGCATATCAATTTTAGTTGAGAGTAACTTACCAAAAAAAAATAATAAATAAATAAATAAAATTAACTAATGTAATTAATTACAGGGACCATTACCATTAGAACCAACACTTCTTGGAGAAAGAGCAATGAAATGTCGAGCATATGCTAAAGCTTTACATTATAAAGAAGATGAATTTCATAAAGCCCCTACTAGTGAAATTTTGGAAGCCTTAATCAGGTAAAAATTATTCTAATTGCATATTTTTGTATATTATATATTTTCATATATAAATTTGTCATTTTTTTCCTCCAGCGTTTAATCCTATATACTTGTATAATTAGTAATAATATTGTTTTTTTTTCCCTCCTATCTCATCCTTATTTATTACGTTGAATTAGCCTCTCCTGTAAACCCGTGGCTTGTAGCTGTGAAAGGTGTTGTGTATGCTGTGTGACTTTTGTATGCAATAAAGAGTTCTTCTATTTATGAAGGCTTATGTGAATTTAAAATTAATACTGTATTTTACTATTAAGAAAATATAAATATTCAAAGTTCCAAAAGTCTGGCAAAAAATTAAAAATTATTTATAGGAAAAAAATTAGTCAAAGAAAAATGTAATTTTTACAGTATACCTACAAGTTTTGAATTTTTTTTTTATGGAATCAAAACTTTAAGCTCCATATATCACTGGAAAGTAGTAGGGTAATCCCTAATAGATATGTGCAAACTTGTCTGGAAATCTGAGTTTCTTCAAAGATCAGCATAGGAGACTAAAGAATCCTTTTTTTGCAAGATATGACATGACTTAGTTTTAGATGAATTGAAATTACATAGGTTATCTTCTTCGAATTGGAGAATTGCCTTGAGATCAGCATTTAAGGATATTTGAAAAGGTAAACCCGTTTGTACTGGGCAGGGTTTCTCAAACTGAGAGGTAGAATACAATGTGTTATGATCAGAAACACTATGGATAGAAATTTGCAGTCAATGGAAAAAAGGTCATTAATATACAAGAGGAATAGTGTTGGAGAAAGAATTGAACATTGAAGAACACCAGTATTAGTGGAGTATAATAGTAATAATATTTGCCATTTAGTGCAAGGATGCCACAGACTTTTGCTGCACTGGCAAAAAAAAAAAAACACCAAGTAGATAAGAAAATACAAATTATATGCTTCCATCCTTGTACAGGTAACTATCCAGTTGATCTTTGAATTTATTCAAACTGTCAGCCTCAACTACCTGTGAGGACAACTTGTTCCAGCAAAATCAACAACTCTCTGGCTAAAGAAAACTTCCTACTTCCTATCAGGCGACAGAGAAGCCTATGGCAGATATAAGCTAGTCTGTAATCAAGTCACAAAGGAGGTTAGGCAGGCAAAGGCAGATTACGAGAAATCGTTGGCAAAGGTTGCTAAGAAAAACAGCAAGGATTTCTTTACTTATATAAACTCTAAAAGGAAGGGGATGAATTAGATTGGTCCACTTGATATCGATGGTTCGACTGTTGATGATTCTGCTCAGATAGCAAACAAACTGACTGAGTATTTTGCACGTGAAGAGTTATATGTGGAAATTTACCTTTAGCCAGTGGGTGATTAATTGCTGGAACAAACTTCCATCTGTCGTTGTGGAAGTTGATAGGGTAAATAAATTTTTAGGAGGAACTAGACAAACATTTAGAGGGAATGGTTGTGTGATTTTTTTTTGGCTGATGCTACATAAGCTTATACACTTGCTTTCTTGCATCACATGCCACAATTACTATTATAATCTAATCTAAACCTCAATCCCTGTAATTTGAATTTATGCCCCCTAGTTCTGGAATTATTCATAACAGTGAGAATTCCACCTTCATTCATTTTGTTAATTCCTCTCAGAGCCTTATTAAAGCTCTGAGAGGTGATAAACCTCAATAAACCTCAATCTGGTCATGTCTGAGGTGCCTGGTTGCCAAGCTCCATAGCCCATATACTTGGAGTCTTTGAGTTGCCCATCTTTGTACCCTTTCAAGGAGTTCAATGTCTTTTTCCAGATCTGGTCTTACAATTGCCTTATACAGTAGGACTATGACCTCTCTACCTCTAGAGGATAACATTCGATAAATCATCGATAGGACACCATGAATATTCCTGGTTACTGTTTACACTGTTTAGAAAACTTCATATCTGCCCATATCATAATGCCCATATCCCTTTCCTCTTCCACTGTTTTAAATTCAACCCCCCTCCCCAAGTGTATAATTTATTTGGGGGTTACTTTCCTCCAAGTTTGTAAGACCTTGCATTTAGCAGAATTAACAGATGGCTGCCACTTCTCTGATCATCTTTGAAGTCTGTTCAAGTCATCCTGAAGGAGCACCTCTTGGCATTGATCATTAAAAGACTGTCAATCTTTACGTGATCTGCAAATTTTGACATAGTCTTCTAGAGGGATGACCAATGCAAAGTATCTATTCAGTTCATCCGCAACATCTGCTGGGGATAAGGGTCCAATCTGATTTGCTTTCTTCTTTTCTTTATGTTCACATCCATGAATATTCCCTGTTCCCTTTATCGACCTCATTTATGAAATTAATAAACAACAGTGATTGAAGAACCGATCCTTGAGGGACACCACTCCTGACATTATATCAATCTGAACAATATATCCATTAATCACAACCCTCTGCCTTCTGCTCTGTAGCCAACCAGCAATCCATCTTAGAATCATACCAGTAATCCCAACTTGTTCAAGCTTATTCAGTAACCTCTCATGAGGGACCGAGTCAAAAGGGACTGAGCTAAAAGCCAAATAACCTATGTTGAAATTGTTCTCTAAATACAGCTCATGAGTAACTGTCAAAAAAGCCTACTGATTTAGTTAAATGTGATTTTTCCTTAACAAAGCCATGTTGTGTGGCTTTCAGAATGACATAAATGTCTGATTGTTCCTGGATTGCACTCTTAATCATTGCCTATAAGATTTTTCTACCACTATGGTTAGTCAGAATGGTTAGTCTACACCAAGTCAGACTAACCATTCTGAAGTTACCATCTTCACCCTTTGAACTTCCTCTAGATATTGGCAATATGTTGGCACTTCTCCAATTCAAAGGAATCTCCCCCCCCCAAGCACAAAGATATCCTCATAATTAACCTCAATGGTTCAATACGGTCCCTGTTGCTCTCCCTCAAAACTACAGGGTATATTCCATCAACTCCAGGAGCCCCACTTGCCTTTATACTCAAAGCGTTTTCAAAAAACAGTCATCTATAATTACATCACTAATTTCATATAGCTCAATCTCACTTGTACAATCTCTTTTCGGCATGAAGGGTCTTTCATCGGTAAAGACCAATGCAAAGTATTTATTCAGTTCATCCACAACATCTGCTGGGGACAAGGGTCCAATCTGATTTGCTTTCTTCTTTTCTTTATGTTCACATCCATGAATATTCCTTGTTCCCATTCTTTGTTCTCTTAGGCAATGCTTTCTCATATGCATCCTTGACCTATCTAACCATATTTGTGGTATTATTATAGATAAACCTATACCTGTTGTAATCTTTAGTACTCTTCATTGCTCCCATGCTATCTTTTTCTGTGTTTAACTATCCCATTTTATCTTTTTCTGCTCTATTTGACTGGCTAAATCTACAGTCATCCATTTCAGCATCCTTCTCCTGCAATATTTTCTTTAAAGATATGTATGCATTCATGGCTTCTGTGATTTTTACTTTAAAAGTATTCCATAATTCAAATGTATTTGATAACCCTCAACAATCCATCCAATTCATAGATGCCATATAGTGCCTTAAACTGTCAAAGTCCCGTCTTCTGAAGTTAAAACCCATGCCTTTACCTACTGCAACACCTTTCTTCATCTTCCAACTGATGATTGCATGATCACTTCCTGATAGTGGTTCCTATACTTTAAGCCCTGTGATGTCATCTGATTCATTAGTAATGATGAGGTAAAGAATATTCTCACTGTAGTACTTTCTCTAACACTGGTAGAAATAATAATCATCTAGTTTGTTTAAAAAAATTTTCCCCATTTTGAGTTTCCCTCCCACTTATTCCAATCAATATGGAGCAGATTAAAGTCACCTATAATAAAACATTCACACTTGCTTGCCCATTCCATCTTCATGTAAAGTTGTAATGGGTAATCAAACTGTCATATTCTTCACAGTCTTCTGGTCTGTAGATTACTCTGACTCTCATTATTCCTTTGCTTCCCACTAACTCACGCTATACAGATTCTATGCTGGCAGATGTAACTTTGGACTCAGCAAAAGCTCTCTTCACACTCAGGCTGTTTTTGATAAGAAGCAGGACCCCTCCACCCCTTCTATCTTTTCTAAATACATTATACATATTGTGGGGGAACTCTTCATCCACAATTTCTGGATGGCACTATGTTTATGTTAACCCTGATAAATCAGTATTAGTTGTCCTAATCAGGAGTTCAAATTCAGCCATTTTATTGATAACACTCTTGACATTTTGGAGAAGTTAGAAGACAGAGAGCCATAGAGAGCAAACATTTTAGATCATGCCAAACACGATCAAAAACCTTTGAAATGTCAACAGAAACTGCTTGAGTTTTACTTTTTCATTGAATTTGCCCAGAATGTCACCACTGAATTGACACTGATGGAATTCATAGTGACGATCATTGGTCGGATGAACGATTTCTAGATAGTTTAGGAGTTTGCACCTGATGGATTTCTCTATTATTTTAAAAATAATAGAAGTAAGTGCAATGGGACAGTTATTGGATGGAAAGAATTTGTCACCCTTTTTAGGAACTGGATGGATATGAGCAAATTTCCAAGCAGAATTAAAAGCTCCTATAGAATAAGGAGGTGATTATCCTGTTATATAAGGCAGTGATCAGGCCACAGCTTGAAGCTTGCATACAGATCTGGCCGCATCATTTTAGGAAGGATGTGGATCTGTTGGAATGGGTGCAGAGAAGAGCAACAAGATTAGTGAGGGGGAACAAAAGGGTGCTCTTACTAGGAAAGGTTTTAGTTCTGCAAATTGCAGCATCCAGACTCTAGCCATCTCCAAGATCGGATTGAGGTGTTTAAAGCTTTAAATGGATTGAGTATGCTCGTTGCTGTTGGCTTACTTCCATTTGTTCAAGTTACACACATGTGGGGGATGGTTGCAGAATAGATATCTGGAAATTTGGCTTCAGCCAGCAGAAAATTGATTCTTCATATAGACTTTCACGTGGTGTTGGATAATTGGATAGTTTGAATAAATTAGTATTAGTGTTAGTAGTAGCGAACTATGCAAGAAAGCAAGCTTACTTGTACAGCACAAAAGAAAAAAAAAACTTCCATTTCACTTATACGTCCACTCCAATAGCTTGTCTAGGTCATCCTTGAATTCAGCTACCCACTTCCAAAACACGAGATGTAAGTTTGTTCCAGCAATCAAACCACCTGCTGCATAAAGGCAAACTTCTGAACATCTATTCTGCAACTATCCTTCCTCAATTTGAATTTATGCTCCATCATGTGTGGCATCTGAGCAGAAGGAAGAATCCCATCAACATTAAGCTTGCTCAATCCATTTACACCTAATCAGATCACCTGTAAGGTGATCTGACTAGGTGTAAATGTCTCCAGTTTATGCAATTTACAGAACTGAAGCCTTTCTTGATAAGAGCACCCCATTCTTTCCCTCACCACTCATTGCCCAGTTCAAGCAGTTCTACATCCTTTCTAAAATTAGGCCTCCAGACAGGGCCGTACTTACACTTCTCGGGGACCTGAGGTGCTAAGCTCTCATGGGACCCCCTTTAAAGATACCAGAGGCCAAAAAAAAAAATTATTTTTACCGATCTGTTTAAACAGCAACGTTGTAATACTGTGAAATATAAAGATGAGTACTCTGTGTCACAGCAGCCTGTGAGGGTATGATGTCCAGCCACACAGCTTGGTGGGTCATAACGTGGTCAGCGAATCGACTTCCACCGCCATGTTTCATGACCAGTGTCCTCTGCCATTTCACAAGTATCTCCTAATTTCACATCAAGATGTTGGGTGAATTTGGACAATCCTGGGTTGGATCCCCCACCGGAATCCAACCCAGGCTACCTACACCGTCAGATGCACGCTATGGGGAGAGCCCAACAACAATAAAGTATAATACACAAATAAGTACGACTAACTAATTTTATTACAAAAACAATATCAAAAATTGTGTTACAAAAATATTTGTAAAAGAATAAGAGAAGTTTACCTCAATTGATATGTAGAACACTTCCATATGATACTTTCCAGAAATTAAAACGAAAACAATTAAAAAAATTGAAATTGTTACATTACAGTAAGAAATAATTAAAAATCAGTTGAACACTCAATGCATATAAATATTCAATGACAGAATCTGCTTTGGGCTCAGAAATACAAATATTAACCAGCAGATTCTTAAACAGGGCTTGCTAACTGAATTAAGTACAAGCTAAGGATAGGATAAAAAAAACTACACCAACCAATAATAGTAATATCAAAAAATACTTTATTTCAGTCCCATATGTTGAACAGTGGCACAAACAACTTAACAGATTTTTTAAAGATACTGAATTTAAAATTGTAGCCAGGCCAATACGGAAATTACAATAAACACACAGCATTAATGTAATCTGATGAAAAAGACTGTTCACCACTTGTGTTTGTTACAGGCATTGTGAGAAATATTTTCAGAATTGTTTTGACATTTGGAAATGTTGATTTAAATCCATTATTAATAATATTGTACATATTACTCAATATTTGAAACATTTTTTCCTTTGGCATAGTTGCTACTATTATGTTTAATGCCTTTTTAAATATTAATATATCATTGTTTTAATTACTGCTTCATTTGATTCATTGTTTATTGACAGATTTCAGATTTTTAATTGAAATGAGATTATAGTAACATAGCTGATTTAACTGATAATGCTATCGATTCAATATAAATATTAACACTCAAATCAATTCATATTTTAAGAGTGAGAAAACAAAAACCTTTCAATAAGAAAAACGTATGTCGCAGTTGCAATAGATAGCAATATTTAAATTTTCTGTTACAACAGAATCAAAATTTATTAAACGACAACACTACAGGAACTCCCGACTTACATAATACTCAACTTATGGAAATTCAACGTTATGTAAGTTTTTGCCGGCCGGTACAAACTTAAAAAAATCGTGGAAATATTTTGCATCCTGTAGGGGAAAATGGAGTTATTGTGAAAATATTATGTGAACCCAATAAAACATTTTTTTTTTTTTTTTTGGAATTCATTGCAAGTTCTTGGAAGTTGAAAATTTCGCTACATATCTAAGATATTTATCTCTTTAAAAGGTCATATTTATAATGAAAATTGCACTACACTTTCATCGTTATCTTATATTCCCATTAATCAATTTTGAATGCCTTTGTGATATTTTTCTAAAGCATGTTTCTGGAGATCATGACCATAAAACAACAAAAATAATTTGCACTTTCCAGTTTATTGGGCTTTTCTGTTAGTACAGTCTATTATAAAAGAGTAGTAAACTCAATCTTATTGCATTTGCGATAATACTGATAACTGCAATTGTGTGGGTTTTTATGCTATTATGGTGAAATGTGTTCCCCTTCACTGAAATTTTCAATCATATAAAAAACAAATTTTCAGAAGCTTCTCTTCATTCCTATTTACATATTACAATGATGAAGGGAAAGCGACCAACAAAAAGTGCAAGTGCTGGCAGTGCCAGGAAATGAAACAAAATTGATTTAGAAATGAAGATGAAAATGATTAAGAAGTACGAAGCAGGACAAAGTTTGTCATCCATTGCAAGGGAATTAGGTCTCGCTGCTTCAACAGTGAATACTATTGTAAAGGACAGTGCACTATATGCACACTGTCAAAGGATCAACACATTAACATCAGCAGTGATCATAAAACAGCGTTCATTTAATATATAAGGAATTATATATCAAAGATGGAACAGCTGTTAATAAAGAAAATCAGATTCAGAAGCAAGTGCCCCTGAGTCTAATGACAATTCAAGCAAAAGCAACAAGTATTTATGAAGATATTAAGGATAAGTATGGCGAACCTCAAGCCAAGTTCGTGGAAAGCAACGGGTGGTTTAATAGATTCGAACATCACGCTGGTTTCCAAAACATTAAAGCATGCAGTGAAGTCAGCTCGGCAGCGGCAGAGAAATTTTGTGATGTGTTGAAAAAAATTATTGATGAAGGCGGCAATTCAACGCAGAAAATTTTTAACATTGACGAGACTTCTCTGTATTGGCAAAAAATGCAGAATCGAACATACATTGCCAAAGAGGAAAATACAATGCCAGGTTTCAAGGCATCAAATGATAGGGCCACGCTCTTGCTTTGGGGCTAATGCAGTGGGAGATTACAGATTAAAACCACTGCTTGTGTACCATTCTGGAAATCCTAGTGCATTTAAGCGCATCAATAAAGCCACCCTACCTGTGCATTTCCGATCGCACCAGAGAGCATGGATAACAATATCTCTGAGGATTGGTTTAAATGCTACTTCATTCCCGAGGTTGAAAAATATTGTAAAGATGACGACGTTACTTTCAAGATTTTGCTTCTATTAGATAATGCGCCTGGAAATTACGCATCTAGATGATTTCAATTCGAACGTGAGAGTCATATGTCTACAGCCAAACACGACTTCACTTATCCAACCTATGTAACAGGGTGTTATTTCAAATTTAAAAGCATACTATTTACACACATTGCTCAGGCATTGTCTGCAGTAGACGATGATAAAAATTTTACGTTAAGGGACTTTTGAAAATCTTACAATATTTGCCACGTCATCTTAAACATTAATAAGGCTTGGGCAGAAATTACTAAAAGTTGTTTAAATGCCATATGGAAGAAAATGTGCCCACGACATGTGAAAGGCATTGAAGTATTTGAAAAAGACAAATCATATGAAGAGGTTAGAGATAATATTGTAAAAGTTGCAGAGCTACTTCAGTTGAAGGTTGATGCCAAAGACGTGGAGGAGTTAATAGAGGAAGAAGAGAAGGAATTATCTAATGAAGAACTTATTGACTTTCAGGCAGCAATAGTGAAAAAGAAAATGCTGATGAAGCTCAAGGTGAACCAAATGAGGACCCGAGACGCTTCATCACCAGAGAGAAAGCAGTGGCATTTCGGGAAATTGCATCGTCAATGGCAAATTTTGAGAAGATGGATCCTGACAATAAACGATTCTTGAAAGTTAACAGAGGAGTGAATGATATGCTTGCTTGCTACAAAGAAATCTACTATGAAAAGAAAAAAGCCACTGTCCAGTCATCCATTAATGCATTCTTTTGTAAGGTTGAGTGGCTGACCCCTTCTAAACCTTCACAGCCCTCAACCTCCACAGCAGCATACTTATTAGCTGAAGATGTCGATTCTGACAACGATGCTCGAGAGGTAAAACTTACTGACATTATGCCTGTTTCCTCTTTTTTTTTTGTAATTTTATAATTTTGAATTTTTTTTTAAATTGCACACTTGTAATTTTTCCTGCGCATGAGATAAAAAATTGAATAAATACAATAAATAATTCTACTTACATGTTTGTTGAACATTTCTTTTTTGATTCAATCAATTCAGCGAGCACAGTTGCGAGTGCTGCACAAGCACAGGGGAAATTCCGACTTACATTGAGTTCCGTGGAACGCAACCCTTAGGTAAGTCGGGGAGTTGCTGTACTTTCAGTGAGATAGACACATACCTGTATTTACTTCAGTGTGTGCACTCCTACGTATCACACCTTAACTTTGCTGCACATCAACAATTAAACTAAATGTTATAGTTTTCAGGTTCAACTTATATAGACTCTCATATCCATGGGTGGTCCAATTAAAATAGTTTCTGTAGAACGAATAAAATTTCCATATAATACTCAATCAATAGTATAGCAATTGCTGAATTATCTGTACTCACTTCTATTAAGCATTAAGATAATTAAGCAATTACTATATTGAGTATTAACACAACATGGTACTTTAAGAATTACTGTAAAAATCTTTCAATTTCGATATAACCAACGAATTTCGAGAGACCTGAGTATGCATTGTTCACACCTCTGGCCTTTAGGCAGTGAAGCTGCTGCTGCTGCTGTAGAAAGCATGAAATTAAGAGCTAAGAGGATTAATATTTCACAGTTTAGTGGTGTTCATAACACATTTACAACTGCCTCTCCCACATACTGTACCGAGAAGTCACACTGGTCAACTGCTTTCTTGTGTTCATAGCCAGTGGAAAAGATTAAGGCATATTCCCAATGCAGATAATATGCCGTAGTCAACCCGTTCTTGCTGTTATACCCTATTAGAGAATTAGGAGAGAGTGATTTTCTTTTATTCTGGAAATTAATCTGTTCTTTCGCAGAAATGAGTCATGCACACTTTCAGTAAATTTCACCTGTCTCTGTTTACATGGTAGGTACAAGTGGGCCCTAGTTTAGATCAGGGCATTAAAAAAAGAAATCACTTTAAAAATTTGAGATTATCATGAGGCCAGACATTAGTGACAATGGGATAATCACCTCCTTATCCCTGCCAGCAGAATTCCTGTATATCATTGACAAAATCCCCATGCTTGCCTTTGTCAGCTTGTCTGCACTGCTCAGAGAACTTCATATCTGACTGCACACTTTTCCCCAGATAGCTTTAATTTTTCACTAACCTGAGTGTAGTACCATACAGTTGTTATTGATACTCTGGGATTACTGCTACCCATATTCAGCAGTTTGCATTTGTTGATGTTAAACTTGAATTGCCATTTCTCAGCCCATATGTCTAATTTTCCTAGATCTTGTTGCAGTAGCCTACTGTATTTACTGTTATTAACCACCCTTCCAACCTTTGTATCATCTGCAAACTTAGGTATTAAGCCTGATATACCTTCATCAGTATCATTAATAAATACACAAATCAACAATGGGCCCAGGACCGAACCTTGGAGGATTCCATTAATAACATTAATTCACAAAGACCAGTGATAACCACTCCCTTTTTCCACTCAACCCTTCCCTTTATCCATAGCATTAACTTGTCCTTAATGCCACAGTGCACCAATTTGTACAGCAGTCTTCAGGTAGGTATATCTACGTGTATGATTCAATATTATTTTTTGCATCCATTTCCTTTGTGACTGCATCATAGTATCCATATCCAATCAGATTGGTCACACAACATTTCCCTTAACAAACCCATTCTCTGAATGATGTATAACTGCATCCTGTCTTGATGGTCCTGCATTACTTCTTTAACCAGTGACTCCATTATTTTCCTTGAAACAGAAGTTAAGCTTTCCTTTCCTTTCCACTGCCAAGTATTCTAGTGACATCTCACCTTGCTCAGTCCTTGGTGTTGATAAGGTCAGAGTTTTGTCCATAGTTTAGTATTTTTTTATACTACATTTCATTTTTTACAACTAGTTGAGTTTCACAAGGTTTTAGATTTTTTCAAGTTTTAATATGCAAACCATCATTTATAATAGTTTACTTATTAAACATTCTATATCATTCATGAATTCATGATATAGAATTTTAATGAAATTTCTTATTTTCTCTGTTTTAGTTGTATGTCTTGAAAAGAGAACACAAAAGGGGATCCAAAAAATTGACTGTTGTTTGGTAGAATTGATTTAATTTGAGTGACTTGTCTTGGTGTAACGTTCAAGTTTCGTTAAATTGATTAGTTAAGCATAATTTTCTTAATTTTGTGTGTTCATCTCCATATTGAAAACATAATTTGCTTTCCTTTATGTCTTTTACATCATATCAATTATAGAACATTATTTATTTCCTGAATCTCATTTCCCATCTCATTATTTATTTCCTGAATTTGCTTCCTCATAAGTTCCTCATGCTTCCAATCCTTTTAGGCTTGGAACATTATTTTACTTGTACATGCAGGATCTGCTGCTACATCATAAGTAGTACAGAATTTCAAAAAAATGTATTAATAGGATATTACTTGTGGGCTTCCTTTCACTATGACAAACTGTAACAACATTTAAATCGTATAATTCAATAAGCTAAAACTAGTTAGTTAATGTATGCAGTGTGTTACATTTCAGACACATTAGCAAATAGTAACAGTTTGTGATTTATAACAAAAAAAAAAAAAAAAAAAAACCAAAGAACAACTACTTTTATGTGTGAACATTGTTTTTGTGAATCTGCCGCATTGCCCGGCGCCTCCGTAGCCAGGTGGGAAGGAGCAGCAGTGCGCAGCACACGCTTCTTGATTAGACTGGGGTTCGAGCCCGTCACCACCAAATACGGAGGATGCGGAAAGGTCAAGGAATGACCACCGCATATCCCGGAACAATATGGCCTAGGTTGCTAATGCTCCTAAAAAAAAAACCAACAAACCAACATCTGCCACATTGCCCATTTATTCCTCCAACCAGAGAATAGCAATAAATATAATATCCAGAGCTTCACCTACAGTGTGCAGTATGCAGATAGCCTATGCATTATGTTTGAAAAAAAACAAAGGCTCTGCCTGAACTTTTCAAAATGAAATATCAAGTTACTTTAGAAATTTCAAAAAATATTTTCATAGATATATTGTTTTCATGGAATTGAAACCCTAAATCCTGTGTTGTGATCCATATTAGCTGTGATTTGTGGTGTTCTCTTAGTACTTTTTAGTTGCTCCTATATTGTAGAATATTGTTAATATTAAAAATAGCAAGTGCTTCTCTTTAAGTAACTCACCTCACTATCTGTTAAGGTTAATGATCATGAAAAGTGTGGATGAAAAGTTTTAAAACTTTTGAAAAATCTTAATTTAAAATGAACATTTCATAAGTTTTATGGGAGAACATTATACTATATGTTCATATGCTGTGGAAAACAATATGGGAGAACAATATACTATATGTTCATGTGCCGTGGACAGCTTGATCGTGGCTTAAGGCACATTCGAGCTGTTCCTCCGAACAGGTCGCCAAAATTAAGAGGGCGCAAAATTCAACGACAATTCATTGATTTGCTGTAAATTTCAGCTGTTAACAAAATTCATAATAACAGGTGTCCTGGTATGGACCTCATTGAAGGGGAAGTTATTAAGCATTTCCTCAAACTGTTTCATGAGCATCTTCTGGTTTTCAACAAATGCCTTCATGAATGAATTTTCCCCCCACCTTGGAAGGGTGCTCTTCTTAAGATCATTTTGAAGTCACCTGAAAAGCCTAAAACTGAGCCCTCTTCTTATATCCAATTGTGCTGCTTCCCAGTTTGGGCAAGGTTTATGAATGCATTCTTTCACAGCGAATATTGCAATATATGCAAGAAAATTTGTGGTTCTCAAATAAACAGTATGACTTTACTCCTGGTCATGGTACAGAGGATGCTTTAAAATCTTTGGTTAAATTGATTAGAGATTCAAATGCAAAATATGTTCTTGGCATTTTCGTTGATTTTGAAGGGGCTTTTGATAATATCTCTTGAGACAGTGTGTTATTGATGCTTCATCTTGCAAAATGCTCCCATCAGCTTTATAGCATCATAGTGGATTATTTTAAGGAAAGATCTTTTACGGTTAAGTCTAGTTGGAATTCGGTAACTAGATCTGTTATTCTAGGTTGTCCGCAAGGAACTGTTTTTGGGCCACTAATGTGGAAATTGGTATTAGAGGATTGGTTACGAAAGGAATATAGTCATGTTCATATGATCGTATATGTGGATGACCTGGTAATCTTAGTTGAAGGCTCTTCACGACTACAAATTGAACAACAATCTAATGAAATAATAAAAGATCTGAATGCTTGGTGTTACTTCCATAAATTGGCGCCTCCATGGCCAGGTGGGAAGGAGCAGCAGTGCATAGCACACGCTTCTTGATTAGACCGGGGTTCGAACCCGTCACCACCAAATATGGAGGATGCGGAAAGGTCAGGGAATGACCACCGCATATCCTGGAGCAATATGGCCTTAGTTGCTAATGCTCCTAAAAACCAAACAACAAACAAACAAACAAACTTCCATAAATTAACAATAACCAGGTCAAAAACAAAAATATTATTGCTAAAGGGGAACCTATCTGTTCATAGAGAACCTCATATTCTGATTGGTTGTGAAAGTTTAAAGTCCATTAAGAATATTAAATATCTTGGAGTCTTCGTTGACAGAGGTCTTAGATTTGACACCCATATCAATTTTCTATCTGGAAAGGTTGCAAAACTTGTTAACATGATAGCAAGAATTACTAGGAAGGAATGGGGTATTAGAGGTAGAGCATTATCTCTTCTTTATGACTGTGTTTTCCTTCCTATTGCTCGTGGTATCTCAGCTTGGACAGACTCTGTTAATTTTGAAAAATATATAAGAAAACTGTATTCCATTCAGAGGATGATGCTCCTGAAGATAGTTCTAGTTTGTAGAACTGTCTCCACTGATGCACTACAGATTGTCACAAGGAAAATGCCAATTTACCTCTTTCTGATTTACAGAATAATGACTTTCAACATTCGGTGTGGAACTCCTTTTATTATTTGTGATCTTGAGTTGGATTTGGCTAATGATTCTAAGAATGAGGCCAGGCAAATCTTAGATATCTTAATTACTCTTTGGAATTATAGATGGGCTAACTCAAATAAAGGTGAAATAACTTGCAGGTTCTTTCCCTATGTTGTTGATGTTCTGCCAGAAAAATGGTTTGTGCCTAATCTACAAACTATGTTCTATTAACCAGCCATGGTTCATTTTTTGCAAAGCTGAATCAGCTGGGTATTTCAGAAAGGTCACAGTGTCACTGCACGGCTCTGGAGACATGATGTCATGTTTTATATTATTGTCCTGGTACTTGGATCTCAGAAATGAATTTTTATTTGCTAGACCCAATCTTGCTCACCTGACTGAGGGCGATGAGGCTCAATTAATTAAGCCTGAGGAAGAGTTCCAGTCTTTTCAAAAATTTTCCAAGAAATTATTCCAGAGTAGATTTGTGCTGCTTGAACTTGAGGAAAGAACAGTAGAAAGCTTATAGACTATTGACATGAATTCTGTGTAACAGTTAAAGATGCTGAAATAAACAGTGTAATTGACCTGGTAGTTAATGATGTCATATGGCTCATTGTGTCACGTGCTTGTCCTGTGGTTCTTTGTGCCACAATTTATATTTCTGATTTATATTTCTGTATATCATATGAATGTGTATATAATAATTAGCATTAGCATTAGTAGAGGCATTTGATGAAAGAAAGCAAGCTTATGCAGCATCAGCCAAAAAAAAAAAAAAACCCACTTCCACTTCACCCCTCTGTTCGTTCAAAATACCTGTCCAGCTGAGCCTTAAACTTATTTAGGCTATCAACCTCCACCACAAGGGATGGCAGTCTGTTCCACCAACCAACCACCCGCTGGCTAAAGGCAAATTTCCGCACGTCTATCCTACATCTGTCTTTCCTCAATTTGAATTTATGCCCTCTCAGGTGATTTTTCTGAGCTAGAGGAAGAATCCCATCAGCATTGAGCATGCTTAAACCATTCAAGGCTTTATACACCTCTATCAGATCACCTCGCTGGTGCCTAGTCTCCAGACACTGTAATTTGCAAAACTTAAGCCTTTCTTCGTAAGAGCACCCCTTTGTTCCATTCACTAATCTTGTTGCCCTTCTCTGTACTCGTTCCAGCAGCTCTACATCCTTCTTGAAATGAGGCCTCCAGACCTGTATACAGTACTCTAGGTGTGGCTTGACCATTGCCTTATACAATGGAATAATCACCTCCTTATCCCTGCTGGAAAAATTCCTGTATATCATTGACAATACTCCATGAGCTACTCTTGCAGCCCGTCTGCACTGCTCAGAGAACTTCATATCTGCCTGCACAATCACCCCCAAGTCCCTTTCATTCTCTGCCACTGTCAGTGTAGTACCACAGAGTTGATACGTTGCTCTGGGGTTGCTGTTTCCCATGTGTAGTACTTTACATTTGTCAATGTTAAACTTCATTTGCCACCTCTCAGCCCATCTGCTCAACCTTTCCAGATCCTGTTGCAGCAGCATAGTGTCAGTAGTGTCCTTGACAACCCTGCCAACCTTTGTAGCATCTGCAAACTTGGACATTAAGCTTGATATACCATCATCAATATCATTTATAAATACAGAAAACAACAATGGACCCAACACTGAGCCCTGAGGGACTCCACTAATAACATCAGTCCACGATGAGCAGTGTCCATTGATTACCACTCTCTGTCTTCTCCCCCTCAACCACCCCTTTATCCATAGCAGCAATTTGCCTCCAATGTCACACTGCTCCAATTTGTGTAGCAGTCTTCCATGTGCAACAGTATCAAAAGCCTTTCTAAGATCCAAGTATGTAATATCAAAGTTATTCCCTGCATCCAGCTCTTTTGTGACTGCATCATAGTATCCAATCAAGTTGGTCAGGCAAGACTTTCCCTTAACAAAACCATGCTGTGTCTGAGCTATAACTGAAGTCTTGTCTAAATGATCCTGCAGTGCTTCTTTAACCAGTGCCTCCATTAATTTTCCTGGAACAGAAGTTAAGCTCACAGGTCTATAATTACTTGTTTCAGCCTTTGATCCTCCTTTGTGAATTGGGGTCACATTTGCACATTTCCAGTCCATGGGTACCTCCCCTGAGTCCAAGGAAGCTCTCATAACTATGGCTAAGGGTTTGCTTACTTCCTTTGCTGCCTCCTTTAATATAACTGGATAGATCCCATCCACCCCGGGTGCCTTTCTTGTGTTTATCTTCAACAGTTTCTCCTCCACTTTACTCCCAGTTATTTCAAGATTCTGTAGCTTACTGCTAGAGTTGAATACACCTCTGGCATTCCCCTTGCTGAATAACTCCTCGTGTGAATGTCGATGCAAAATATTCATTTAGTTTGTTAGCTACCTGAGCAGGATCATCAACAGTTGACCCATCAATATCAAGTGGACCAATCTGATTCATCCCCTTCCTTCTAGAGTTTACATAAGTAAAGAACTCTTTGCTGTTTTTCTTTGCATCCCTTGCCAAGGATTTCTCGTAATCTGCCTTCGCCTGCCTAACCTCCTTTGTAACTTGGTTGCATATCAACTTGTATCTATCATAGGCTTCTGTGTCATGTGTTAATTTGTAAGTATCCCATGCATTTTTCTTCTCTGCCATATGCCTCATTAGTTCATCTGACATCCATTTTGGCCTAAACCTTGAACAATATTTCTTAGTTGGTATGTAAAGCCTAGTAGCTTCCAAGATAAGTTCTTTGAATGCTTCCCATTTTGAATTTGCTGTTGGTAACATCATCAGTTGGTCCCACTGTATAGAATTTAAATACTGTCTCAGTCCATCGTAGTCGCCTTTACGGAAGCAATAACCCTTCCCTTTACCCCTAATGGTAGTTACCTCTTTGAGTAAATCCCACTTCAGCACACTGTGATCACTGCCACCTAGTGGTTCATTTATCTGCAGATTCTTAATGCATGAAGAATCACTGCTGATAATCAAATCAAGAGTATTACTCCCTCTAGTTGCCTCCCGAACATGCTGATGTAGAAAACAATCATCCAATAAATCCACAAAAGCCCTGCTAGTGTGTGAGTGACCAGCCCCCAAATTCCAGTCAATATCTGGGAAATTAAAATCTTCCATTATAAGACTCTCTGATTTACTGGCCCACTCTATTTCCCTGTACAGTTTCTTATTATACTCATCAGAGTCATTAGGCCTATAGCACACTCCTACTCTCAATTTTGATCTCCCAATGCTTATGTCACACCAAACTGACTCAACACTGCACTGTCCAGCGATGTCGACTGGCTTCACTTCCTTGGTTTTTATGTGTTTCTTAACTAATAGCATAACCCCTCCCCCCTTCCTATCCTGTCTTTCCTTTTTGTAGACGTTGTACTCCCCAAATTGCAGTTCTGCATCCCTTATATCTGTGTGACACCACGTCTCTGATATCCCAACAATATCTGCCTTTGATGTTTTGAGCAATACCTCAAATTCATCAAATTTATTTACTAAACTCCTAGCATTGGTGTACACGCAAGTATACCTGCACCTGTTTCTATTCTTAGCTACCCTAACACAACCCATGTGTTTACATGTACCGCAATGGCTCCCAGCAGTCTCTGAAATACCATGCATCTTGTTTTTCAGGCTTCTGCTCATTCTAATAGAAGCAGTGCAAGAATCTCTTTCACCTCTGCCAGTGGCTACTGTCAATCTATTGGTCTTTGTCTCCCCCCAAGCTAGCAGTTTTCCGACCCACCTAACACTGCCTCGATAGCATCAGCAAATATTCTTGCACCCTTTCTATTTAAGTGAATCCCATCCCTGTAGAAGCAATCTCTCCTGTTAACAAGTACAGTCCAGGCTGAAAAAAATTCTACCCCTTGAGCCTTGCACAATCTTTCCAGGGCCGAATTGATTGACAAGGCTCTCATCATATACTCCCTCCTATCATCAAGAATAATACAATAGAGAAGTTATATGCTATAGGGGGAAGAACATTAAGAATTAGATTAAATAAGATTAGATAAGACTGAATTACAATAACATGAATTATGGATCAGGGTCATTGCTATCGCAAAAGTACCCTACAGCCATAATGTATATATAAAATATTACTAGTATAAAATACATTAAGTAGATGTTTATGCATGGAAATGAACTAATGAAAATATGGTGTACCCTGGGAGCGATATATGTTGTGAACGAAGGTGGGAAGAAAGGAACTGGAAAAATAATTGTAACGATAGAAAAGTAAACCAAATGAATATTTTTGAAGAGACGACCTAGGTGGAGATAGCATTGCAGAGTCTTTCATAATTTTTGTGTCTTCATCAGAGGTCATCCACCAAAATCATGAAAAAGACAGCAATGCTCTTCCTTCTGTTTCCGACATGCTCTGTATGTCAAAGTACACGTGCGAAAGTCCACGTGGTAATATCAATTTTCAAATTTTGAATAAAATTTGAATAACATTATACCAAGTTTGCAATTACATAATGTGTTAATAAGTTATAGCATACAGAACATGCATGACCTTAAAGAAGTAAGTGGAACGCTATGAAAGTAGAAAAGACAAAGACAAAGGCAAGGAAAATCCGAATGACAAGAACTTACCGCTACATGCCGGACTGACAGAAAAGACTGTGTCAGTGGGTTTCCAGTGTATTTATGCATGGGTACGCTAGCGGCGCCTAGCGTTAGACAAATTTTGGTGTGTGTTTTTTGAAATAACATGGACGATGAAGCTACGCTAGGTTAAATACATGATGCTCAAACTGTCCAGGATAGTTAAGAAATATAATAGCTGACAAAGTAGCGATAGAAGGCAGCTAAACTTTGTTAAGGCAAAAAATAGATTGGGTAAAGTTAGAAAAATAGAGCTCTGATTTCGCGTTCGGTAAACTAATGGCTCACAGGGCATAAGATGTAGAGGCTAGTAAAGTGGAAAGATGATTATGGTAGAGATATGTAGAAGGGTGGTTCGGGGTTGCAAACCCGTTCCTATAGTTAGGACCCTGAACGAATGTCTGGGAGTTAGTGCATCATGTATTTAAGGTCAGTTGTGTTACAAGGTGGCATAATGTAATATAGTTAAGTTAGCATATAATATAATTAAATATAAAATGCCCAAACTTAAATATAAATAAAGTTAAGTATGAACATAATTACAAAATAATTACAAGATAAATACACTGTAATGGGCCAATTGGTGGGTACGAGTTTTCCAGACTGTAAGACACCACAGAGGCCTAGTGTATTGTATTTACACTATATATATACTTGATATGTATGGGATTAATTATATGTCGATAATGCTATTTATATTAATATCTTTTAGATTCTTGTGCCTTAATATGTTAAAGGCTTTACTGATATGATGGCGCAGATATGCTATAGGAAAAAGGTTGTTCTTGAGTTTCTTGTATAATATCCTGATGTTATCAATGGCTGTTTCATTATTGCTGCATATGGTTGCTATTCTGATCCATTGTGCTAGAATAACATTGGCATGTACTTTTTTGGAAATATTTGAATTCCATTGTGTAATGTATATAATATATATGTATATAGCAGAGTTGCCAGTTTCTGGCTAGGGGCCGCTTGCTAATAAAAATGGGAAAAAAAGAAGAAAAAAAAAATAGATAATTAAATGTGCTGACTTTAAAGGGTTAGTTGGACAACAATCTTTAACATGAATGTCAAGGTACATTTTTAAACGCCCACATCCAATACTTCCCAGAAAATCTAAGAAGTGTTAGAAGTGTTATTCACCAGGTCAGTAAAACATGCCAATGAGGTACCAGGGGAGGTGGAATATCAGCATGATAGCTGACTATTGCCTGATGCTGAAGAGGGACTGTAAAGTAGAAGGATCAGCAAGAAAATCAAAAAAACAAAAATTTGACCCATTGTAGATCAGTTTTTAAAATGAGAGGTGAGTGTTTAGTGGGCTTTTTACAACACTACCCTTTTTAATAGTATTGTCAACTTGTATTTAAATATAAAAGTCGGGTAAAAGACTTATATTTAGTAGGATTTTATTATAATTTCAGTGCGCAGATTCTGCCAAAATTAATTGAAATTTGTGAAAAATAAAATAAAATCAAATTTTCTTTTGTGATTTTTGAAGAAACGTGACAAAAAAAAGAAAGTAATATTAGAAAATGATCCAAAAATACCCTTTTCTGAGAAAACATCAGTGCATTTTTTTTTTTTTAATTCAAAATTTAATTCATAATCATTATGGACCATTATATATATTCAGTTTTTACCTAAGCTTTTGTTTATATTTCAGAACAGCAATATGGCAAGTGGAGCATTAATTACTTCATTGTACAGCAGCCATAAACAATAGTCACATTACTGTGAACCACACATTTTGTGTCAGTGTGCCAACTGCAGATTTAAAAAAATTGTTACACGTGTAACAATCACAGTGTAACAAACACTGTGATTGTTACATGTGTATGCATGTAACAATCACAGTGTATTTGTAATAGTTTAGCCAATCTTGAAGATTGATTGGTGTGATATTTTGAGTAATGAGTAAAGACTGTCACAAGAATGTGAGTGTATGCATTACTGCTGTTCATTGTGCTCTGCACTTGTCACATGGGGAATTGACTGACGCATGGAAGTTATTTCTCTGGTTAATGGGGTTGGTGGGTGTGTGTGTGTGTGTGTGTGTTTCTACTATACATTTTTCAGGGACTTTATGGTTTCTGCCTCACTAATATCCGCCGACCGGGCTAGCCGAGTGGGTAAAAGTACCTGCCCGGCAACCCAAAGGTCGTGGGTTCGATTCCCGCCTCGGGCTTGGATCAAAGTACTGCAAAAACCTTGGGAGGTGCAATATGGCCACAGAAGCCGATGCGCCAACAACTACCAAATCAAAATCAAAATCACTAATATCCATGCTTATGAACTACTTGATGTTAGACAATAGAAATGCAAGGACTGATCGCTACAGTTGTCTTTAAGCACACCATAGAAACCTGCACCACTAAACCATAGGAACCATATAGGTTTCTATGGTTTGGTAGTGTAGTAGCATATCTCTGTTACTAATACTTTATCAGAGCTGGTAACAAAGGGAATAGAAGAGAGTGAAAAATGTGTGAAATATAATAACAAATAATCCAGTTTACTAGACCGGAAATGAATGAAAATGCACTGTGTATACATGTAAAAAACATGTCATGAATACAAGGTGGACAGTTAGAAAAATAATTTTAAAAATGCATGTGGTTAGTTTCATAGAAAGTTTCACATAGGATATGAGTTGAATAAGTAGAATAAATAAATTTAATTTTAAATTATAATTTAATGAGGAGCAGCAAAATATTAAATAATATCTTTCATCATCTGAACTGGTGGCTTTGATTGATAAGCAGTGTGAATTCCAGATCAAAAAAAAGAAGTTAATTTGCAGATATAGAATTAATGATTGGTTGTTTGTTTGGCTTATCAACTACTATGATCATCAAAGGGTGCCAGTTCCTATGATCTTTATTTTGCACTTTGTCAAAGAAGTTTTTGGACCACAATGATTATTTTATTATTATTTTATTTTTATAGTATCAATAACAAACTTCATCAGCCTGAAGCAGCAGCTGGTGTTTTGGAATATGCAATGAAGAATCATGGAGCAGATCTGGTATGTAATTATTTAACAAATTGAGGAGGTGAGAAATATATATCAGGGTATCCACAAAGTTCATCTATAGATTTCGATAGATGCTGTAGATGAACAAATGTAACTATGGACATGCAGTTTGCTGTAATTTATAGTAAATCTCTTACAGTTTCAATTCTTACCTTATTATACCTTGACATGGGCACCTTTAGTAGCATGGACTGCCAGCCTGTAATCCATTTCATGTTTTTTATAGTATAGCAGGGTCTGTTGCCACAATGGCATTTGTGATATTGGTATTCAAGTCATTTATCCCATGTCCTCAACATATCCCCTTGTTAAGGAGGACTTTGTCTAAGGGAGCAGGTAGCCAAGGAATCAACCACCTTTGCCAATCTATTTTCCAAGAAATTCATATTTGAGATAATATTAGTGGAAAGTGAGGCCCCCCCATCCCCAGTTCCACATTGGGGAGTCCTTTTTTGTTGTGGCGTCTCCATAGCCAGGTGGGCAGGAGCAGCAGTGCATAGCACACGCTTCTTGATTACACTGGGGTTCAAGCCCATGACCACCAAATACGGAGGATGCGGAAAGGTCAGGGAATGACCACCACATATCCCCGGAGCAATATGGCCTTGGTTGCTAATGCTCTTAAAAACCAAATAACAACAATAACCTTTTTGTTGCAGAATGATTTGATTGCAGATGCAGAATCTAAGGCACTGCATAAAGTTGGATCTCAGAGAATTTATGAGAATATGGATTGGCAAAGATGGGCCATATTTCATATCATGATCCTCATTCTTTTATGTCAAAGGACCACATTGACATTTTGTTAGACTTCTGAGGCCATATAAGGAAAGGGTTGGTTTAAGTTCTTACTGTTTTGTTCTGTAAGAGCTAGTGAATTGTTTTGCATACATTGCTGCATCTTCTTCATACTAATTGTGCTTGCAACCCCCCCCCCCCCCATAACCAAGGCAGGAGACGTACAGGAGAGAAAAGGATTTATTTCACATGACAAGAATTAAAAAATGAAGGTGTTTTCAATAGGAATAAAACAATAATTTTTTCAAAAAATAAACAAAAATAAGTTTTTTTTTTTTTTTTTTTCCATAGATACATTTTAAATTATAGGGGCAGAATGGGAGATGGACTTATGAAGGAGTTTACTATACTTTGGATAACTATTTCCAGCCAGGGCTACTCACAACAAACGTAGTGACAGTAGCAACTAGATTTTCAGTTAGGTTCTTATTAACAGTTTGCTCCATATGCTTGTTACCTGAGACTGATACCCCCAGCACGACCTTCTTGATCCAATTATGTTGTTGCCTTTCCTTTGCTATTAGATTTCAATAAATATATCCCAACCTGCAGATATTAATGAGATGATCAGATCCTAGAACATATGCTTGTAAATAATGACCTCGCCCTCTAAAATATAGGAAGTAATATTATTTTCACACTTACCAGTACATTCCTACCTGTACCTTTTCTGCCATGCATTTTTCTATGTTATCTTTTCCTTTCATATACTTAGAATGTGTGGAGTGTAACCTGTATGGAAGTGATTAGTTCCCTATGTTTATTGTAGAATAAACATTTTATTTAGTATAAAACTTGGTCAATCCTTTAAGTTATTGTCAGGGATAAATTGGTAAATCTGACTGGAATGCCTTCAAACATTTGGTAGAGTTATCTTCATCAGTCAATCAGAAATCTATAAAGAGTGTAGGAACATATTTCACAGAAAACATTGTTCATGTAGCAGCAGTTACAATTCCAAGAATATCTACCTAGTTTTAATGTTTGCTCAAACCAGAATGGAATGCAGAATGCACAGTATCAATATGGTACTAAACAAGGCTTTGGGGATAGGCTGGTGACATCACACCACATATAGCTTTTAAAATATGAATACCAGAAGGAAAGCAATTGGTTACATTGGTCCTAAATATAAAGTATAACTGTTTATGATCCTTTTTAGATTGCTGAAAAACTGAATAGATACATTCACATATGAGGAATTTTTTTTTTTTAGGGATGGGGATGATGGAAGTGTGTCACATTCTGACAGGGAGCTAAATGATATTGTAATAACTGAGATGATAATAGAAGAGAAATTGTTGAAACTAAATGTTAAAAAAGGTATCTGGGATGGATGAGATAATATCCAGTTATATTAAAGGAGGCAGAAAAAGTTGCAGGCAAACCTTTAGCCATAATTATGAGAGCATTCTTGGATTTGTGGGAAGTCCTATGGGTCAGAGATGTGCAAATGTCTCCACAGTTTACAAAGGGTGACATAAGTAATTAGAGACCTGTTAGCTTGACTTCTGTTCAGGGAAAATAATGGAGTCACTGATTAAAGAAGTACATGCAGTAACAGCATATATTTGTTAAGGTGCAAATTTTGTCTGACCAGTCTGATTGGATATTGTGACCCAGTAACAAAGGAACTGGATAAAAAAAAATATTTTAGCATCATGTACTGAAAGCTTTTGGCACTGTTCCACATAAATGACCATTACACAAATTGGAACAGTATGGAATTAAGGGCAAGTTACTGTTTCAGATAAAGGGATGGTTGAGTGTTAGTAGGCAGAGTAGTTATCAGTGGGCACTACTCTTTTTGGACTAATGTTATTAGTGGAGTTCCCCAGGATTTAGTGCTGGGCCCATTATTGTTTTCAGTGTTTATTAATGATATTGATAAAGGCATATGAGATTTAATGTCTAAGTTTGCACGATATGAAAGTTGGAAGGGTGTTTAATGATAGTAATCAGGATATGCTACTACAACAAGATCTAAAAAATTAGGCAGTTGGGTGAGAAGAAACAATTGAAGTTTAACATTGACAAATGCAAAGTACCACATGTGAGTAGCAGTGGAGAACAAAAGGACCCGGTGGGGTGGTAATTGTACACCAAGACATGAAGCGTTCTGAACAGTGCAAACAACTCTCAGCACAGCTTGCAGGGTTTTGTTGGTGATATACAGTAATTTTCATAGGAAGGATAAGGAGTTGATTGTGGTCGTCAGTGTAGATTTTGAAGTTTCCAAAATTAGTACATAAAAATGTAGTAATTCCTTTGTGACTAACATACATAGACATGTCGAGACCTATAATTAGGTATTATAGCGGTCATATTAATGACTGCTATGTAAATGTGTGAAGTGTTTCTTTCCCTATCATTTGTTTTCTGGTGCAGTTCTGCTAACTAGTATCTGCTTCTAACATGATTTTCATGTTCTGTGACAGTGGTTACACATAGCTGTGTGAACAGTCCAAATGTATTTTGTTACATTTGCGATAACTATGTTGTGGTGATATAAAGGCAGAATATACAGTGAGGCGTCATTCCACGAACCAGTTCGTGGTACAAAACATGATTTCCCATAGTATCCTATGGGAAATAAATTAATTGGTACCGGATCCTCCACAAAAAAAAAAAGCCACCATTTACATACACTATTTATCCTTCTTCATAGTTACAGGTTCTTCATGTTCAGAAGCTTCAGGTTCTTTAAGTTCTTCTGCCTGTGTCTGCTTTTTAGCATTGAAGAATCTATCCAGTGGTGATTGCTTTTCTCTCTTTTTAAGGAGGGTCCTGAAGTAGTGAAGTGCTATGTCATTGTAGAGGTCCCCCACTCTGTTCACTTCAGCTGTGTTGTAGTGCCACTCCAACACCCTGTTGTGAAGATTCTTCCAGTCCTGAAGAATCTCCTTGATAGTAGCTGAAGGCATTGGACCTTTGGTGATGTTTGCCTCTTTCTCCTCCTCTGAGGAAACATTTTTTTCCATTTCCCCAACCTGATGTTTATGCAGCTCCTTCAGTTCTTCCGTGGTCAGCTGCACTTCATGCTCCTCTATTAACTCCTCCACATCTTCCACTTCCAAATCCAGGTTCTTAAGCTGCTGCCACAATGTCCTTCATGACTTGGGCTCCATTATCAGGTTCTTCCCCTTGAACACAGGCTGGCCACAGGTTTCTCCAGGCAGAGTTCAGGTTCCTAACTGACTGACACTTCACGCCAAGCTTTTTCTATGAGTCTATTGGCATGTACAATGTTAAATTCTTCCTTACAAAATTTCCTCAATGTCATGAATCTGGAAGCATGGCAAACCTCAAAGCACCTGGTGAAAAGTGCTTTGGTGTAGAGCTTCTTGAAGTTTGCTATGACATTCTGGTCCATTGGCTGAATTAGAGGTAGAGTTGGAGGTAAGAAAACAATCTTCAGGAAGCTGAACTCCAATTCCAGAGCATCTTCTAAATCAAGTGGGTGGCCAGGTGCATTATCCATAGTGAGGACAGCCTTCAGTGGCAAGTTCTTTTCCTCCAGGTATTTCTTCACTGTAGGTGCAAAGACTTCAAGCACCCAGTCCTTGAAAAGAAGCTTAGTAACCCAAGCTTTTGGGTTAGATTTCCAGTAGACTCCAAGTTTACCTTTGACAATTGAGTGCTTCTTAAATGCTCTTGGTGTTTCAGAATGATACACCAAGAGAGGCTTGATCTTCAGGTCTTCACTAGCAATGGCAGCAAAGAGGAGGGTCAGCCTGTCCTTCATAGGCTTGTGGCCTGGCAGAGCTTGTTCTTCCTTTGTGATGTAGGTTTTACTGGGCATTTTTTCCAGGAAAGCCCGGTTTCATCAAAGATCCGTTTTGGTAGATATCCTTCATCTTTCATGAGCTTCTCAAATTTCTTGGCAAATTTATCAGCGGCTTCTTTATCAGCACTTGCTGCCTCCCCATGCCTTATGACACTGTGAATGCCAATCCTCCCTTAAACTTCTCAAACCACCCCCTGCTTGCCTTAAATTCAGATTCTTCAGAGCTTGACCCTGGAGTTTTTTCCCTTCAGGTCAACATAGATGTGCTTGGCTTTCAGACAGATGACTTCTTTGCTGATGGTATCTCCTGCCATTTGCCTTTGGTGGATCCACAGAAGCAGCAAATTCTCCATTTCTTCAATGATGGGGTTTCTTAGGGTACTGGTAACTCCCTTTGCAACCTCAACATTCTTGATGGTCTTCTTGTTCTTCAAGATGGTTCCAATGGTGGATTTGTTTACTCCATATTCAATTGCCAGATCAACTACCCTAGCTCCTTTTTCATGCTTGGCAATGATGTCTTTCTTGGTTTCAATAGTGATTTTCTTGAGTTTTCTTGGGTTGACTTACACTGACACTTTCCTTAGGATCCATTTTTTGAATCTTTTCAAAATCTTTTTTAAACTCTTTTCAAAAGAAACTTTCAAAAAACAAATTTGGAACTTTCCTGAAACAAAAGAAAGACATGGTGAACAAAACAGAATGTGTGTTGTGTTTGTATTAACCACTTCCCTGATTATCCCGAGTTAACTCAGGTTAGCATTTTAATGTCATAAATTATTATCCTGAGATATCTCGTGGTCGTATACGAATTTGTGTTCTTTCAATACTTACCTGAGTGAAGCCGTCAGCACGTTGTAAAGTAATGCATTCATTGCAATATGGCTCTTGTGGCCATTCGCCTGTGGGCATGTTTCTTGGAATATTTTTATCTGAGATAAGCATCAGATGATGCCTGCTGATACCTTGCATATTGTTGTTGCCTGGTGTTCTTTCCTGAGCACTGTGCTGCACGAGGTTGTCTGTTTCGTTTTCAAGAATTAGCATCAGATGGATAATTAATAATGAAGAATTAATTATGGATAATGACTGAAGAATATTGCAGTTCTGATCGGGATAATAATTCTAGGAATTATTATCCATAATCAAGCACTGTACTACACGGCATAAAAATAATAAAAATCGTTATTTAAAAAATTAGTATTTTTTTGACACGAAAATAGGGAAAAATAGTAAGGGAAGTGGTTAAAACCCGGGTTCGTGGTACAAAAAGTTCGTTGTATGGGGCATTCGCCATATGAGGCTCCACTGTAATATCATTTGTGAAAAATGCCACATAATTTGAGATTAAAATAATCAGTCAAAGTAAAAATTTGATCTCCTCCATAAAGTGTGTAATATGTACCTGCAATTGTTGAAATGTGGCAAAAAAAAAAAAACCATTACATTTTGCGTTGCCATCAAGTGGTGGGGGGATCTTAGGAGCACATTAATGATTGCTACTTTTGTTCCATACACGTAGTATGTTATGAAAGCATTAATTACAGCTGCATTAACTGTAAGACTAATACCCCATGGACCTCAACTACCAGTTCCACTCAGTTTCACTTTTTATGACAGGTTTTGGCACATTATAGCCTTACTTGCTAATGCACCAATAAAACCCAAACAACCAACCAGTTCCATCCCCACCAGGTTCTCTTGAATGTACATCATCAGATTCTGAATTTGACATTTATGATCTAGAGCAGTAGTGTCCAACCTACAGCCCGCACGGAAAGTGAACTAAAACAGCATTTTAGAGAGTCGTGCCACTGCATGTACAGGCATGCAAGGGTCGAGCTCCACTGTATGAGACATGTACATGTAGTCCAGTGCAGTAATAAGTACACTAAATACAGTTATGTACGTATCAACATTTTCATATTGTAAAATTCTACTATTTTGATATAACTTGTTCAGTGTATTGAATTATTATTAATTTGTATTGGATTAAAAAATCATCCTTAAAAATGTTCCAAAATAGGAAAGTTGATTTGGAGCATTGTGTTTTTAATCAAAAGTGGACTGAAGACTATTTCTTCATTGAGTATGACGAAAAAGCAGTGTGTTTGGTGTGTAAGGAGACCATGTCAGCTTTTAAAGGATGTAATTTAAAATGGCACTTTGATTTCAAGCATAATCTTATGATCAGTATAAAGGAGTGTTTCAAAAAGAAAAGTGTTCAAAGTTACAAAACGAATTAAGAAAACAACAAAACACACTGAAAACATATCAGTCAAGAAATTTATCTGCTGTAAGTGCCAGTTATCAAGTTGCACATTTGATCACTTTTGAAAGTAAACTGTTCAGTCGTGGTGAATTTGTTAGCATTGTTTGTTAAAAGTTGTGGAAAGAAATTTGTCTGGAGAAATGAACAATGATTATTATTATTATTATTATTAGCTATATGATGCAAGGAAGCCTGAGGTTTATACTGCACCAACCAAAAACAAAATTTCTGAATTACCCTGTGAGAGAGAGAGAGAGAGAGAGAGAGAGAGAGAGGAAAGAAAAAACAAGAGTCAGAAGGAGAAGGGGAATCACCAAGAAAGAGAAGAATGATGATATCCAGCTCAGGATACTGGGTGTGCCAAGCCCATACTCACCAGATATGAGTCCCTGGGGTTGCCACAAGACACTAGTTTGTCTTGACAAACAATTATGCGAAGAGTAGAAGATATTGGAAAAATTTGTTCAAACTACCTTTGGAAAACATAAAACAAATGAAATATTTTAGTGTGGTACTGGATGACAGTACTGATGTAAATGACACAGTTGAATTCTTTATCTTCATATGTGGAATTAATAATAATTTTGTACCAGTTGAAGATTTAGCTGATCTACAGAGTATGCACAAAACAATTACAGGTGAAAATCTTTTTGAAAATTTTTGCCAATCTATTGAAAAGTTAGGATTAAATATTAAAAACCTGGTGGGAGTCACAACTGACAGTGTGAAAAATATGATTGGTGAAAACATTGGACTTATGGGTAGAATATTAGGGTTGAATTTGAAAGTGTCTGCAATTCTGCCCAGACATGATAGGAGGGAGTATATGACGAGAGCCTTGTCGATCAATTCGGCCCTGGAAAGATTGTGCAAGGCTCAAGGGGTAGAATTTTTTTTCAACCTGGTCTGTACTTGTTAACAGGAGAAACTGCTTCTACAGGGATGGGATACACTTAAATAGAAAGGGTGCAAGAATATTTGCTGATGCTATCGAGGCAGTGTTGGGGGAGCGGAAAACTGCTAGCTTGGGGGGATACAAGGACTAATAGATTAACAGTAGCCACTGGCAGAGGTGAAAGTGATTCTTGCACTGCTTCTATTGGAATGAGCAGCAACCTGGAAAACAAGCTGCAGGATATTTCAGAGACTGCTGGGAGTCATTGCAGTACAAGTAAACACATGGGTTGTGTTAGGGTAGCTAAGAATAGGAACAGGTGCACATATACATGTACCTGTTCATGTACACCAATGCTGGGAGTTTGGTAAATAAAAATTGATGAATTTGAGGTATTGCTCAAAACATCAAAGGCAGATATTGTTGGCATATCAGAGACGTGGTGTCACACAGATATAAGGAATGCAGAACTGGAATTTGGGGAGTACAATGTGTACAGGAAGGAGGGGTTATGCTATTAGTTAAGAAACACATAAAATCCAAGGAAGTGAAGCCAGTCGACATCGCTGGACAGTGCAGTGTCGAATCAGTTTGGTGTGACATAAGCATTGGGAGATCAAAATTGAGAGTAGGAGTGTGTTATAGGCCTAATGACTCTGATGAGTATAATACGAAACTGTACAGGGAAATAGAGTGGGCCAGTAAATCAGAGAGTCTTATAATGGGGGATTTTAATTTCCCAGATATTGACTGGAATTTGTGGGTTGGTCACACACACACTAGCAAGGCTTTTGTGGATTTATTGGATGATGGCAGCATGGTCGTGAGGCAACTAGAGGGAGTAATACTCTTGATCTGATTATCAGTAGTGATTCTTCATGCATTAAGAATCTGCAGATAAATGAACCACTAGGTGGCAGTGATCACAGTGTGCTGAAGTGGGATTTACTCAAAGAGGTAACTACCATCAGGGGTAAAGTGAAGGGTTTTTGCTTTCGTAAAGGTGACTATTGTGGTCTGAGACAGTATTTAAATTCTATATGGTGGGCCAACTGATGATGTTACCAACAGCAAATTCAAAATGGGAAGCATTCAAAGAATTTATCTTGGAAGCTACTAGACTTTACATACCAACTAAGAAATATTGTTCAAGGTTTAGGCCTAAATGGATGTCAGATGAACTAATGAGACATATGGCAGAGAAGAAAAATGCATTTGATATATATAAATTAATGGGTGACATGGAAGCCTATGATAGATATAAGCTGGTCTGTAACCAAGTCCCAAAGGAGATTAGGCAGGCAAAGGCAGATTATGAGAAATCTTTGGCAAAGGATGCAAAGAAAAACAACAATGAGTTCTTTACCTATGTAAATTCTAGAAGGAAAGGGATGAATCAGATTGGTCCAATGGATATTGATGGTTCAACTGTTGATGATCCTGCTCAGCTGGCTAACAAACTAAATGAATATTTTGCATCTACATTCATCCATGAAGAGTTATTCAGGGAGGTGAATGCCAGCGGTGAGTTAAACTCTGGCAGTGAGCTAGATGATTTTGTAATAACTGTGATGAAAGTGGAGGAGAAATTGTTGAAGATAAACATAAAAAAGGCACCGGGGTGGATGGGATCTATCCAGTTATATTAAAGGAGGCAGCAAAGGAAGTAAGCAAAACCTTAGCCATAATTATGAGAGCTTCCTTGGACTCAGGGGAGGTACCCATAGACTGGAAATTTGCAATTGTGACTCCAATTCACAAAGGAGAATCAAAGGGTGACACAAGTAATTATATACCTGTTAATTTAAATTCTGTTCGAGGGAAATTAATAGAGGCACTGGTTAAAAAAGCACTGCAGTATCATCTAGAGAAAAGTTCAGTTATAGCTCAGACACAGCATGGTTTTGTTAAGGGAAAGTCTTGTCTGACCAATTTGATTGGATACTATGATGAGGTCACAATGGAACTGGATGCAGGGAATAACTTTGATATCATATATTTGATTCTTAGAAAGGCTTTTGATACTGTTGCACATGAAAGACTGCTACACACATTGGAGCAGTGTGGTTCCAATTTTCCTCCAGAGTGACGTATCAACTCTGTGGTACTACACTGACAGTGGTAGAGAACGAAAAGGACCTGGGGATAAATTATTGTTCTGGCAGATATGAAGTTTTCTGAGCAGTGCACACAGTCTGCAAGAGTAGCTCTTATTGTCTTGTCAATTATGTACAGGAATTTTTCTAGAAGGGATCAGGAGGTGATTATCCCCTTGTATAAGGCAATGGTCAGGCCACACCTTGAGTACTGTATACAGGTCTGGAGGCCTCATTTTAAGAAGGATGTAGAGCTGTTGGAACGGGTACAGAGATGGGCAACAAGATTAGTGAATGGAACAAAGGGTTGCTCTTACGAAGAAAGGCTTAAGTTTTGCAAATCACAGTGTCTGGAGACTTAGGCACCTGCGAGGTGATCTGATTGAGGTGTATAAAGCCTTAAACGGTTTGGGCATGCCCAATGCTGATGGGATTCTTCCTCTTGCTCAGAATAATCACCTGAGAGGGCATAAATTCAAATTGAGGAAAGACAGTTGTAGGATAGATGTGCGGAAGTTTGCCTTTAGCTAGCGGGTAGTTGGTTGGTGGAACAGTCTTCCATCCTTTGTTGTGGAAGTTGATAGCCTGAATAAATTTACAGCTGAGCTGGGCAGGTATTTGGAACAAACGGAGGAGTGAAATGGGAGCATTTGTTTTTGGCTGATGCTGCATAAGTTTTTTTTCTTGCATCATATGCCTCTACTAATGCTAATGACCAAGAAAAATGATAGATATCAGATCTGAACCTCTGATTGGAATTCATTGCATTATGCATCAAGAAGCTCTCTGTAGGAAAATATTGGATCAACAACATGTTATGAATGTGGTTGGTTATTTCAACTGTAAATTTTATAAGATCACATGGCCTTAATCACTATATGTTTCCACAGCTTCTTTCAGAAATTGAAGCTGAATACGAAGTTGTAATTTTATATAGTGCAATTAGATGGCTTAGTCGTGGCAAAGTGTTATATCGTTTCGTTAAACTGCATCATGAAATTTATATTTTTATTTTAGAAAAAGGGAAACCAATAAAACAACTATCAGATATGGAGTGGCTGTTTGATCTTGCAATTCTTACAGACATTTCTAGTCATTTAAGTGCTCATAATTTAAAACTACAAGGGAAAGGGAAAATGGTCTCTGATTTGTATGAAGACAACAAATCATTTCAGAATAAGTTATTATTTAAATCCAAAATTGAGCAAATCAATTTAGTTCACTTTGAATGTTGTACCGAGCTAAAAGAGAAACACATATGAGGGGGTATCAAAACGTTTGCACCCTTACCTAGAAATAATAGCCCTGGAAAGGAACTTTAATCCTTTTCTGTGTAATCTCCATGTATAGTAACACATTTCTCCCATATATGGATCAGTTGTTTAATGTCTTGATCATAGAAGTCTGTACTCTTTGCCAGAAACCACGATTTCACTTCGTTGATGACTTCCTGTGGATGTGTGCTTCCACTGCTTTGACATGTCTTTAGTCTTTGGGTGTATTATACTGGTGCATCCAGCATTCGTCATTTGTCACCAATCAATCAAAAAAGTTCTCAACATTCTCATTATACAAATTTTTTCATTACTCATTTTTTCATTACACAAATCTAACAGTTGGCAAGAACATTGCATTTGACATTGCTTCTTCAAAGGTGTCAGCAATCTTGGAACCCATCTTGTGGAGACCTTAGACATGTGCAGATGGTCATATAAAATGCTGTGGGCAGACCCATAACTAATTCCCACTGCATTTGTGATGGAATGAATTTTCACACGTCTTTCACTCAGCACCAGCTGCTCAACCTTTGCAACCGTCTCACTGTCTGTAGATGTTGATATTCTTCCTTCTCATGGCTCGTCAAAGACATTTGTATAACTGCACTGGAACTCCAGTTTTTACTTTTTTACAGTACCATGTACCATGGGATGGACAGTTCTGCCCGTACACAGCTTTCATTTCTTCATCAATTTCCTGAGCTTTCTTGCCCTGCAAATGCAGGAACTTGATCACTGCTTGATACTCCACTTTTTCAACCATAGCATCCTTCCTCAGATTCCGGGCTACACCTGTGGTATACATTCACCTACAGGAATGAAATTTCACATGTTAGTTATTAAATATGCAGACAACTTATATTAAAATGCCATCTTTCTACTGATGTTTTATCTAAGTCAGGGTACGAATTTTTGATACCCCCTTCGTATTTCCAAAGAATCATTGCCTCGTTATTACAATTACTTTTTACAAGTTTGAAAGTCGATTTGCTGATATAAGATCCCATGAAAAAGAAGCTTGTTTGAAATTATTGATCTTCAAGCCAAAACATGGTTCAAAAATAAATATATGGACTGCGAAAATAAACTATTTGAATTCTACAAGGCTCTCCCATCTGAAGATTTTCCACTAATGAAAAAAAAAAATGGCATGAAAATGGCTACTTTGTTCGGATCAATGTATGTTTGTGAGTAAATTTTTTCATGCACGAAATCAAATAAATTTATTTAAAAAGAAACAGAATAACAGATGAGCATCTTCATTCCATATTGAGAATTGGTGTCACAAATTTTCAACAAAATTTTGAACAATTATCTAAAAATATCCAGTCTCAGTCATATCATTAAATGTTAAGTTTTATTCAGTAAATGTTATTGTGTATTGTACTTAATAAAATTTTTGAATATTTTCAATTTTAAGTGTATCATGATATTTATTTTATCTAAAAATATTTCTTTACTAAATGTCTAAGAGTATGAAAGAGTTGGTTTATGCATGGGTACTGCACTTACTACCCAGGTAGTATGAATGCATTGTTTAATTGTATCTCATATTGTGAATACCTTCACAACGAGTTGCCGAGATATTGCCCTGCTTTGAATAAGTAATGCTTCACCAGTGGAGAAGACTAATGTTACTTATTCTCGGCAGATACCACCACCCAGACAGCACTGTTTCGAAGCTTGTTGGCTTACTCATCGATGGGTGGGCAAGTTGTTGTAATTTGACAGTAATGAAGTACCCTGTTGTTGCAATAGTGACAACCCAACAATCTAAAAATATTTCTTGACTCTCTAAGAGTATGAAATAGTTGGTTTATGCATGGGTACTGCACTACATCATTTCTATTACCCAGGTAGTATGAATGCATCATTTAATTATATCTCATATTGGGAATATCTTCACAACAAGTTGCTGAAGTATTGCACTGCTTTGAATAAGTAACGCTTCACCAGTGGAGAACACTATTACGCAGTGAAGAGTATTATATTTATTTATTTACCTTAATATTGAAAAGCAGTTATCCTTTTCAGATTGTAAATTTTCTAAAGTGAGCATTTAAAAACAAAAGTGAAGTTTGTTTTTTTTTTTAAAAAACAAAAGTAAAGTATTTTAAAAAAAAAAAACAAAAGTAAAATCTAAGAAATAAATCGACAACATAGATTTGTTGCACACAAACGTGTGGGGAATTTGCATTTTTTTATATATATAGTCTGAAAATAAAAAATGTTAACATGAAAATAGAAACTTCCTTTTATGTGTAACAAGATATGGAAAATGTAACACACTAATTTTTCTTGAATCGCTCAGTGTGGTCTGCAAAACAAATCTAACTTTGAATATGGTCTCCGTACACTGATCTAGAGAATGATATAAACTATTGCAATGAAGAAATTCACAAAACTAAAAATTTACTCACAGGGTATGCATCTGCAGAGCTTTCGGGATCAAAGACTGAAATCCAAGAATTTGCTGGTCCCAAGAGCAGATATCATGAAAAAGAATTGGTTCCCCATTTTTCCAAAGAAGGCTCACTGATATATTGTGACAACATTCTTGCAGCATGTACAGCTGAGTTGATTGATTTCAAGAGGAATGGTATTGTCTGATCACAATCAGACAACACTACCCCTGTGGTATTGTCTGATTATATGTCAGTCTGTGTAGTTGCTCACAGCCTGCACCACCACTGAAAGCTAATCATCAATGCACAGGAAGACAAACAGAAGCACACTTCATGTGACTGGAGAGTATTCTGAAGGGTGGTACTACATTTTGTCAAATATCCCTGCATAAACATCAATGAGGAGTTTAAGGCATCACCAGCAGTTGGGGTCTGTATGAATACGTTGCATATGGAGCTCTACAGCTTTGGTTTTCATGGGGAAGCAGTGGCACATAAGCCAAACTGCAATCAGCAGTCTCATCTTGCATGGTGCAGCCATCATGGGTTCCTTCAGTCTCTACAACTGGTTGGTACACTGATGATTTTTTTCCACATCTCTCTGTTGGGTGCCAGCTTCTCCAAGTCCTGGTATGATCTTATTGTTGTATCCCTTTGCAGTTGCTTTATGAAGTTATGAAATTGTTTCTGGGTCTAGTTCCATTAATCTTTCCTTCTGTAATCAGGCTTAACATTTTACTGTGTCTTAGGTTATATCCGAACCACCTTCCTCTTCGCTCCTTGATTAGGTTTATCATTTTTCATTTTTCTCCTAGCTCTTCTGAGACTTCTTAATTGTCTTTTTTCGGTCCAGCTTATTTTCTTGAATTTTCTCCAGCACTACATTTCAAATGCTTCAGTTCTCTGTCCATCTCGTTTGTTTATCGTCCAGGTTTCGGATACATATAGGACCGTGTTCCAAACATAGGATTTTAGAATTCTTTTCCTTATATGCTCATTCAAATACTTTGTAAAAAATTTTTGTTTTTCCTTGAAAGCTTGTTTTGCTTGCCCAATTCTTGCTTTTATTTCATCGGTGAATGTTGCATCTTGGCTCAGTGTTTGTCCTAAATCTTTAAATTTTGCTACTTGATCGATATTATTGTTTCCTATTTTGATGTTTATAGCTTTGAGGTCCTTTGAGAATGTCATGCACTTCAATTTGTTTATGTTAATTTTCATATAAACCTAGGCTGTGTGGTTGATCAGTTGTAACTTCTCGATCAGGTCACTCCAATTGCTTGATCATCTGCAAATTTTATTGCTTTTATTTGTTTGCCATTTATGGTCACTCCTAAATTGCTGTTTCCAAGGGTTTCTGCCATAATTTCCTCCGCATAGATGTTAAATAGACCTGGTCATACTCCTTTTTCTATTTTTTTTGGGTCTGTTTCCAAGTTATCAATGTATACTATGGCTTTCTGGTCTTTGTACAATGTTTTTATTAAGTTTAGTATGTTTTCATCTATTCCTATTTTTTCCAGGATTGAGAAGGATTTTGGCCATTGTATTCTATCGAAGGCTTTCTTGTAATCAATGAAGCAAATATAAAGATTTTTTCCTAGGTCAATAAATATCTCTCTCGTGAGCCTTACTGCTGCGATGGCATCTCTTGTGCCCCTATCTTTCCTGAAACCAAATTTGTCGGGTGCTAAATATCTGCGGTGGTTGGTTGGTTGGTTGGTTGGTTGGTTGGTTGGTGGAACCGACTTCCATCACTTGTTGTTGAAGTTGATAGCCTAAACAAATTTAAGGCTCAACTGGACAGGTATTTCGAATGAACGGAGGGGTGAAATGGGAGTGGTGTGTTTTTTTTTTTTTTTTTGGCTGATGCTGAATAAGCCTGTTTTCTTGCATCATATGCCTCTACTAATGCTAATCTGTTAATTTTGTCATTGATTCTCTATTTTATTATTTTTAGTAGTATTTTGGATACATGCGGGATAAGGCTGATAGTCTGGTGTTGGCTGCATTCCTTGGTATTGTGCTTTTTGGGGAAAGGGATCATGACTATTGTGCAATGATCTTGAGGCCATGAACCTTCTTTGTACATCTGGTTTGTTAAGGTGAAAATACATTCGTGTAGCTCATCACCACCCTCTTTAATGAGCTCAATGGGCAAGGAGTCAATTCCTGCTGCTTTTAGTGCCGCTTCAAATTCTTCTTCGGTTATTGGCAGGTCTTCTGTGTTGTCTTCTGAGCCACTCCTTTTGATTTCTATTTCTTGTTGGTGGTCTTTTTGGTAGAGTTCGGTGATATATTCTTTCCATCTTGTTTTTTATTTCTTCAGGTTCTGTCAAAAGTTTCCCATGTTTGTTGTTTATAGTGCTGGATCTTATTCCCTTCTTCCTTGTGAAGTGTCTAATTTCGTTGAAAGCTAGATATGATCTGCCTTTTTTATCTAGATCTTCAATGAATCTACACCTCTCACTCTACCATGTTTCCCTTGCTTGCCTACACTCTCTTTGTAGCTCATTCCTTAATTTCTTATATTTTGCTACACCTTCTTCAGTATTGTTGGTTTTCCACATGGTGCAGTGAAAACTGTAATTGATCTGTAAAGCAGTAAAAATCAGTTCTGTGGAGTGGTAGATCTCACAACAAAAACAGTGTGGATGCCTGTCTGATGTCTGCTGCCAGAGTATATCATGCTAACAGTGAAGTTCAGAGGAGGTTGGGTTCATGATGATGATGTGGAACTGTTTCTCTTCTAATGGCTTAGGACCTTTTGTGGTTATGTAAGGAACCATAAACAGGATAGTGTCCCATGCCATATTGCCAATGCTGTTTGAAAAGGGTTCATGGACATTAATGTACAAAAGTTGAAATGACTAGTATAGTGCCCCACTTTGAACCCTGTAGAGCACCTATGGGATGAACTGGAATGTTGGGTGAGGAATTGTGGAGTGTGCTATGGAAAAGGGGGACTGAACTGACACACCGTGATTGTGATTTTGGCATGAAACCAAAATGTGTTTGGATACCTTTTGGAAGGCAAGAGTAGCATACATATTATATGCCCCAAAACCCACCCTGCTTATTCTCATGAGTAAGCAGGGCAGGTATGTTTGAGTCTGTTGATTCATGTTGATTAGACATTTTAACTCAGATTTGCCCACAAAAATCATCCCAAAAGGAATGATTTTAATTAAGAAACACACAAGCACATGATATTATCTAAGCCCTAATGACAGTAGACTAGTACTCTTAAATCCTGTTTTTAATAAAAACAGTTAAAATATATTTTTAATTGCAATAAAAACATATAGAAAAAATTTAAATGTTGCATCATTTTTCTGTAATAACCATTTCTGACTTTCCATAAATGCATTTCATTTTTTAAATGTGTTTTTTTTTTTTTTTTTTTTTGTCTTAGAAAGTAAAGGAACGGTGGTATGAAAAGCTGCACGATTGGGAAAATGCCCTTCGTGCATATCAGCAAGCCAGAGAACAGCGACATGATGATATGGAATTAATCATGGGACAGATGAGATGTTTGGAAGTATTAGGGGAATGGTATGTCAGTTTTAATTATTTTTTTTCTCTTCTTCTTCTTCTTGTTTATGATTATATTGTATGTTATTATCTTTTTATGAATACATACATAGAGCTACATTTCATGTGTAGACTCCCAGGAGTGTGTATATAGACCAAGTTTTTTTCAATATTATTTCAAGTACATTTCATATAATGTATCTGTTTATGTATGAATTGTCTTAAAATTTGTCCGGCATATGCTGCCCTCCGTCATCTGTGTTTCCAACTAATAGTTGACACAGTTTTAATAGATGGCAGTACAGAAAGGGTTTTGAAAATCAGAGAAGGACATCATATTAAGAAATATTGTTCAAGGTTTAGGCCTAAATGGTTGTCAAATGAACTAATGAGACTCGTAACAGAGAAGAAAAATGCATGGGATACATATAAATTATCAAGCGACTCAGAAGCCTATGGCAGATATAAGTTAATCTGTAATCAGGTGACAAAGAAGATTCGGCAGGCGAAGGCAGATTACGAGAAATCCTTGGCAAAAGATGCTAAGAAAAACAGCAAGGATTTCTTTACTTATATAAACTCTAAAAGGAAGGGGATGAATCTGATTGGTCCACTTGACATCGATGGTTCGACTGTTGATGATCCTGCTCAGATAGCAAACAAACTGAATGAGTATTTTGCATCTACATTCACACGTGAGGAATTATTAAGGTTTGAAAATGGCAGAAGGTTATCAAATTGTAGCAAGATACTTAATGATTTTGTAATAACTGAGAGCAAAGTGGAAGAGAAATTGTTGAAGTTAAACGTAAGAAAAGCACCTGGGGTGGATGGGATCTATCCAGTTATATTAAAGGAGGCGGCAAAGCAACTAAGCAAACCCTTAGCCATAATTATGAGAGCATCCTTGGACTCAGGGGAGGTTCCCACGGACTGGAGATGTGCAAATGTATCCCCAGTTCACAAAGGAGGATCGAAGGGTGACACGAGTAATTACAGATCAGTTAGTTTAACTTCTGTTCCGGGTAAAATAATGGAGTCGCTGGTTAAAGATGCATTGCAGGATCATCTAGACAAGACTGCAGCAATAATTCAGACACAGCATGGGTTTGTTAAGGGAAAGTCTTGTCTGACAAATTTGATAGGATATTATGATGTGGTTACAAAGGAACTGGATGCAAAAAATAATTTTGATATCATATATTTGGATTTCAGGAAAGCTTTTGACACTGTTGCGCATGGAAGACTGTTGTACAAATTGGAGCAGAATGGTATTAAGGGTAAGTTGCTACAATGGATAAAAGGATGGTTGAGTCAGAGAAGACAGAGGGTGGTAATCAATGGGTGCTGCTCTTCTTGGACTAATGTTATTAGTGGTGTCCCACAGGGTTTGGCGTTAGGTCCACTGTTGTTTTGTATATTTATCAATGATATTGATGAAGGTATATCAGGCTTAATGTTGAAGTTTGCAGATGATACAAAGGTTGGCAGGGTTGTTAATGACAGTAATGGCAGTGTGCTACTGCAACAGGATCTAGATAATTTGGGCAGATGGGCTAAGAAGTGGCAACTGAAGTTTAACCTTGACAAATGCAAAGTACTGCATATGGGTAGAAGTAACCCCAGAGAAACGTACGAACTGTGTGGTACTACACTTAAGGTGGTAGAAAATGAAAAAGACCTGGGAGTAATTGTGCAGGCAGATATGAAGTTTTCTGAGCAATGCAGACAGGCTGCCAGGGCAGGTCATGGGGTTTTGTCAGTGATATATAGGAATTTTGCTAGCAGGGAAAAGGAGGTGATTATCCCTCTGTATAAGGCAGTGGTCAGGCCACGCCTTGAGTACTATGTACAGGTCTGGAGGCCTCATTTTAGGAAGGATGTAGATTTACTTGCGCGTGTACAGAGAAGGGCAACAAGATTGGTGAGGGGAATGAAGGGATCCTGTTACCAAGAGAGGCTTAAGTTCTGCAAATTGCAGTGGCTGGAGACTAGGCACCTGAGCGGTGATCTGATTGAGGTATATAAGGCCTTGAATGGGTTGAGCACGCTGAATTCTGATGGGATCCTTCCACTTGTTCAGATTACGAACCTAAGGGGGCATAAATTCAAATTAAGAAAAGACAGATGTAGAATAGATGTGCGGAAATTTGCCTTTAGCCAGCGGGTGGTTAATTGCTGGAACAAACTTCCATCTGTCGTTGTGGAAGTTGATAGGTTGAATAAATTTAAGGTTGATTTGATTTTGATTTGATTTGGTAGTTGTTGGCGCATCGGCTTCTATGACCATATTGCACCTCCCAAGGTTTTTTCAGTACTTTGATCAGAGCCCGAGGCGGGAATCGAACCCGCGACCTTTGGGGTGCCGGGCAGGTACTTTACCCACTCGGCTAGCCCGGTCGGCTGAATAAATTTAAGGAGGAACTGGACAGGCATTTGGAGAGAATGGTGTGATTTTTTTTTTTTTTTTTTTTTTGTTGGCTGATGCTGCATAGGCTCATACATTTGCTTTTGCATCACATGCCACTACTACTACTATATCTGCATTATGGCCAAAGTAGCTTATGCGCCATCAAACCTCCATATCAACAACTACTATATCTCTCTGTCATTGTTGTCCAATTCTGGCTTTTGTAAGCAAGAATTTGACATCAGTTGAAGAAATTTTCTGGAATTCAGATTTATTTGAAGAATACGTATTATATTATATTATATTATTTGAAGAATATATTTATATATATAACCATACAAATAAATTAGAATGAGAGTTAAAATAAAATAATGCCAGCAGTATGGCAAGACAAGAGCGAAAATAGTCGAAATTAAACCTAAATTAAATCAAACCAAACAGGGAGGGAAGAGAGTGGGGTAACAAGAGTAAAAATATTGCAGCAGAAACTCTAAAATAATTTAGAAAATCTAAATATAAGAAAAATAATTCATTGAATTTTGAAAGCCAATTAAATAAAAATTTAATGGCGCCCCCTCTGACGGGCACCAGGTCCAAATTTATGTGAAATATCACCAACAGAGAGGGGTAAACCATTACAATGAAACAAAACAAAAATAAACCAGAAATAGACTGACCATTACACCCCATCTCGACAGGGGACCACAAGGCCAATAATGGTCAGGGAATCGCTGCATTTCGATCGTTAGACAAATTGCCGAAAAGGAGAATCGATCGAAAGATCAGTCCACCATCCGATCCCCAGATCGAACCACCAATGCAGGCGATTTGAACAAGCGGTGGTCCTGATGAAAGAAAATTAAAAAAATAGAACAGATATGAGCACTCCAGTGGATCGGATGGTGGATTGATCTTTTGATAGATTCTCCTTTGCGGCGATTTGTCTAGCGATCGAAATGCAGTGATTCCCTGACCATTATTGGCCTGTGGTCCTCTGTCGAGATGGGGGTGTAGTAATGGTCAGTCTATTTTTGGTTTATTTTTGTTTCATTGTAATGGTTTACCTCTCTGTTGGTGATATTTCACATAAATTTGGACCTGGTGCCTGTCAGAGGGGGGCACCCACCGGGGTGCCCCCTAGCTTTCAAAATTCAATGAATTATTATTCTTATATTTAGATTTTCTAAATTATTTTAGAGAGTTTCTGCTGCAATATTTTTACTCTTGTTACCCCACTCTCTTCCCTCCCTGTTTGGTTTGATTTCAACTATTTTTGCTCTTGTCTTGCCATACTGCTGGCATTATTTCATTTTATTTTTTATTTTAACTCTCATTCTAATTTATTTGTATAGTTATATTTCAAGCATCATGTGGAGGAATATGTTTTTTATTTTATTTTTATTATGATAGATTCCATTTCCAACTATTTATTCGTTATTCAAACGTTATTAAATGTTATTCAAATATATGTATAATTATATATATATATATATATATATTATATATTCTTCAAAAAATATAAAGGCAATCCCCGTATAACACTGTACTTCTACAACACGATTTCGCTCTAACACGATTGATAAATTGCGGCAATCCTCGCACAACACGGTACTTATATAACACGGTTTTGCTCTAACATGGTTAAAGAATTTTGGCAAACCTCGCATAACACAGTATTTTTGAGCATTTCTGCAGAGAAAACCCTACTATTATTCCCAAAATCCTGAAATAAGATAGTAGTGAAAGAGCTATATGGCAAAGTTCAACTAAGAAGATAGACTTCACAGCACTCCGTGGAAGGAATCCCACCATGAAAGAGAAGGAAGGCAAGTCTTCTGAACTGTGTTGTATTGGAAAGGATGCTTAGATAAAACTCTAATTATTTTAAAGTAAGGATAAAGTTGAAGAAATTATGAGAAATTAACAAAAATGTTTAGTATTGGTTTATTGGTTGAAGTTGTAAAGAAAATTAATATTGCTAAGTTAAGAGAGATATATGGAATTGTTAGTATTCTATTCAGTGAGCTTATGGATTGCTGTTATGAAGAAAAAGATATTGCTGGTTAAGAGAAATATGAGGAAGTGATTAAAATTGAATTAGTTTACTGTTTACAGCTGTAGAGAGAGTTCATATTGTTAATTGAGAGAAATGTTATGGAAACGATAGCATGTATTAACAGATTAAATGAGAAAAATGAAATGAGAAAAAATTCAGTTGTGTATATACTTGTAAGTAGTTTTGTATGAAAATTGACTTTTGTTTTATAATATTTGTGTCATTGCTCATGAGAAACTGACAGCTCACACACACACACACATATATATATATATATATATATATATATATATATGTGTGTGTTATCAATGTTTATCTAGACATTGATGGCATTAATCAGCTCTTCTCACCCTTGTTAGGTTTTTGTTTTTTGTTCAGGTTTTCACCTATTGTATCTTACTTTTATAACTGTTAACTAATTGCCATATCCACTATATATATATATATATACACACACACACATACAAACACACACTATATGGGAAAATCTCTCTCAGGTCCTGGAAATTCTGATTTTTTAACCCAGTCAGGTACCTTAGTGCTTGAGGGGAGCTGCTGTACGGAAATCATAACAATGGCCACTGACGGCAGTATTAAGGTAAGGGAAATAAAAATTAATAAATAAATAAATAACTCCCACATCTCAGATTTGATTTCCTCGCCAAGCTTAAACATCAAACCCTTTCTTTCGTTAATACACATATAGTGCCATAAAAAGTCAAAAAGGAAATATTTTTTATTTTTGATAAAAAAGGAAATAACATTTTTTGAAGGTGAGGGAATAAGGGGGGGATAAACTGCAACTCGTCTACGACTATCTCAGTACAATAGCACCAACCAGCACAGAATCCCAAAGGGCGTTTTCTGCCGCTAATTAAATATGTACCAAAATTAGATCCAGTTTAAACGATAACACTATTGATTGCTTATGTTTATGCAGAGCTTACTTTATTCAGACAGGTGGTGTGGATGCTTAAACATAACTAAATTTGCAGTATTAATAATATGCATATTTTTTGCTTTTAAAATAACTGTATTTTAAAATAACTGTGTTTTTGTTATTAAATTATTTTTAATAATTTTTTGTCAGAATACTTATTGTAATAAAAGTTTCATTTAAAACATATTCGAGTAATTATTGTTGTTTTTTTCTTACTTTATAAAATTTATTGAGAAAATTTTTTTTTTTTTTTTTTTTGGAATACCGGTATTAAGATTTTGACTGGTAATGTGAGCCCTAATCAGGATGTTTCCTTTTTAAGTGATCTAAAAGTCTTGGTTGTTTCATAGCTTCGTTTGAAAAACAACTATTATACATAAGACACATGGGCTGTCTTGAGTCGGATGGGCTTGCAATAAAACCATAAGCTAGATATTCATCCAGATACCATGGACACTTTTTCTTTTCAGCACTTGATATGATTGATGTTGGGTTGATAACAACAAAGAATTAAATAATAAAATATAAACTATTTTTATTTAACTCTCATAGCCTAGATCACCCCAGAAGCACTGTGGATCAAAAATTAACAACTTCCACAAGGAAACAATAAATCAATACTACAATAACATGTCGCTTAGAAAGTAGAAACAATAGACTGAAACGTTTCCTCATCCCATCCATGCCTCATATATTGGCCAATGAAACAAAAGAATAAATAAATGTTCCGAGGCTCTAGGCACTTTTATTCCGAAATGTGCTAAAATAAATAAATTTTTCTTCTAGTTTAACACTTTGACTGTGATTCACATCAATTAACGTGACTCAGGTTTCAACTATGATAATTGATAAACCACCTCAATTGACTGAGCAACCATCACTTCGATTCTTCTAGTTTCGAGAACATTCGCTAGATAGCGGTGTATGTATATTGAATTGAAGCTCCTAGAATCGATTGTGCATATGTTTTCTGAGCTTGTTTTTCGTTAGTCACAGTGAAAAGAGTGGTGTTGTTTTTTTGTTTTTTAATTTTTCCCTTCCTTCGTAGGCCCTGGGTACTGTGCCTATGGTGCCTATTGGGAAATCTGGCCCTGCACCACACCACTGCCAAGGTCGTAGTTGTTGGAAAGGGACAAATGCCAGAGATTGCAGAGACATTACCTCTGAAAGCAGTTGGGCATTTAATGCCTAAAGGAAAGGTGGTTGAATTAAATCACACCCACTATCTTCCTTTTATCAAAATTTCTCATTCACTCCTGATATAATATCCTAATATGTTAAAAATCAGTTGTCTCAGGGGAAAAGAAAACCCAATGAGAGAAATTAAATATTAAGAAATAAGACGTCATTGGGGGGGATGAACTTTGGAGGGACAATAAACCATTGTAATGATTTTTAAACCATGATTTTTACATGCCAAAAAAAAAAAAAAAAAATTTTTTTTTGACCCCGTTGAGAATCCCTGGCATAAGGCAACAGTTGGGCCGTATGTTGAGTACTGCATACAGGTCTGTAAGTATCATTTTAGAATGGATATGGACTTTGAATGATGCAGAGAAGAGCAGCAAGATTAGTGAGGGCGACAAAAGGGTGCTCTTACCATGAAATTTTCAGTGCCTGAAGACTAGGCACCTGTGAGGTGTTTTAAGGCTTTAAATAGATTGAGAAAGTGCAGTGCTGATGGAATAATCACACACACACACACACACACACACACACACACACACACACACACACACACACACACACACACACACACACACACACACACACACACACACACACACACACACACACACAAATTCAAATTGAGGATGGTTGCAGGATCGCTTGTGGAAATTTGCCTTCAGCTAACCATCAGATAGTTGATTGCTGGAACAAATTTCCTTGTGGTGTTGTAGAATTGGTATTTTGAATAAATTCAAGGAAGCTCTAGACAAGCCATTTGAGGGGGTGAACAGGTGACGTGCGTGCGTGTGTTGACTGATGTTGTATAATTTTACTTTCTTACATCATTGTCACTATTAATGCTATTTTTGTTTTCCCAGTGCTTATATCCCACCAAACTGACAAAGTGTTTCACTGGCCACCCATACCAACTGGTGTGCTGCCTTAGATTCTTAGATTAATCAGACTTTGCTACAATAATAAAATCTATGTAAACTGTTCATATGGGACAAAAAGTGTTATATTAGCTTTGATAAACAGAGTACTTCATTAAGTACAGTGGCATTAATCCCAGTATAACATGTCATCTGGAGAGCACCAGAAGATGGCCAAATGACCCAAGATGTGAAAGGACCTGAGATAATTGTATAGTCTGTATCGGCGATACAGGAATTTTTTCAGCATGATGAAATTCGTGATTATTCCCTTTTATAAAGCAGTCTTTAGGCCACATCATGAACTCTGCATACAGGTTTGGAATGCTCATTTTAGAAAAGATGTAGAAATATTGGAAAAGGTGTAGTGAAGAACAGATTAGCTAGTGAAACAAAAAGGTATTCTTACCAGGGAAGACTTGAGTTTTTAAATTGCGGTGTCCTAGAAATTAGGCATATGTGTGAAAATCTAATTGAGGTGTTCAAGTCTTTAAAAAGTGTTGAATAGAGATGTGCAAATGAAGTGGGAGTTATTTTTGCTGAAGCTGTATAAACTTGCCCCCTTGGATTGGTTTTCTAATATTAATTCACAACATTTTATCCAAATTATAATTATCGACCAATTTTATCTCATCAGTGTGATAGCATTAACCAGTTTTAAATCTTATATTAGCCAAGTGTTTTTCTCAAGAATTACAAGGTAGGCAGAATAAAGCAAATGACAGAATATTTTTACCATTGGTGTATAAAATGTTAGTACTCCTTTTTTATTAAATAGTTTCAGTGAAAGATTGAATTTTGCTAATAGATTCACAATGATTTTTGAATGTTAATTAGAGTTCTCTTGCTTCTTTTTCTTTAATACTAATTATGGTACATATGTTTAAAGGAAATAAATTTTTATAAGTTTTAAATCTTATTACAGACATTTTGATATGTATACATAGGGCTCAACTCTATCAGCTAGCTAATGATACTTGGCCTAAAGCTAACGAAAATTATCGCCAGAAGATGGCACATATAGCTGCTGCTGCTTCATGGGGTCTCAGTAAGTAAATTGTTTTCAATAACAGATATTTCAAAACAGTGATTTTTTTTCCTTAATAATCTGTTAATAATTCCATCCTGAAGAAAATTAAATAAGAAGTTTATATTATTATCTAGTCTTCAGGTACAACAGAATAACTTTTGTGCATAAAGTGTAACTGTGTCTGCATTGAGCCAACTACAAGTAAGGAGGTACAGCCAGGCCTCACATAATGCAAGTTCGATTAATGCAATTTTCAGTTAAAGCTAATTGAAAAAATTATACCACTTTTCACTTTACATGATGCAAATTTCCAGTTAACGTGATTTTTTTTTTTTTTATGCAATAGTTGAAAAAGATTTGAACCATGCGTTAAGCTCACCGCAAGTGGGACGGGCAATAAACCAACGTGTGCCTGCTGCCCGCCTTGGTGTCTTCCACAAAACCATCGGAAGAAGACGTGTTACTTGTTTATTTCCTGCTAATCAAGTCAATAAAGTCACTTGCATAAAAATTCAAATTTTTAAATGAGCCAGATGAAAATGTTACTGTGAAGGAGATAACAGTAAAAGAATTAGATGAAATCTTTCGTATTGCAGAGAACCTCAAACAATATTTATTTCGCCAGGGCCTAAAGAAGATTGTTGTCGGCTATTGGAAATTGATTGATGAAAAGAGAAAGTCAACACTGTTCAAATATTTCTGCAACAGTCACTTCTTCGTTGTGTATTTTATGTCAGTTGTTCCCAAACTTTGTCAGTTCACGGCACCCTTTGTGTCTCAGTAATTTTTTCAAGGCGCACCCAGACCAAAAGAAATACCCAACAGTTCCGTTTAGTAGTTAGGTTCAAACAACTTAATAAGAAACGTTGAAACTGTGAACTACCTCAAGCTAGTAGTTCGCACGGTGTCCGACTGATGTCAAGTATCGCTGTGTTTCCCTCGAAAATTTAAAATATTCCACGGAGCACAGTTTGGGGACCACTGTTTTATGCAATAAACATTTAATTCCATAATTATTTTCATTAACTTTTACGTTGTATACAGTTAAAAAGTTATTTAAAAGGTATTTTTAAAATTCTTTATGGACATTCCAGAAGGTCAAGGACCAATTATAATTTTCCATATTGATTATTATATTCAATTAACGCGTTTCCGTTTTGCACAGTGCGCTTGCAGGATGAATTAATCGAGGCCAGCCTGTATTAGTATTAGTCAAATAGTGCAAGGAAGCCACAGGCTTTTGCTGCACCTGCCAAAAAAAAACTAGATAATAAAATACAAATTATGTCATTCCCTCCTCACTTGGGTATCTATCAAATTGACCTTTTAATTCCTTCAAACTGTCAGCCTCAACTACTTGCGAAGGCAACTTTTACGAGTAATCAATGACTAGCTGGGGCTAAAAGAAAACTTCCTACAATCTACTCTAAAGCTGTTCAACTGTAATTTGAATTTATGGCTTCTAATTCTGGAATTCTTTATAACAGTGAAAATTCAAGGTGCTTGGTGCGTAGCCCACATAATCAACATCTTTCCTCATATGGTCACCTTGACATGGCGCATTATAGCCTTAGATGCTAATGCACCATAAAATCCTAAAATCAAAGAGGGCGCTGACTCTCTTTAAAAATTACAGCTGTGAATTACAGGCTCCGAAAAAGCTATGTGTTTGTCTTTTTATTTACCTAATTGTTATTTTATGTTGTACTTTATACGTAGTCTTATAGTTATTGTTACGCTGGTTATTTTTATTTTTAATTTAGATAAATAGTTTTTGTGGATTACTACTTAATATACGTAAAACCGTTATTTCGTTCGAATCTTGCAGCCATTATTTTTGTATAGAGTTGTAGGGAATTCAAATTTTTAATTGCGCTAACTAGGCAGCTCTAATGTATGATTATATAGCATAATACATATCACTGCATTTAGGATTCTATTAGATAGCGTAGTATTGACAATTAATTAATTAAATTTATTGATCTTATTAATTTAAAATATCATGCCCCAGACTAGAGCAGCAAAGCAATGGGCACAAAACGGCACGAGTGCTGTGACTCGGGGGAGAACTGGGGGGGGGGCAATTCTCCAATGCATCACAGCCTAAAAAATTGTGCAACTTGTTACAGACTAGCTTATATCTGCCATAGGCTTCTGAGTCGCTTAATAATTTATATGCATCCCATGCATTTTTCTTCTCTGTCATGAGTCTCATTAGTTCATTTGATAACCATTTAGGCCTAACCCTTGATCAAAGACATCCTCCTTGGCTAGAACATGATCTAGCCAAGGAGGATGTCTTTGGGGGTTCCAGGTGCAGAGTGTCTAGAAATTAGGCATCAACTCAGCGTTCTACTGGGCGTCTATGAGAGCTTGAGGTATAGGGTAGATACCCTCGAAGAAATTTATGAGGGCCCATCAAGCTCTCAGCTGCCCAACTCAACGCCAGAGCTCACTCCTGGGCATTAGGCAACGCAGTGGTAATCTCCAAGGCAGAATGCACTGGTCCCAAAGGAACTAGTTATTGTTGGTGACTCTGTTGTCGGGGAGACGGGGAATATGTTGTGTAAAAAGGATAGATGGAACAGGACCAGGGTATGTCTGGCAGGGGCAAACGTTGATGACATTGTAAAGCATATATTATCTTTTAAGGGCACAAAGGGTGATATTGTTGTACACGTTGGCACCAATGACATTAAGAGTAGGAGATCTGCAGATTTACGTTGCAAAAAAGTCATGAGTTAGGGTTAAATTTGAAAATGTCTGCAGTTCTGCCCAGACACGATAGGAGGGAGTTTTTTTTAGAATTTTTTTCAGTGTGGTCTGTGCTTGTTAACAGAAGAGACTGCTTCTACAGGGATGGGATACACTTAAATTGAAAGGGTGCAAGAATATTTGCTGATGCTATCGAGGCAGTGTTAGGTGAGTCGGAAAACTGCTAGCTTGGGGGGGTGGATTCACAGACTAAAAGGTTAAAAGTAGCTGCAGGCAAAGGTGATTCTTGCACTACTTCTATTAGAATACGCAGCGGTGTGGAGCGAGGGGTGTTGGGGTTTTCAAGGACTGATGGCAGTCATCGTGCAACAGGTGGGTATATGGAATGTGTTAGGGTAACTAATAATAAGAATAGATACATATATACATATAGGACATAAATTCAAGTTATGGGGGGAAATGTTTAGATTGGACTGCAGGAAGTTTTATTTTAGCCAGCGAGTTATAAATTACTGGAATAAGTTGCCTTCATGGGTGGTAGAGGCAGACAGTTTGGGGAAATTCAAGGGTCATCTGGATGGTGCCTTCGGGTAGGGGAGGCACGTGGGATGATAGGTTTAATTTCCTTTTTTTCATTAATTATTATTATTTATTTTGTTTTTATCATTGTTTTGTTTGGATATTTTTTTTTATTTTTTTTTTTTGGCTGGTGCAGCGTAAGCCATAGGCTTTCTTGCACCATGCGGCCATTACTAATACTAATACTAATACTTGCATGTATATCAATGCTAGAAGTATAGTAAATAAATTTGATGAATTTGAAGTGTTGGTCAAGACATCAAAGGCGAATATTGTTGGGATAGCAGAGATGTGGTGTCACACAGATATAAGGAATGCAAAACTGGAATTTGGGGAGTACAATGTGTACAGAAAGGTTAGAAAGGATAGGAAGGGAGGAGGTGTTATGCTGTTAATTAAGAAAAAATAATATCAAAAGAAGTGCATGCAGTTGATATAGATGAACAGTGCACTGTTGAGTCAGTTTGGTGTGACAAAAGCACTGTGAAAGCAAAAATAAGAATAGCAGTGTGTTATAGGCCTAATGACTCGAATGAGTACAATGGACAATTGTACGGAGAAATAGAGTGGGCTAGTAAATCAGAATGTCTTATAATGGGGGATTTTAACTTCCCAGATATTGACTGGAACTTGTGGTCTTGGTCACTCACACACTGGTAAGACTTTTGTGGATTTATTGGATGATCGTTTTCTGCAGCAGCATGTTCGAGAGGTAACCAGAGAGGGGGCGCCTCCATAGCCAGCTGGGGAGGAGCAGCAGTGCGTAGCACACGCTTCTTGATTAAACGGGGGTTCGAGCCCGTCACCACCAAATATGGAGGATGCAGAAAGGTAAGGGAATGACCACCGCATATCCCAGAGCAATATGGCCTTAGTTGCTAATGCTTCTAAAAACCAAATAACAACAATAACCAGAGAGGGTAATACTCTTGATCTCTTGATCATTCATGTAATAAGAGAGGATAATACTCTTGATCATTCATGTATTAAGAATTTGCAGATAAAGGAACCACTAGGTGGCAGTGATCACAGTGTACTGATGTGGGATTTACTTAAAGATATAATTACCATCAGGGGTGAAGGAAAGGGTTTTTGCTTCCATAAAGGTGAGTACAGTGGTCTCAGACAGTTTTTAAATTCTGTACAGTGGGATCAACTGACGATGTTACCAACAGTAAATTCTAAGTGGGAAGCATTCAAGGAATTAATCGTGGATGCTGCTAAAAGTTTCATACCTATTAAGAATTATTGTTCAAGGGTTAGGCCTAAATGGTTATCAAATGAACTAATGAGACTCATGACAGAGAAGAAAAATGCATGGGATGCATATAAATTATTAAGCGACTCAGAAGCCTATGGCAGATATAAGCTAGTCTGTAATCAGGTCACAAAGGAGGTTAGGCAGGCGAAGGCAGATTACGAGAAATCTTTGGCAAAAGATGCTAAGAAAAACAGCAAGGATTTCTTTACTTATATAAACGCTAAAAAGAAGGGGATGAATCTGATTGGTCCACTTGATATCGATGGTTTGACTGTTGATGATCCTGCTCAGATAGCAAACAAACTGAATGAGTATTTTGCATCTACATTCACACATGAGGAGTTATTAAGGTATGAAAATGGCAGAAGGTTATCAAATTGTAGCAGGGTGCTTAATGATTTTGTTATAACTGAGAGCAAAGTGGAGAAGAAATTGTTGAAGTTAAACATAAGAAAGGCACCTGGGGGTGGATGAGATCTATCCGGTTATATTAAAGGAGGTAGCAAAGAAAGGAGGTGGCAAATCAGCATTTGCGAACCAGTTCCCGAGGGAGTAGGTTGGACGAGTATTCAAACGTTGAACTGGCCGACATGCACCTCGCCTATGGAGCTGCAGACTGTAACGGGCGCGCCGCTCTGCGCTTGTACTAGGAACGTTTCCCGCACAGGCATGCTCCTCATTATAAGATTTTAATCGTATGATGAGAAGGTTACGTGAGACTGGTTGTTTCACGAGAGGCACCATGAATCGAGAGCGAACGACGAGGACGCCAGACAATGAGTAGAATGTCCTACGTCTTGCAGAAGGCAATCCGAGTACGAGTACTCGAGCGATAGGCCAACGATTGGGTATTTCCCAATCCACTGTATGGAGGATACTGTCAACAAATCAAATGAGTTCATACCATCTGCAACGCGTCCAATCATTGGAGCCTGCGGATTATCCACTCCGGAGGACTTTTGCTACTTGGTTTCTTCAACAGAAATGGTTCGCAAATGCTGACTTCCAGTGGGATCGCTGTTCACGTGACCTCCCGTTCAACGTCCTCTACCGCATGACGAAGCCATTTCAGACCCTGCAATGCTATATGATTCCGATTCGTCTTTGTGCCCCCTACACCTCCTGCAAGTTTGTCACACTGGTAGTAAATCACCCTGTATGTGAAAGCACATATACATCTTTTTTAAAAAGCTGTAAATGTTAGGTGAAAACAGTTTGGTTTAAATTCTAATATATCTAAATTACCACTGTCATACCACGTGGAGTTTTAATATAGTTTATTTAGAAATTACCTAAATTAATATACAACGAGTAATGTTTTGGGTATCTTGCCGATACCCATCATCAGACCCTGCTGACCGATACCTCCTGCGTCTGGCAGGAGACCTAAATGGGCGGCCCATTTAAGTCTATTGGATCGATACCTCCTGCCAGATGCTCAGATATAAATGGGCAGCCCATTTAGGTCTGAGCATCCAGCAGGAGGAGAGGCCTTCATCCTGCAGTGGATTGAAAATGGCTGATGATGGGTATCGGCAAGATACCTGAAACGTTACTCATTGTATATTAATTTAGGTAACATCTAAATAAAATATATTAAAACTCCATGTGGTATAAGAGCGGCCATTTAGATATATTATAATTTAAATGGATAGGAAACACGTAACGTCCTTCCCTAACCGTATTAAAACAGTTTGGATTTTTAAAATTGGCACTAAAAGTCTACCCAAACCTAAACTTATTTGTTATAAGTTTTTCAGATGTAGATATTAGATTGATATTAGATCTTATACATAAACAATTTTCCACTCTCTAAGAGTGTGATGTTAGTTGGAACTGTGGCATCTTGAATTTGACACTGACTATTCATCTAAGATTTGTTCCTCCACTGTGCTTAGTTACAAACAAACATATTTAAATAAAAAAATAATAATAATTTTTTTCCCCTTTAGATGCAGGAGTTATGTAGTATGATCTAATCTTCTTATGTATCATATTACATTCATTAGGGTAGTAATCAATTGTCAACTGTTATATTTGCCTTTGTACCTTTTTTCAATGGCAAATTGTGAAGAGAAACTGAAGTATATAAACTGTTAATGATTTAGCAGCATTTAACCCTGTTTGACACACTCACTCACACAATAAACAAAAGACACTGGAAATAAAATTAATTAAAAATAAAATCAAATGCTAATATCAAGAAATACAGCACTCTCTCGATTTACCAGGATCGGATTAACCAGGACATTTCAAGACTCCAAATTAAAGGAAAAAAAAAAAAAAAAATCGACCAGAAATCTTATATAAAATTCAAGTAATAAATATAAAGGTATAAACAGATGTTTTGCAAGTCATAAATAAGTGACAAGAAGCAGCATTATAAGTTGTCATTGGGAGATTAATGTACCTATTATCTTGCAACTTCCCGCTGCCTTCACACCTGCCGCTCAAAATAAAGACAATGTTTAGTTTGTGTTAGTGCGTCGTCAATTGTTGTGTTTTGTCACACTGCAAAAGGGCAAATTTTGTTTCATTATTTATGTCAGGGATGTCGGAATTTTTTTAAAATTTTTTTTTAAGAGTAACTTTTTTTTTCTTTTTTGTTTAGAAATAGCGAAAATGATGGGCAAATGCAAGAATTGTGCTTTCAATTAAACACAAAACTTGAAATTATTCAAAAGTTTGAAAGCAGTGTATCCATTAAATTTCTAAAGAACCATTATAATGTTGGTGATGAAACCATACACATCACTGTAAAAAATAAAGGGAAGCATTGCTAGTAGTGCATGGTACGTTTTTCTCGTTTTTTTATTTATCACCATACTTTTTTACATAGGTTACTGAACATTTTTCGATACATGAAGTCGCCGACTTACATAACTTTGGACTTATGTTACGTTATTTATTTTTTTATATATATGACTGATAATTTCAGTGAAGGAGACACACATTTCACCATAATAACGTAAAAACCCACAGAATTCCAGCTATCGGTATTTTCCAGCTATCAAATTTACTACCCATTTATAACGAATTGCACAAACAGAAAAGCCCAATAACCAGGAAAGTGCAAATTGTTTTTATTGTTTTATGACAGTGACCTTCAGAAATGTGCTTTAGTAAAATGTGAGCTTGCGTGGGATGATAATAGTGAGTTTTCACCATAACCCTGTGAAGTTCTTTCCAGAAAATTTAATTTTGACTTATCATGGTGCCGACTAAGAGAATAAGTTACAGTGGTACTAGTAAATCTATCAAGAAAAGGAAAGCAAGTTGAGTTGGATCAGAAAATTAAAATAAGGATGTACGAAAATGGCCAAACATTAACAAGTATCGTGAGGAATTCAGATTTGTCAGTGACAACGTTGAACACAATAAACGAGAAAGACAATACCAGAAGCAGTGAAGTGATCGGCACCAGTGAAGTCAACTCTAATAACTGGCTAAAAAATACGTATCAGTTTTTGCAGTACAATAACATGCGGTTTTTCTTCCTTTTATGTTCTTATGTGCTACTCTGGCTACTTCACCACTGTCCCCAGATAAAGTTTTTAATTGAACTAATTAAAAATATATAACTAATTTTCTTAATTCTTCTGAGAATATTATGTGGTTTTTGTAATTTTGGCATATCAGGGATATAGTAGCAATATTTTATTAGTCATTCCCGAGTTACGTAAAACTCGATTTACGTAAGAAGTCCTGGAACATATCTCTTACATATGTCGGGTACTTACTGTTAGTTTGTTATTTGGTTTTTAGGAGCATTAGCAACTTAGGCCATATTGCTCCGGGTATATGTGGTGGTCATTCCCTGACCTTTCCCCATCCTCCGTATTTGGTGGTGACGGGCTCGAACCCTGCTCTAATCAAGAAGCGTGTGCTACGCACTGCTGCTCCTTCCCACCTGGCTACGGAGGTGCCCACTGTATTTTTGGATTAACCAGGAAATCGATTATCTGGGAATTTTTTTTTTACCATCTATCCCAGAAAATCGAGAGTCTACTGTATAGAACATTTTTTGATATACCATTGATATAACAGATATTTTTATTATGGTTAACTGTTTTTTTTTTTTTTTTTTTTTGCCAGTGTATTATTATACAGTGCATACATCTCTTTGGCTTTGCTGTTGTGGGGTTAAGTAGCTCTGTATACATATTTTTAGTACTCAGTAGAGAACTATTAAGTCTTCATTATTTCAGACCACTGGGAAAGTATGGATGAATATACACGTGTGATACCGAAAGACAGCACTGATAGTGCATTTTATCAAAGTGTCCTTCTCGTGCAGCAAGGTCAGTTTCACTCAGCACAGCAGGTAAGATTGCTTATGGTTGTATTTTAAAATATTTTTAGCAGAATGTTCTACTTACATATTGCATAACACAAAGTAGGTTTTGCATGTTATATACTGAATATATAACCTATCATATAAGAGAGGAAAAATTAGTGTGAAAATTTTCCCTTTGAAGGAATTTTTTCTTAGATTTTTTTTCTGTGTTATCTTGCAAGTTCCTCTAACCTTATGTGGCTGTCCTGGAGTATGGTGTGACATGATTACCACACAACTGCAGCTATAGGTAGGAAAGTAGTTGGATCTTTTTTTGTGCAATGTGTGTGTTCATGAGTTGATTTGCATGCTGTTCATGTATTAAAACCAGAATTGGTTCTCCCCACAAGTGGGGAAAATTCTGGGAAGTAGGGAAGTTATAGGCAGGGAAATTTGCACACTAATTTGTCCCCTCTTATAAACAGAATAATTTATTTTTATTAGTTCCAAATTCCTTCATTTATTTCTTCATATGGATGGATACTCTTTTTCATATAACCTACCATCTACTACAAGAGAAAATAATATAGTGCTATTGTAAATTGTTTTCTCTGAAATTTCTAGAACTGGCATTGTGATCTGCTCAGACATTGACGCTACAGTTAATTCTGCTTTATTTATTTTTTTTAAATTTCATTTAGGGATTTTTCCCACTCTTCCACCTATAAATCATATTGTAAAAAATTGTATTGAAAACCGGAACAAAATGCATACATCATAGAAATATGTTAATACGAACAGTTAGTTACTAGTCTGCGTGTGTGTGTAGTTGCCAATGCTTTGAAATAATTATAAAAAACATGCCATTTGCACTGTACTTACAATAAAATCACTTCGATCTGTATTGAAACCATTGTAATGAACTAAAACTACATGTTATAACCATGTTCTTCAGATATTCTTGATCACATGTTACAATACCAAGAAAATAAGCACAAAGTAACAGTCACAGGAGTGACATCATGCAGGTCTGCAGTTTGTCTCCACTCACCATAGATTTGTGTTTACACCAAGGATATGAGAGTGCAGAATCCTTGGTATATTGTAACTGCAGTGCCATAAAATAGCTTTTATCCAAAGAAATTTTAGTGGTCAAAGGAAAGTGAAGGCTACAGTTTCAGCGGGAGGAAACAATATTGAATTGACTCACTTCCTGGGCTTTACGGTGGTCATTCCCTGACCTTTCCCCATCCTCCGTATTTGGTGGTGAGTTGGTAGACTTTCCCATCAAGAATCCGGTAGAACTACGATAAAACCTCTGATTTAGGAACTAAAATACATCCTTTTCAATTTGAATTATTTGATGTATACAAATAAGATGAAAATCAAGAGATAAATTTTTTAAGTCAACTATTAACACTAGAGAATTGCTATAATTCTGTTTAAAATATTAAGAATCATGTAGTGAACTTTTGCTAGATGTGTCTGTAAATAGAAAATTAACATGATAATTTTGTTGATATGAGAAGGATAAGAGCAAATTATAATAGAAACACTTACACACCACATTTGTGTGCTTAATTAGTTTATTGTGAACTGAATGGTCAAACACAAAATAATATAGCTACATTTCAGTATCCATTTTGGGACTCCATTATCAGGCCAGATTAGAGCTAAACTGGGATCTTAATGTTGAACATTAAGAACTCAGTAGTCATTCCCAGCTCTGCATTGATTTTGAATACCTTTCACACAACATACTTTTCAGTAAAATCTGTGGCCTTCACAGAGTTCTATGTTACACAGAGTACACAACACAGAGATGGGGAAACCCCCGGTGCCATTAGATCCAAAACACTTTACACTTTAACACATTAGATGTTAATATTCCCGTCCATTCAAAAAAATTAAAAATGTACCCTAAAGCACTGTACAGCCAGGCCTCGCATAACGAGAGTTTGATTAACGCGATTTTCAGTTAACTCTATTTGAAAAATTACACCACTTTTCGCTTTACATGATGCAAATTTTCGGTTAACGCAATCTTTTTTTTTTATGCGATAGTTGAAAAAGATTTGAATCGCGCGTTAAGCTTACCGGTCGTACAGTCAATAAACAAACGTTTGCCTGCTGCCCGCCTTAGTGTGTTCCATCAACCATCGGAAGAAGACGTGTTACTTGTTTGTCTCCTGCTAATAAAGTCAATGCACACTTGCATAAAAATTCAAATTTTTAAATGAGCCAGATGAAAATGTTACCGCGAAGGAGATAACGGTAAAAGAATTAGATGAAATCTTTCGATCGCATAGAACCTCAAATAAAAGTTTGAGGTTCACTGCGATATTTATTTCGCCAGGGCCCAGAGAAGATTGTTGTCGGCTATCCAAAATTGATTGATGAAAAGAGAAAGTCACACTGTTCAAATATTTCCGCAACAGTCATTTCTTCATTGTGTATTTTATATCAGAGGTTCCCAAACTTTCTCGGTTCACGGCACCCTTAGTGTCTTAGTAATTTTTTCAAGGTGCACCCAGACCAAAAGAAATACCTAACAGTTCCGTTTAGTAGTTAGGTCCAAACAACTTAATAAGAAATGCTGAAACTGTGAACTACCTCGAGCTAGTAGTTCGTGCGGTGTCTGACAGATGTCGATTATCGCTGTTTCCCTCGAAAATTTAAAATATTCCACCGGGCAAAGTTTGGGAACCACTGTTTTATGCAATAAACATTTAATTCCATAATTATTTTCATTATCTTTTACATTGTATACAGTTAAAAAGTTATTTAAAAGGTATTTTTAAAATTCTTTATGGACATTCCAGGTCAAGGACCAATTGTAATTTTTCCTATTGATTATTATATTCGATTAACGCGTTTCCGTTTTGCGCGATGCACTCACAGGACGAATTAATCGCGTTAATCGCGGCTAGCCTGTATTGTTGAATTTTATATTCTTAACATACCTTAAGTTATAAGGAACTTCTCTTATAATTTAATTCATGCATATATGTTTTATATATTCTGAATTATAAAAAATTATATTTATTTCCTATTTATTAGATGAAATTGTTTTGTTATCTTTCAACAGTGTATTGATAAAGCACGTGATCTCCTTGACACAGAACTTACAGCTATGGCAGGCGAAAGTTACAGTAGGGCTTATGGTGTAAGTTGCCATATAGTAATTAGATCAGAATATTTTAACAGAAATGTTATCTAAAATTTTTTAACCAGAAAGAAATTATATGTACTAATTATCAGTGGCTGTTTTAATTATATTACTTATTCATTATTTCATACTGTTTTATTGTAATCTCTTAAGAGAATCATAAAATGGTTCTCACAAAGTGGTGAATTGGTTTAAAATAAATATTTGAAAGCAAGAGTGGGTATGGGTGTAAAATTTTGGTGATATGATAATAGCAGCATATTTTTTTCATTGCAAACTTCACATATTTAGCTTTTTTTGTTATTATTATTTTTTTTTCTTAGGCCATGGTTAATGTTCAGATGCTATCAGAATTGGAGGAAGTTATTCAGTACAAGCTAATAGCTGAGAGAAGAGAGGCTATCAAACAGAAGTGGTGGGACAGATTACAGGTGCAAGTTGCAATATTTTCTATATGTTTAAATATGTTTTTGTGACAGCAGTGATCTGATATGTATATATGCTTTTCAGTGATCATATACACATACTAAACTGCATTTTAATAAGCTGACACTAACACTTTTTCCCCTGTATAAATAGGAGAGTTCGGTATAACGTGTAATTTTAGCTGTTCAAGGTACACTGAGTGGACAGAAATCATGGGATACCTACCTAGTAACAGGTAGGCCCACCTTTCGCCTGGATAAGGGCAGTCACACTGCGAGGCATTGAGTCCTCTAGTTCATGAAAGTGTTCCATAGGTATTCCCATCCATGCTTGCTGCACCGCTGTCCATAATTCCATCACATTGCTGGGTGGAGGATCCAAAACTCGAATGGACCTTTCCACAGCATCCCAGAGATGCTACACAGGGTTCTTGTCTGGTGAACATGGAGGCCATTCCATGATGGTAAAATCTGCGGAATGCTCTTCAAACCATGTGCTATTCACCATGGCTCTGTGGAAAAGGGCATTGTCCTGCTGGAAGAGCCCATTGCCCTGTGGGTGCACGATGACCATGAAGGGATGCAGATGGTCAGCAAGGATGGACACATAACCTGGACCGTTCGGAGATGCATCTAGACATACCAGAGGTGCCAATGTGTGCCAGTTGAACACACCCCAGACCATTACCGACCATCCATCTGCTTGAACAGTTCCTTGTTGATGTGACAGGTGCATAGCTTTGTGCAGTTTTTGCCAGATATGCACCCTCCCCTCTGCTCGAAATAACTGGAAACAGGACTCGTCGGACCAGGAGACCCGTCTCCAATCGTCCAAGATCCAGTGCCAATGTTCTTGCGCCCATTTAAGGCATAGAGTCCTGTGTCGTGGTGTTAGCAATGGGACTCTGGTTGGTTGGCGGCTCCCATAACCTATTGCAGCCAACGATTGCCTGACAGTCTTGGTGTCGACATTTCTGGCACCTCCCTCATTGAAGTCGGCTGTGATTTGTGCCACTGTCCCTCTCTGGTTGGCTGAAACAATGTGAGACAGATGTTAACGGCCACGTTCATCCACCACTTTTCTCCGCGCCCCCCCCCACATCGCTGTCCATGGTGAGGTGTTATTCCAGAAATGGCGTATTCCCTATACACTCTTGATAGTGCAATTTCTGTACCATCTCCACGATAGAATGATCCATGCTTTGGGCACCCACTATCATCCCTCTTTCAAAGTCGGTTAACTCACAACAGTTTATTTACTGACGTCGAATTACTGTTTGTGTGAATGCAGTGTACCTATGTACCTGCCAAGCAGTGGGTACGTCCACTAGAGAGAGGGGTGACAGCATTGTGTTGCCCAGGAACCAGGTATCCCATAAATTCTATCCTTTCAGTGTATATTCTTGTTCTGTAGCTATTGTACTTATTTTATATTTTAATAGATACAAAGTATAGCATAATATCTTCATAATACTAGTTTAAATTGCTGTTAGCATTTCTTGGTGTACTTCATTAAAGTCATAAAAACTAATTGGAGTGGTTCTCAGAGTTTGATTAGTGATCTGAACATTAGTGGTCTGTAAAACCAGTGTTGGAATGATTATATCTTGTTTATATTAATAGAGTTCTTAAAAAAAACAAAATAAAAACCCTAATTTGCTAAAAAATCGAATCTAAGAAAGGAAAACAGAAGTTTGATAACCACTGCAGAGGGTATTTAAGGATATTTAAACAGTTGAATATATGAAATATGGTGTGTTTTTTTTTTTTTAGGGTTGTCAAAGAATAGTTGAAGACTGGCAAAAAATTCTGCAGGTTCATTCGTTAGTTGTTACACCCAAAGATGATATGAGAACGTGGTTGAAATATGCAAGTTTATGCCGTCGAGCTGGTCGACTGGTTAGTACCACTCAAATAACATAGTAGTTGAATTTAGAAATAGTGATTAAACATTAACTATTAACTTATCTCCAAAGAGTTTGAACATCTTGAATACCGAGTTTGAAATATATCCTGTATTCTATTTTTTTAATGTCATCCATATTTGTTTGATAGGAATCCTTCTGTTAGCTACTGTATATAATTTTTGTTGTATTTTCTCTGTCATCTTATTTAGTTCATCATTTTAACTGAGTAATAAAAGATTCAAGGTTTTTACAATTACTGACAACCTTATAAGGCTTGTTTATTTACCTACCACAATACCAGACAATCTTAACTACACACCTAACACCCTTGATCTTTTCTCCCCAACAACCCTTCTGAGTGCATGGTCATTGTTAGTGGTCCTCTAGGCACTTCAGATCACAACTTGGTGATATTGTCTTTTCTGGAATCTCTCTTATGACCATTCCCATTCTCATGTTGTTTGGCATTAAAGGAATGTGAACTACAATCTATATAATTTCTATTCTTCTTTTCCTTGGTCGGATTGCTGTTTTAATCTTCTGATCTCAGTGTTTGCTCAGATCTTGTCAGTGAAATTATTCTTGTAGGGATGAAATCCTTTATTCTTCTTTTCATCCTAAAATCTTATCCCTAAACCTTGGCTTTTGAATAAGTGTGCTTAGTACACTATGGCCTAAGATGTTGCTCCCATTAAGATCAATCCAATGTGCATTCAAGACCAGAATATAGTACTGTTCCACATGAAAGACTGCTGTGCAAATTGGAGCAGTGTGGCATTAGGGACAAATACTGCTTTGAATACAGGGATAGTTGAGTTGAAGAAGACAGAGACTGGTTATCAGTGGGCACTGCTCTTTCTTACTACTGTAACTGGAGTGCCACAGGGTTCAGAGTCAGGAAAATTATACTTATTAATAATATTGATTGAGGCATATATCCGGCTTGATGTCTAAGTTTTCAAATGATACAAATGTGGCAAAGAGGTTAATGAGAGTAATCAGGGTATGATACTGCAATAAGATCCAAGAAAATTAGGCAGATGAACTGAGAAGGGGCAATTGAAGTTTAACATTGACAAATGCAAGGTACTGCAGCTGTGTAGTAGTAATCCCAAATTGATATGTCAACTGTATGGCCCCAATGAAGTTAGTGGAGAATGAAAAAGACCCTGGGATAATTGTGCAGTTAGACATAAAGTTCTCTGAGCAGTTCAGATGGTCTGCTGAGACAGTTCAAGGGTTTTGTCAATGGTATACAAGAATTTTTCCAGCAGGGATGACGAGGTAATTATTATACTGTATAAGGCAATGCCACATCTTCACTAATGGTCTAGAAGTCTCATTTTAGGAAGGATTGGATCTATCGGAAGAGTTGTGGAAAAGAGCAACAAGATTAGTGAGGGGAACAAAAAGATGCTCTTACCAAGAAAGATTTCAGTTCTGCAAATGGCAATGTCTGGAAACTAGGCATCTGTGTCGAGATTTGATTGAGGTGTTTAAAGCTCTGAATGGTTTGAGGAAGCTAAATATTGATGGCATCCTCAGATGATACACATAAGGGGACACAAATTTAAATTGAGGATGGATGGATGGATGGATGCAGGATAAATAAGTAGAAATTTGCTTTCGGTCCAAGGGTAGGAACAAAGTTTCCCTCTGGTTATGGAAGTGGGTAGTGTGCATAAATTCAAAGATGTTATTAGAAAGGATGGACAGATAATGCGGGAAGTTTTTTTTTTTTTTTTTTTTTTTGACTGATGCTTAAGCTTGCTTCCCTGCATCGCTTGCCAATACAAATACAGTACGTCCTTGACTTACGCGGATATTTCTAGATACATGGTTGTGCTACTTCTACTTACGACTAGCCATAGCATCCATTAAATGCCACTTTAAATATACATGTAATAGATTGCATTAGTGTCTGCTAATGTGAATTGATATTGGCATTGGCACTTTGTTTTCACCTTAACCACTTAAGTGTAAGTTGTATCTTGTGAGCTTATACTTATTGCAAACAAAATAAATGTAAACCCTAAATATGTCTGCAAAAAGAAAAAAATGGTGAGAATAGTAATCATAGTGATAAGAAGAGGCACATTATAACTATGGAGACTAAAGTCAAAATCATTAAACAACATGAAAACGACAAGAAATTTGTGGACATTGCATGTGTTTACAAAATGAATGAATTGACTGTTAGAACCATTTTAAAACAAAGTTGGGATTATACAGAACATAAAAAGTTCTGTGCCAATGCAATCTACGATCATATCCAAAAGAAGAGGCTTATTAATAGAAGAAATGGGAAAATTATTGATGATTTGGATAGAAGACATGAAACAACAATGAATGCCGATAAGTCTTATGCTCATACAAGAAAAAGCCTTGAGTCTTTTTGAAGAACTAAAGTGTAAACATTAGCATTAGTAGAGGCATATGATGCAAGAAAGCAAGCTTATTTAGCATCAGCCAAAAAAAAAAAAAAACACACCACTCCCATTTCACCCCTCCGTTCGCTCGAAATACCTGTCCAGTTGAGCCTTAAATTTGTTTAAGCTATCAACTTCAACAACAAGTGATGGAAGTCGGTTCCACCAACCAACCACCCACTGGCCAAAGGCAAATTTCCACACATCTATCCGACATCCGTCCTTCCTCAATTTGAATTTATGCCCTCTGAGCTGATTATTCTGAGCAAGATGAAGAATTCCATTGGCATTGGGCATGCTCAAACCTCCTCACTAGCAACATCCTCACATGGTGAGGATGTTGCTAGTGAAACATTCATTACTAGCCACAGATGGTTTCAAAGATTTAAGGCCCATGCTAAACCACACAACATCAAAGTTAGAGGTGAGGCTGCTAGTGTAGACATAGTGGCAGCTACAGAGTTCCCCAAGACTTTTGCAGAAATCATCAAAAATGAGGATTAGCTACCACAACAGGTCTTCAATGTAGACGAGACTGGTTTATATTGGAAAAAATGCCAGGGAACTTTTTTTTTTCCTGGTGTAGCATAAGCCCCATGCTTCCTTGCACCATATGGCTATTAATAACAATAATAATAACCCTAACTTTTATATCATCTGCATGGGTGATATAATTATTTGTTTTATTATTTATTTTTTTATCATAAATGGGAAATAGAAAAAAAATTGGAAAAATGTAGAAAATGGTAGAGCAGATTATAATCCTTTGTTGTAAATACCAGCATTTAGCAGAGCATGTGATGTTTTTTCCATCCGTGTTAAGAATTGTTTCTGGAATTGATGACATTGTAGTATAAAGGAAGAACATTTACAGTATTTCTCAAGCAAATTTAGTGAAGCAGGATACTGCAACAAAGGCTGCTGACATATTAGCATAAAATAAGATTTAAATATTTTTTTTCTTTATGTAAACACGATTGAGATCTCTTTGTGAATGGGTGATTTGAGTGTCTGTAAAGTTGGGGTTAATGTAGGCAGTATAATTTTTTGGTTTTAGAAGAAAGGAGAAAACAGAAGTGCTGTTCATTTGAAGTGCCAGAATGAGGCTATCCATTGTGATTAATCTCAAAAACACCTTATATTTCACAATATAAGACATGAAGATTTTTGAGTTCATTAGAAGGAAAAATACCAAAATATGTATTAAAATTGCTGACTGATGAATTAATTAATTATTAACTAATGAATTAATAACAAAATCAACTGACAGAAAAGTATAAGGTATGCAGCTCATTTTACAAACAGGCATATTTACATCATTGTTAAACTTTGAACAAACCTCATTGATTGTTTAAAAGGATTCCATAGAAATTGAGAACCAAAAGGTTTCAAGCTGTGGAAATTATATATAACTAATGTACATAAAGAAAAAGTTCAGGGACTGAACTGATATTTGAGAAAAGGTGAACTTAATGGCTATTCTGATTCCAGTGCTTCAGCAACTTCTGGAAGCATTTCTGATAGAACTATGTGGTGCAATCAAAACATTTGGAAATTTAACTAAAATTTGGGAAATGATGAAAGCTTACTAGCTATTTGGATGGATCTCTTTTTAAGTAATCTCCTTGATGCTTGTATACACTGATTTCAAAGCTTCTGAAACTACTGGAAGCATTCCTGATGGTCTTCTTTTGGAGTTGCTATAGTTTTAAGCTTGACAAAAAAAAATGGGGAGCTAAAAAATCTGGTGAGTATGGTACATGAAGGAGTAGATCAGTTTTCTCCGAACAGCATTGCGAAAAGTTGCATACAACTGCTTTTAATATTCCTAGTTGATTGTTTGACCATGCAAAATAAATTCATTATGAACACTGCACTGTCAATCAAAAAATATGATAAGTACGATTTTCGCATTTTGTCAAGATTGTCTTTCTTTTTTGGGCCTTGCAGATGATAAAAGTTTTCCATTGGAGGACTGGACCTTTGTTTCCAGGCCATAGCTGTACACCCATGATTCATCACAAGTATTTATGGAAGAAACAAAGTATAGGTCAGCAGCGGCATGTTGGCAAAAATACTGATGTACAATCTTGAACTTTCCATTCTCTCTGATCATCATTGAAGATGTAAAGCTGAAACACCTTGTATTCCCAAATCTTATGTTAAAATTGATGTTGATTGCCATATACAATAAAAAATACTACTTTCACTAGCAACCTTGAATGTAGTTAAATGTTGATCACTGGTAATGCAAATGATGAAATCATTGAGATTTTGAAGTCGAAAGGCAGCCAGAGCAAGGATTATTTTTGATGGGCAAGCAAGCAACCTTCTTTAAACTTTACAAACCACTGAAAAGCCTTTGAACAACACATAACATCTTCTCTGAAAGCTCTTTTAACATTTCATGGGTTTCTCTTACTCTTTTCACTAATTTGAAAGAAAATTGGATGCAAATTCATTGCTAAGTAAAATGACTCATTTTAAATGTGATGAAATGCATAAGACAAGATGTATTCAGGGAGTGCCAATTCAGACTGTAGATTTGTGTGTTACTATGTTTAGATAAGTCACCAAAAATATTGCGAGAAGTTACAACTTGCTACAATAGCTCAGTTTTAAGATACAGAGTCAGTCCCCGATTGTTTGATCACATCTGATACATACATGAATATATAGTATGAACCAGAACTGTAATGCTCAATACGTTCTATATTGATAACAATATTTGTAAAATAATAAGAGAAGTTTACCTCAGTATGGTATGCAAAACACTTCCATATGATACTCTCCAGAAATTAAAACGAAAAAAGCGAAAAACTTACGTTAGAGTAACAAATAATTAAAAATCAATTTAACACCATAAAACTTAATTTAACACAACAAAACTCAATTTAACACAATAAAAAATCAATTTAATGCAATTAAAAAAATAAGAAAATTAATTAAAAGAATTTAACGAAAAAAATTATTTTAATTTTTTAATTAGAAGAATTTAAATTCTTTTAATTAATTTTCTTATTTTTTAATTGCGTTAAATTGATTTTTAATTTTTTTAAAAATTATTTGTTACTCTAATGTAAGTTTTTCGATTTTTTTCGTTTTAATTTCTGGAAAGTATCATATGGAAGTGTTCTGTGTACTATATTGAGGTAAACTTCTCTTATTATTTTACAAATACATAAATAGTATGAAAATATCTTTATTATTATATATATATATATATATATATATATATATATTTTTTTTTTTTTTTTTTTTTTGTGGCAAAACTGATTTTACTAGAAAAAACACATGAATCTGTAATAAAAGTTTCATTCACCTACTGTTGAACTACAGATTAATAGCACGTCTCTGTAAACAGATATACTGGTATTTATTTTCATTAATGCCTTTTCCACACTCACTGTTTAGGGATTATGTCCCCCTCATCATTTGATAATCCTATTAACTTCCAGCCGCCTCCGTAGCCAGGTGGGCAGGAGCGGCAATGCATAGCACACGCTTCTTGATTAGACCAGGGTTCGAGCCCGTGACCACCAAATACGGAGGATGCGGAAAGGTCAGGGAATGACCACCGCATATCCCTGGAGCAATATGGTCTTAGTTGCTAATGCTCCTAAAAACCAAATAACAACAATATTAACTTCCACACTTTGATGTGAAAGTTAATAGGATTATCAGCTTCTTCATGCAAATATTTAGCAGTATATTTCTGTTAACAAAGAAGTGCTCTTTATTTGAAGTGCCAAAGTGGGTTCTCATTGTGATTAACTTCAAAAATACCTTATGTTTCATGAGATAAGACATGTTTTTTGAAAATTTAGTTTTGTATATTATAGCAATATACATAAATGGTGATTTCATTCTGTGCAATAATTAAAAAGGACTACATAAATTAACAAAAAAGTAATCATATCATATTTATTCTACTGCAGTGCATATCCCTCAAATAACTAATATGAGTAGGAGTAATGTCTGTATCATAAGATATTAGTGGTTTATTTTTGGTATTTTACAAGTTATGGTAATGAAGAAAAGAGACTGCTGTGTATAATATTTCGGTACTGATTATGCAACCTCCCTTTGAGACTATCATTGATTTGATAGTCTCTTTTTACCAGACATCTGTTATATACAGTTATTCTTAACGAACTTAAAGATGGATATGCATTTAAATACACTTCCATCTTTAAGTTCATTAAAATAACTAAAATACATTAACTTATAATACATCTTATATAATACATCAGTATCATATAAGAGCCGACCGGGCTAGCTGGGTGGGTAAAGAGCCTGCCTGGCAACCCAAAGGTCGCGGGTTCGAATCCCGCCTCGGGCTTGTATCAAAGTACTGCAAAAAACCTTGGGAGGTGCACTATAGCCACAGAAGCCAATGCGCCAATAACTACCAAAAAAAAAAAAAAAAAGTATCATATAAGATGATAATAATACATATAATACATCAATAAGACATTATTCTGTTGCAAAGCTTTCTGCTAATCAATTTGTTACAAGTTGTTTGTTTCTTCCTACGTTTCTTTTCATAGGCTCTCTCACATCGTACCCTTATTATGCTTTTGGGAGTAGATCCATCTACACAGCCTGATGTCCCTTTACCTACAAGCCATCTTCATGTTACCTTTTCTTACATTAAACATATGTGGAAAAATAAACAGACAGTAAGTATATATATCTTCGCTAGACGTTGCATTGTTTCTAAATAACTCTAATTTTTTTTTATGTTATGTTAATTATTTTATTACGAAGGAAGAAAAGGTATAAGGGATTTCATTAAAAATGAGAGTACATCTATACATGGGACAAAATATACAGATTTAAAAAAAATTTTTTTTGGCTGATGCTGTATAAGCATGTTTTCTTGCATCATATGCCACTACTAATGCTAATATACTTTGGTTATGGATAGTCTCAGTTCTTGATATTCTGTCAGTGTGAATACATTCATTAATTTACTGTGCAAAATGTTTGAATAGTCACAGCATAATTTATGACTCCTACCAAAACTGCAGTATGTATAAATACTGTGCACATAAATTTATTGTGCTGAAGATGGCAGCAATTTCACAAACAGGGTCATTCCCACAGATGGGACTTCATGGTTACAGCCGCATTGAAATTTTTAGCATCCCCCAACCTAAAGAAAGCCAAAGTGATATCTATAGGTGGAATAATAACATGATTCTTTAACAAATGTGAATGGCTTGTCATGTCACTTCGCCCATACAGTGGGAAAATTATTATCAGATGGAAGGTTTCAAGCTAGTGTAAAAGCTGATGGATGTATTTCTCCATTACTTTAGGAGTTCAGGTAATTATATTAAGACAGTAATTGCAAAGGACCAATTTGTTACCCTTTTTAGGAATTATCTGGATGTGAACAAATTTACATGCAGAATTAAAAATTTTACACTCTTATTCCAGTGGAATAAGATTGTAAAAAAAGGCAACATAAAACAAGTGGAGAAATATTTCCAGGACTTGGAGAAACTTGGACATTGACACTGGAATGTGTTTAACATAGTAAGAGCAGTTTTACTTGGATCACAAATGCACAAGTCGGAGTAAAGTGCCAATGAATCAGCTTTATCTTTAGATGAGGATGCAGTTGAAGTCAGAAGTTGTGGCTTGAAAGTTGGCTTGACTGCCATGGAAAAGGGGCAGGTGTCCTACTCTTGCAATTTTCAAAATCAAGTCTGAATTTTATTAATACCTTGTGTGCAGAATTTATGTTATAAGCCTTACAGCAGGTATAAAATGAAGCTGGAGGTTCTGACACAATCTGTTTGTTGTATGATTTATTTTTATTCTAAACAGCTTTAATACAATTTTCAAAAATTATAGTTTACATAAAGGATGGGAGTTTAAGTGTGAATAATTGGTCTTGCAAGGACTTTATCCCTACGAGAATAATTTTGCTGATATCATCTGAGCAAATATTAGGATCAGAATATATAAAACAGTAGTACACTCAAGGAAAGGAAGAGTAGCCTGCATCTAGATCGTCACATTTGATTGTTAGATATCAAATGGCACAAGGCTGTAAGGAAAAGAAACTGGGTTTGATCTAAAGTACCTAGAGGACAACTAACATTAACTTGTGTATTTTGAAAGACTGAGGAAATTCATAAAGGATTCTTCATTTGGAGCTGTACTTAGCTGATCTTAGGCAGAAAGAGTCGAATTTTCCCCCTGTAAGTTATTCTGGGTTTTTAGCCCACAAAACTTGCAAATCACCCCATGAGCACAAATTATATACATACGTGATACATGAAACACAATGTGGTCTTTGATGTGCTATGTAAATAATAATAAGAATAGCAGTGCAGTCAAACCTAGCAACAAAATCTAGAACATTGGGACCTGATCCTTGCTGAATCTTGCTATTTTCTGTATTTCATGTGGTCATATTATTGTAATTAAAAAAGACAGTAAAAATAAATATGAATTTTTTATACTGCAAGTTATTTTACCTAGTACTGTACCCTTTTCCCTTTTCAAGAGAAAAGTAACACATACAATTAGCAAATGTTGCGCAGTACAGTAAAAGTGGTTTCCCCCCCCCTTTCAAAATACCACTCTGTGTGTGATTTATTTTAGGAAGAGAAATAATTGTTGCTTGTTGTCCATATACAGTCGTATAACTAGGATTTTTTGTGTCTTTGGCCCAATACAGAAATTCTCCTTTCCCTCTAATTAATAACACCGGGGCTCACGTGGTAAGTATGGGCTTGGCAAACCCAGGGTCCTGAGCTGGATATCATCATTCTTCTCTTCCTTGGTGATTCCTTTCTACTTCTGACTCTCTCTCTCTCTCTCTCTCTCTCTCTCTCTCTCTCTCTCTCTCTCTCTCTCTCTCTCTCTCTCTCTCTCTCTCTCTCTCTCTCTCTCTCTCTCTCTCTCTCTCTCTCTCTCTCTCTCACAGGGTAACTCGGAAATTTTATTTTTGGCTGGTGCAGCATAAACCTCAGGCTTCCTTGGACCATATGGCTAATAATAATAATATCACAAAACTTTTTACTTTTTCCCTTCTAAAATAAACCCTGCCATACTGTGTATGCTATATTTAAAAAATGGAAAGTAAAAGTTTCCTTACAATCAATTCATTGAATTCTCAGTTTTGTGTGTGTCTAACAACACAAAACGTTTTCCGAATAGAAAATAACCCTTGTATGCATTTTGAATGACCATAGCCTTCTGATTGTGAATTGCTAACTAATTCTAATGTTTTACATGCACAATGTATTACTTAAACTAAGTAATACATTTCTCATCAGAGTCTCTAATCTTGTTCCAAGAGCATTAGGCAAGTCCACAACCTAACAAATTTCTTGATGTGGTTTTAACACTGTAAAAACAGTGTTACCTTTCAAGCGAAACCTTTCTTCTTCAAAGTCATCTGTACACTCTGCTTTGGGTAATGATTAATTCTGGAACTAAATTTTCTGATTCTCATGTAGTTTTTCATATTAATCTATTTTCCTAAATGCAGCCAGAAAATAGGCAGTACTGGATAATAGATTGCAGGATTTGGGATGTTTGATTCTAATGATATACTTTGGAAGGTTATTGTTAAAGAATCCTAATTTACAAAGGAGACCTCTTTTTCCCCTTATTTTTTATTTTATTTTATTTTTTGTGTCCTCTTCTCCACTCACCTTCCTAGTCTAAATTTTTTTTAATCTTTTCAAAAAAAAAAGAAAAAGAAAAAAAAACAGATAAATAAAACTTTGTCTTTGCTGTTAAATTCAGAATTTTAAGACGACAATTTGTGAATTTAAAATTTGATACTTCATATCTAGTTAATAAATGAATAAAACACATGAAACAAAATGTTTCATATGATACTATGTAAGAAGTAACTTTGACTTTTTTTTTTTTTTTTTTTTTGATGTGTGTGTAATTCAAAGCTAAACTTGATTTAGCAGTCTCTTTTGCTAAGATGTCAAATAAATATGAGGTATTGTTTTAGCATTAGCATTAGTAGAGCCATTTGATGCAAGAAAGCAAGCTTATGCAGCATCAGCCAAAAAAATAAAAAAAATAAATAAATAAAAAATAACCACTTCCACTTCGCCCCTCTGTTCGTTCGAAATACCTGTCCAGCTGAGCCTTAAACTTATTTAGGTTATCAACTTCCACAACAAGGGATGGAAGTCTATTCCACCAACCAACCACCCACTGGCTAAAGGTAAATTTCCTCACATCTATCCTACATCTGTCCTTTCTCAATTTGAATTTATGCCCTCTCAGGTGATTATTCTGAGCAAGAGGAAAATCCCATCAGCATTGAGCATGCTCAAACCATTCAAGGCTTTATACACCTCTATCAGATCACCTCACCGGTGCCTAGTCTCCAGACACTGTAATTTGCAAAACTTAAGCCTTTCTTCGTAAGAGCACCCCTTTGTTCCATTCACTAATCTTGTTGCCCTTCTCTGTACTCGTTCCAGCATCTCTACATCCTTCTTGAAATGAGGCCTCCGGACTTGTATACAGTACACTAGGTGTGGTCTGACCATTGCCTTATACAAGGGAATAATCACCTCCTTATCCCTGCTAGAAAAATTCCTATATATCATCGACAATACACCATGAGCTACTCTTGCAGCCCGTCTGCACTGCTCAGAAAACTTCATATCTGCCTGCACAACCACCCCCAGGTCCCTTTCATTCTCTACCACTGTCAGTGTAGTACCACAGAGTTGATACATTGCTCTGGGGTTGCTGTTTCCCATATGTAGTACTTTACATTTGTCAATGTTAAACTTCATTTGCCATCTCTCTCAGCCCATCTGCTCAACCTTTCTAGATCCTGTTGCAGTAGCATAGTGTCAGTAGTGTCCTTGACAACCCTGCCAACCTTTGTATCATCTGCAAACTTGGACATTAAGCTTGATATACCATCATCAATATCATTTATAAATACAGAAAACAATAATGGACCCAATACTGAACCCTGAGGGACTCCACTAATAACATTAGTCCACGATGAGCAGTGTCCATTGATTACCACTCTCTGTCTTCTCCCCCTCAACCACCCCTTTATCCATAGCAGCAATTTGCCTCCAGTGCCACACTGCTCCAATTTGTGCAGCAGTCTTCCATGTGCAACAGTATCAAAAGCCTTTCTAAGATCCAAGTATATAATATCAAAGTTATTCCCTGCATCCAGTTCTTTTGTGACTGCATCATAGTATCCAATCAAATTGGTAAGGCAAGACTTCCCCTTAACAAAACCATGCTGTATCTGAGCTATAACTGAAGTCTCGTCTAGATGATGCTGCAGTGCTTCTTTAACCAGTGCTTCCATTAATTTTCTAGGAACAGAAGTTAAACTAACAGGTCTATAATTACTTGTGTCGCCCTTTGATCCTCCTTTGTGAATTGGGGTCACATTTGCACATCTCAAGTCTATGGGTACTTCCCCTGAGTCCAAGGAAGCTCTCATAATTATGGCTAAGGGTTTGCTTACTTCCTTTGCTGCCTCCTTTAATATAACTGGATAGATCCCATCCACCCCAGGTGCCTTTCTTGTATTTATCTTCAACAATTTCTCCTCCACTTTACTCTCAGTTATTACAAGATTCTCTAGCTTACTGCCAGAGTTTAATACACCTCTGGCATTCCCCTCGCTGAATAACTCCTCATGTTTGAATGTCGATGCAAAATATTCATTCAGTTTGTTAGCTACCTGAGCAGGATCATCAACAGCTAACCCATCGATATCAAGTGGACCAATCTGATTCATCCCCTTCCTTCTAGAGTTTACATAAGTAAAGAACTCTTTGCTGTTTTTCTTTGCATCCCTTGCCAAAGATTTCTCGTAATCTGCCTTCGCCTGCCTAACCTCCTTTGGAACTTGGTTACAGATCAACTTGTATCTATCATAGGCTTCTTCTGTGTCATGTGTTAATTTGTATGTATCCCATGCATTTTTCTTCTCTGCCATATGTCTCATTAGTTCATCTGACATCCACTTAGGCCTAAACCTTGAACAATATTTCTTAGTTGGTATGTAAAGCCTAGTAGCTTCCAATATAAGTTCTTTGAATGCTTCCCATTTTGAATTTGATGTTGGTAACATCATCAGTTGGTCCCACTGTATAGAATTTAAATACAGTCTCAGTCCATCGTAGTCGCCTTTACGAAAGCAGTAACCCTTCCCTTTACCCCTAATGGTAGTTACCTCTTTGAATAAATCCCACTTCAGCACACTGTGATCACTGCCACCTAGTGGTTCATTTACCTGCAGATTCTTAATGCACAAAGAATCACTACTGATAATCAAATCAAGAGTATTACTCCCTCTAGTTGCCTCCCGAACATGCTGATGTAGAAAACAATCATCCAATAAATCCACAAAAGCCTTGCTAGTGTGTGAGTGACCAGCCCCCAATTTCCAGTCAATATCTGGGAAATTTAAAATCCCCCATTATAAGATGGGCATTATAAAGTTTTGGCATTATAAAGTTTGGAAAAGTAACAAATATGTTTTGTATTCTATGTAGCTTGATTTTTTGTTTCAAGTGGTGGGAAACATGAAATGATTTAGATATATAAAGCATGAAGCAATGTGCATTGCATAGAAAGAAGTTCAAAAGTAGATGCAATATTTCAAAGTGAAGATGATAATGTGCTTTCTAGAACTTTTTTATTATTATTTTTTTTTTTACCAAAACAGTATTGGACATTATCTTCTCACTTTGGAATGCTACATCCATTTTATGATCCTTCTCCATTTATCTTATAATTCAAACCAATACTAATTATGCTCCCAGTGTATATCAAAATAGTGATTCAGCCAAGTGTGGAGTCTGACTATAGAATTACTGAAATTTGAATAATTTTCTTTGTTGTGTCACTCGAATCACTAGTGAATGGCATAGATGCTAGTAAAAGTTCATTCATAAATTTTATAATAACATGTCTGAGTAACAGTATTTTATTATTTGAACATTAACTGGCATCAGTATATAGCATTTTCCATTATACTAGCACCTGACATTTGTTTAAATGGTTCTGGAATGCCATTCCGGGTCATTCTTCTCCAAATATATAGCCCTGACAGTATCATATGCACTAATTCTGCAGGTGTATGTTTCAGAAATATACTTCCCAATAATGAAATAACAAAAAAATATGAAAGTAGGAAAATAGAAACAAAGCAGGCATTGTTAGTGAATTTGGATATAGAGGGAAAGAAGTAGTAGAAATAGCTTTAATAAATGTGCCATTTTTTGATTGCTGTGGTAATCAAAGTGATTCAAAGCTATATCCCACTGTAATGAACTTTCTTTAAAAAAAAAAAAACAAATTGAAAGAAGCTTGCTCCAGTGCTAATGTTATAAGGTAATTCTAGACAATAAAATATTGGGTATATTTTTCTGACCAACCTGAAGGCAGCTGGATTTCTTTACAAAACTACCTGCACTTGAGTAGTGACAATGTCCCTTAGTAGTAATAGGCTGTACATGTCATCTGATTAATTTGTGTGCTGTAAAGAGAACTGAATTCCTTCCGCTGAAAACAAATGATGTTGTCGGACATTTTACTGTTTAGAAAGAAGCACTAGCAGGAATGGCAAATTGAAGAAGTTTTAAGGCTTTCCGCTGAACTGAAAATGTTGAAACTGAAAAATCATTTTTGTACATTGCTGTGTTTTTGCATAAATGTTTAATTAAATTAGTAGAACCTCTGACAATCTAGTGACACCTCTGTCACTAGATTGTCAGAGGTTTAATGTAATAAGGGAGAGGTTCAATTTAACGTGGGTAGTTTATTGCTGGAACAAACTTCCATCTGTTGTGGAAATGATAGCTTAAATAAATTCAAGGCAGAACTAGACAAGCATTTGGAACGAATGGATGGGTGAAATGGAAAGGGTACCGATTCTGTATAAGCTTGCTTTCTCGCATCATATGCCTCTACTAATGCTAATAACTTTCAAAGTTATTACATTGAAAAGTTAAACCTACAATCACTAGTGATGTGCCTCATGACCAAATTCGGTTCATGATTTAATATAAATAACGAAAAAAAGAGAGATTAATGAACTCAGGAAAATCAATGTCTGCATTTATTCACAAACTTTTTCTGATCCGAGCAAATTGATAACTTAAAGCATATTATTGTCACACATGTTGGAAGTTTGTTTATGTTCTTCTCCTTTTTGGTTTGGATGAAGCATTTTGCATGTTTATTTTAAATGGTATGCCAATTTTTGAACATCCATTTACTAACGTCTTTATTCCTTGATATGCTAAACAACGTTGAAAACAAGTTGCGAGTTAGGATTAAATTTGAAAGTGTCTGCAGTCCTGCCTAGACACGATAGGAGGGAGTATGTGATGAGAGCCTTGTCAATCAGTTCGGTAAATGGAAGGATTTTTGTTTTCATCAAGGTGACTGTAGTGTCTCAGAAATTCTATACAGTGGGACCAACTGATGATGTTACCAACAGCAAATTCAAAATTGGAAGTGTTCAAGGAAGTAACCTTGGAAGCTACTAAGCTTTTCACACTAAAAGAAATGCTGTTCAAGGTTTAGGCCCAAATGGATGTCAGATGAACTAATGAGATTTGTGGCAGAGAAGAAAAATGCGTGGAATGCATATAAATTATCAGGTGACACAGAAGCCTGTGGTAGATATAAACTAGTCTGTAATCAAGTAACAAAGGAGGTTAGGCAAGCAAAGGCAGATTATGAAAAATCTTTGGTAAAGGATGAAAAGAAAAAAAGCAAAGACTTCTTATATAAATTCTAAAAGGAAGGGGATGAATCAGAAGTGGTATGTGATGCAAGAAAGCAAGCGTACGAGCTTATGCAGCATCAGCCAAAAAAAAATTTACACGACCATTCCCTCTAAATGTTTGTCAAGTTCTTCCTTAAATTTATTTAACCTAACAACTTCCACAACGAAAGATGGAAGTTTGTTCCAGCAATTAACCACCCGCTGGCTAAAGGCAAATTTCCACACATCTATTCTGCATCTGTCTCTCCTCAGTTTGAATTTATGCCCCCATAGGTTCATAATCTGAACAAGTGGAAGGATCCCATCAGAATTCAGCTTGCTGAACCCATTCAAGGCCTTATACTCCTCAATAAAATCACCTTACAGGTGCCTAGTCTCCAGGCGCTTCCGTAGCCAGGTGGGAAGGAGCAGCAGTGCGTAGCACACGCTTCTTGATTAGACCGGGGTTCGAGCCCGTCACCACCAAATACGGAGGATGCGGAAAGGTCAAGGAATGACCACCGCATTTCCCGGAGCAATATGGCCTTAGCTGCTAATGCTCCTAAAAACCAAATAACAACAAGCCTAGTCTCCAGCTGCTGCAATTTGCAGAACTTAAGCCTCTCTTGGTAAAAAGATCCCTTCATTCCACTCACCAATCTTGTTGCCCTTCTCTCTACACGCTCAAGGAAATCTACATCCTTCCTAAAATGAGGCCTCAAGACCTGTACGCAGTACTCAAGGCGTGGCCTGATCATGATCCTTATACAGAGGGACAATCACCTCCTTTTCCCTGCTAGCAAAATTCCTGTATATCATTGACAAAACCCCATGACCTGCTCTTGCATCCTGTCTGCATTGTTCAGAAAACTTGATATCTGACTGCACATTTACTCCCAGGTCTTTTTCATTTTTTACCACCTTAAGTGTAGTACCACACAGTTGGTACATTCCTCTGGGGTTACTTCTACCCATATGCAGTACTTTGCATTTGTCAATGTTAAACTTCAGTTGCCACTTCTCAGCCCATCTCAAATTTTCTAGATCCTGTTGCAGTAGCACACTGCCGTGCCATTACTGTCATTAACAACCCTGCCAACCTTTGTATCATCTACAAACTTCAACATTAAGCATGATATACCTTCATCAGTATCATTGATAAATATACAAAACAACAGAGGACCCAACACCGAACCTGTGGGCCTCCTCTAATAACATTAGTCCACGAAGAGCAGCACCCATTGATTACCACTCTCTGTCTTCTCCCACTCAACTATCCTTTTATCCATTGTAGCAACTTACCCTTAATACCATTCTGCTCCAATTTGTACACGTCTTCCATACGCAACAGTGTCAAAAGCTTTTCTGAAATCCAAGTATATGATATCAAAATTATTTTTTGCATCCAGTTCCTTTGTAACCACATCATAATATCCAATCAAATTTGTCAGACAAGACTTTCCTTTAACAAACCCATGCTGTGTCTGAATTATTGCTGCAGTCTTGTCTAGATGATCCTGAAATGCATCTTTAACCTGTGACTCCATTATTTTACCCAGAACAGAAGTTAAACTAACTGGTCTGTAATTACTCATATCACCCTTCAATCTCCCTTTGTGAATTGGGGACACATTTGCAAATCTCCAGTCTGTGGGGACTTTCCCTGAGTTCAAGTATGCTCTCATAATTATGGCTAATGGTTTGCTTACTTCCTTTGCCACCTCCTTTAATATAACTGGATAGATTTCATCCACCCCAGGTACCTTTCTTATGTTTAACTTCAACAATTTCCCCTCCACTTTGCTCTCAGTTATTACAAAATCATTAAGCACCCTGTTACAATTTGAGAATCTTCTACCATTCTCAATCCTTAATAACTCCTCATGTGTGAATATAGATGCAAAATACTCATTCAGTTTGTTTGCTATCTGAGCAGGATCATCAACCACAATCGAGCCATCGATATCAAGTGGACCAATCAGATTCATCCCCTTCCTTTTAGAGTTTATATAAGTAAAGAAATCCTTACTGTTTTTCTTAGCATCCTTTGCCAAAGATTTCTCATAATCTGCCTTCGCCTGTCTAACTTCCTTTGTGACTTGATTACAGACTAGCTTATATCTGCCATAGGCTTCTGTGTCACCTGATAATTTAAATGCATCCCATGCATTTTTTTTCTCTGCCACGTGTCTCATTAGTTCATTTGACAACCATTTAGGCTTAAACCTTGAACAATATTTCTTAATAGGTATGAAACTTTTAGTAGCTTACACGATTAATTCCTTGAATGCTTCCCACTTAGAATTTGCTGTTGGTAACATCATCAGGTTTTCTCCACTGTACAGAATTTAAAACTGTCTGAGACCACTGTAGTTACCTTTATGGAAGCAAAAACCCTTTTCTTTACCCTTGATGGTAATTATATCTTTAAGTAAATCCCACATCAGTAGACTGTGATTACTGCCGATAACCAGATCAAGAGTATTACCCTCTCTGGTTGCCTCTCGAACGTGCTGCTGCAGAAAACAATCATCCAATAAATCCACAAAATTCTTACTAGTGTGCGAATGACCAACCCACAAGTTCCAGTCAATATCTGGGAAGTTAAAATCCCCCATTATAAGACATTCTGATTTACTAGCCCACTCTGTTTCTCTTTAAAATTGTTCATTGTACTCATTCGAGTCACTAGGCCTAAAACACACTCGTACTCTTATTTTTGCTTTTGCAGTGCTTATGTCACACCAAACTGACTCAGCAATGCACTGTCCATCTATATCAACTGGATGCACTTCTTTTGATTTTATATTTTTCTTAATTAACAGCATAACACCTCCTCCCTTCCTATCCTGTCTATTCTTTCTGTACACATTGTACTCCCCCAATTCCAATTCTGCACTGTTTAAGTCTGTGTGACACCATGCCTCTTATATCCCAACAATATCCGCCTTTGATGTCTTGACCAACACTTCAAATTCATCAAATTTATTTACTATACTTCTAGCATTGTTATACATGCACCTATTCTTATTCTTAGTTACCCTAACACATCCCATATACCCACCTGATTCATGATGACTGCCATCAGTCTCCAAAATCCCTAGCACCCCTCGCTCCAGGCCGCTGCTTATTCCAATAGAAGTAGTGCAGTTTTCCGACCCACCTAACACTGCCTCGATTCCATCAGCAAATATTCTTGCACCCTTTCTATTTAAGTGTATCCCATCCCTGTAGAAGCAGTCTCTCCTGTTAACAAGCACAGACCACACTGAAAAAAATTCTACTCCTTGAGCCTTGCACATTCTCTCCAGGGCTGAATTGATTGACAAGGCTGTCATCGTGTACTCCCTCCTGTCGTGTCTGGGCAGAATTGCAGACACTTTCAAATTTAACCCTAACTCACGACTTTTTTGCAACATTGACCGTATTTTGCATCTACATTCACATATGACGAATTCTATAGGGGAGTGGAGAACAGAAGCTTATCGAACTGGTAGGGAGCTAAATGATTTTGTAATAACTGAGAGCAAAGTGGAGGAGAAATTGTTGAAGTTAAACATCAGAAAGGCACCCGAGTTGGATGGGATCTATCCAGTTATATTAAAGAAGGCAGCAAAGGAAATAAGCAAACCCTTAGCCATAATTATGAGAGCATTGTTGAACTCAGGTTGGTCCCCACAGAATGGAGATGTGCAAATGTATCTCCAATTTACAAAGGGAAATCAAAGGTTGACATGAGTAATTACAGACCTGTTAGTTTAACTTTTGTTCTGGGGAAAATAATGGGGGCACTGGTTAAAGAAGCATTGCAGGATCATCTAGACAAGACTGCAGTAATAATTCAGACACAGCATGGGTTTGTTAAGGAGAAATCTTGCCTGACCAATTTGATTGGATACTGTGATGTGGTCACAGAAGAACTGGATGCAAAAATAATAATTTTAATATCATATACTTGGATTTCAGGAAAGATTTTGATACTATTGCACATGGAAGACTACTGTACAAATTGGAGCAGTATGGTATTAAGGGCAAGTTGCTACATGGATAAAAGAATGATTGAGTGGAAGAAGACAGAGTAGTAATCCATGGACACTGCTCTTCGTGGACTAATGTTATTAGTGGAGTCCTCCACTAATATTGGTGATATTGATCCAGGTATATCAGGCTTAAGTCAAAGTTTACAGATGATACAAAAGTTGATAGGGTTGTTAATGACAGTATGCTACTGCAACAACAGGATCTAGAAAAGTTGGGCAGATGGGCCGAGAAGGCAATGAAGTTTAACATTGACAAATCCAAAGTTCTGTGTGTTGGTAGCAGTAACCCAGAGAATTGTACCAACTGTGTGGTGTTACACTCAGGGATTTCTGATATATGAAGTTTTCTGAGTATTGCAGACAGGCTGCCAGAGCAGGTCATGGGGTCTTGTCAATGATATATAGGAATTTTACTAGCAGAGATAAAGAAGTGATTATCCCCTTGTATAAGGCAATAGTCAGGCCACACCTTGAGTACTGTGTACAGGTGTGGAAGCCTCATTTTAGGACGTATGCTAGAATGAGTACAAAGAAGAGCAACAAGACTGGTGAGGGAAACAAAGGGGTGCTCGTACAAAAAAAGGCTTAAGTTCTGCAAATTGTAGCATCTGAAGACTAGGCACAAGGTCTTGAATGGTTTGAGCAGGCTTAATGCTGATGGGATTCTGCCTCTTGCTCAGATTACAAACCTGAGGGGAGCATAAACTGAAATTGAGGAAAGCCAGTTGTAGACAAGATGTGCGGAAATTTCCCTTTAGGCAGCGAATATTTGATTGCTGGAACAAACTTCCATCTGTCATGGAAGTTGATAGCTTAAATAAATTCAAGAAGTGAATAAACTTTTGGAGCAAATGGTTGGGTGAAATGGGATTTTTTTTTTTTTTTTTTTTTTTTTTTCTGATGCTGTGTAAGTTTGCTTTCCTGCATCATATGTCTCTACTAATGCTAATGTGATGTGTAAATTTGTTTCTTCAATGATTGTTAAACCTTCTATTTCCAATTTGGAGTTGTTTACTTAAGCAGACTGGATCAGAAGGATACTTCACTGTTAGGAAAATTAAATTGGAAAATTTTAAGTTGTAAGAAAGACCGTCAATTTCTGGGTGATTTGACAAGTTGGACGAGTGATAAAGCAGCAAGTAAATTTGAAAAAATTTTATACAAATAATTTAAGACAAGCAAAACAAGAGATTCCTGATCATGTAGTTTCTGACAAGGAATATCACAGCAGGCAATGCAAATGAATCGGCGCCTCCATAGCCAGTGGGCAGGAGCAGCAGTGCGTAGCACATGCTTCTTGATTAGACCGGGGTTCGAGCCTGTGAGCCACCAAATACGGAGGATGCGGAAAGGTCAGGGAATGACCACCACATATCCCCGGAGCAATATGGCCTTAGTTGCTAATGCTCCTAAAAAAAAACAAATAACAATAATAACAGCAAATGAATCACCATTACAGCAAAGGGATCATAGAGCAAGTAATTAGGACAGATGAGATGAGTGCTGTTTGAAGCAGTAGTTTAGAGATTCTTTTAAAAAAAGTAAGTGACGCTAAGACATTTGTAGATAAAATGGACATATTGAGATTAGAATTCAGACTACATGTTTGTGAAATGAATTAAATTTTGTGAGATTTATATCTTTTTGAAAATAAGTCTGTTCCATTAAAATTAGGTGGTAATGTATAGTATGAAATTTTTAAAAATGCTCTTACAAGATATACCCAACCCCCTAAAATAGCATGTTCTCATATGTACTATTTAGACTCCCTCCCATCACAGTTGTCCAAGTGGAAGCAGCAAGATCTGAATGCTTGCTCTTATTCTCTTGCTGATTTGGATGCTTTCTAGAGCATTAACAATAACAATAGTTTCAAACTAAGAGACCCTCCAGTGGCCAGATTACGAAAACCATTTTAATGCCATACTTTTGAAATTTAAGGATGTTGAGTTTCGTAGTGATGACCATTATAGCCTCAAAAGGAATGACTTATATTATATAGTTGAAGATATGGAGAACTAGCTCTAGAGCACACATGGTTTTGGTTATTTGAAGCCTCCATTAAGCAAAGTTTTTGATTATATTGGCTTCACTGGGTGATAAGAATCATCTAATATTAGATGATTCTTGTAATTCAGTGCTGTCTAATGTCAGTGGCTCAACCATTGCGTTCTGTGGGATAGTGATGCTGTACTTTAACCCCTGCTTATGTTAGTTAACACCACTGTGGTTACTTCCAGTATGCCACACATTTATACAGGGTTTCAGTTAAACGTTTCAGAACTTCTAAGAGGGGTAGGGTACATCCTGACAACTCGAAATCATATAGCAATGTGGGGTCGGAAATGCTTTCCTGAAGCGGTGTTGTACACAGAAGCACCATAAAGAAAAGAGACCGTAAGTGAGAAATCGTTTTAATAATACATGAAAAGAAGCAAAAGGTACATGGATTAAAGTAAGTGTTCGAAGTTTCTTCCACGGGCTACAATGCACGCCTCACATCTCCGACGCATGGACATCCGAACATTCTGGAATACTCCAGGCGAATTTCGAATTTCTTCGGCAGCTACTGCGATTCTTGCAACCAGCTCCTCAGCATTGTCAACAGGGGTGTCATAAACTAGCGATTTCATATGACCCCAGAAATAAAAATCAAGACATGATAGGTCGGGTGACCGAGCAGGCCAACGCACGGGACCACTACATCCGATCCACTGTTGACCAAATGTGACATCCAGGTAGTTACGAACATCTCCGCTATAATGGGCAGGGGCTCCATCGTGTTGGAACCACATTGTCTGTTGCGTCAATGCAGAAATCTGTTCATCTCTCAAAAGTTGTGGCAATACTTGCTGCAGAAAGATCAAGTAGATAGGTCCGGTTAGACGACAGGATAACAGGTAAGGTCCGATGAGGTGATCTCCCATAATACCGGCCCATACATTGACCGAAAATCGAATCTGTGCTGCACGACGTCGTATTGCATGCGGGTTCTCGACCGCCCAGATATGGTCGTTATCCGTGTTGAAAATTCCTTCCCTTGTGAAGGATGCCTCATCGGAAAACAACACTTCAGCAGGAAAAAGGGGATTTGTAGCACATTTTCCAAGGTACCACTGTGCGAAAGCAATACGAGGTGCATAATCCTCCGGTTGCTGTGTCTGGACATGCTGCCTGGAGTATTCCAGAATGTTCGGATGTCCATTCGTCAGAGATGTGAGGCGTGCATTGTAGCCCGTGGAAGAAACTTCGAACACTTACTTTAATCCATGTACCTTTTGCTTCTTTTCATGTATTATTAAAGCGATTTCTCACTTACGGTCTCTTTTCTTTATGGTGCTTCTGTGTACAACACCGCTTCAGGAAAGCATTTCCGACCCCACATTGCTATATGATTTCGAGTTGTCAGGATGTACCCTACCCCTCTTAGAAGTTCTGAAACGTTTAACTGAAACACCCTGTATATTTTTTTAAACCTTACGTATGGATAATATATTCAGTGTTACTGATACTCCTACTAGTATAAGGTGAAAGCAGAGGATTTGGCTAACTTATAACAACTTTGTCAGAATTTGCCACACTTTAATTATTAGTGTGACCAGACTATAGCAGTAAGATAGATAGTTCAATAGCAGTAAGAGCAAGCATGTTCGTGTAAACAACATGAAATGATATATTTTTGAATTATAGCATGAAACATGCAAATAAAGGTTATAATATGGTTTTTCTGTAACAAGAATTTCTGTTGATTTAAAATGTAGTGCTTTTAAAATTTTCGTCTGTAGCCATAGAATTATAATACAATTTTTAAAATAGCAGGTCTTTCCTCTGTTTGCTTTGGTGGTTGAATACGGTTTGCCACAAATGGGATGTCTACCTGTACTAAATAGATTGCAGTGTCATTGAGAAAGATATATGTTCATTGTAAATGGACAAACATTCCATTGTTTTAATTAGAAATTTTCTGTTTCATCAAAATTTAATTTTTTGAAGTAGAAGCAAAGCATAATTTTCTTTTATACTTTATATAGGATTGTGCCTTTCGTCAACTTCACCATTTTGTACAGACAGCATTACATCCACAAAACCTGCAGATTCTTGCACCAGAAGATGCACAACAAAGAGCGGACCTCAATAAACTACTAGCTAAGTAAGGGGAAGTTATCATAGTGTATAGTTTTTATCATTATCATAGTATGTGAAAAGGAAATAATTTCACTTTCTTTTTCAAAGTTTGTCATCAGTAATGCATGAGAGGTATTTGAAAAGTTCTGAGACTATCTGTTATTTGGAATTGGAACAGGCTGGAGCATTGGGAACAGTTTTCTTTTTTGAAGCTTTCACGTGTAGTTTGCATCTTGTAGAAGTTTATCCACTTCTCCAACTTTTTTCTTTGCAAGTTATTTTGGATTTTTCAGACACAACATGCAAATTGGTCTATGAACTTAACACTTGTACAAACAATATACTAGTGCGGTTTGGCCTGAGGTGGTAACAGTATTTGATAACAATTTGAGAATTTGAGAATATTGTTATCAAGAATTTGATAAAAATATAGAGAATTTAGTAACAATATAGAGAATTTGGTAATAATATAGAGATTTGGTAATGATATAGCAATGAGATATATATAGAGATAAGAAAAGCCAATGATGCTAAGCATTGGCTTTTCTCATCTCTATATCATTACCAAATTTGTGTCCTCTTAGTTCAGATTTTGATATGAGGAATTCCCAAAAATTTAATTTCATGAAATTTAGACAAGACAGATCTTCTAGTGAATTCCTCCACTGATCATTCGTGTCTTCTGTGTGCCACTGTTTATTCAACATCCTTGGCCTTTTCTCTCCCTCTCCCCAAATTGCATCCCTCAAATGATATCATGAAAGCTGTGAAGAATAATCATCATTCATCATTTGGTTCGGTGCAACCAGTATTGTAGAAATATAACTTCAGCATTAAAAAAAAAAAAAAAAAAAACCTATGGAAGGAGCAGTTCTTGGCTGTCATCTTGCTGCAGTCAACCCACTATGCCCCACTCAACCTCACTTGGTTGAGTGGAGCATACCACTTATCTATCTTCCTTATGGCCTGGTAGAGCGGTGCTGTGTTGTTCTCGAAGTAATCCTTCATTATTATTATTATTATTATGAGCTATATGTTCAAGAAAGCCTGAGGCTTATGCTGTGCTAGCCAAAAAAAATTCCCGAAAAGTAGAGAGAAAGAGAAGTAGAAAGGAATCACCAAGAAAGAGAAGAATGATGACATACAGCTCAGGACCCTGGGTGTGCCAAGCCCGTGCTAACCAGATGTGAGCCCCTAGGGTTAGTTGGGGAATGCCAGAAGTTTACTAAACTCTAACAGGCAGCTAAGTGATTTTTTAATAACTGAGAGCAATGTGGAGGAGAAAATTGTTGAAGTTAAACATAAAAAAGACACCTGGGATGGATGGGGTCTATCCAGTTATATTAAAGGAGGCATCAAAGGAAGTAAGCAAGCCTTTTATCTATAATTATGAAAGCTTCCTTGGATGAAGGGGGGGAGGTCTCCATGGACAGGAGATGATCAAATGTGTCCCCAATTCACAAAGAGTGACACATGTAATTACAGACCTGTCAGTTTAACTTCTGTTCTAGGGAAAATAATGGAGTCACTGGTTAAGGAATTGATGCAGGATCATCTATACAAGACTGCAGTTATAGTTCAGACACAGCATGGGTTTGTTAAGGGAAGTCTTGTCTGACAAATTTTATTGGATATTATGATATGGTCACAAAGGAATTGGATGCAAAGAATAATTTTGATATCATATACTTGAATTTTAGGAAAGCTTTTGATACTGTAGCACATGGAAGACGCCAGGTGGGAAGGAGGAGCAGGGCGTAGCACACGCTTCTTGATTAGACCGGGGTTCGAGCCCTTCACCACCAAATATGGAGGATGCGGAAAGGTCAGGGAATGATCACCGCATTTCCCGGAGCAATATGGCCTTAGTTGCTAGTGCTCCTAAAAATCAAATAAAACAAACAAAACAAACAAGGAAGACTACCGTACAAATCAAAACAGTATGGCATTAAGGGCATGTTGCTACAATGGATAAAAAGATGGTTGAGTGGGAGAAGACAAAGAGTGGTTATCAATGGACACTGCTCTTCATGGACTAATGTTATTAGTGGAGTCCCCCAGTTTTCGGTGTTGGGCTGGGCCCATTGTTGTTTTCAGTATTTATCAATGATATTGATGGAGGTATATCAGGGTTAATGTGTAAGTTTGCAGACGATACAAAGGTTGGCAGGGTTATTAATGATCCTAATGATAGTATGCTACTGCAACAGGATCTGGAAAAGTTGAGTAGATGGTCTGAGGGGCAGCAACTCATGTTTAACATTGACAAATGTAAAAGTACTGCATATGGGTAGCAGTAAACCCAGATTAATGTATCAACTGGGTAGTACTATACTCATCATAGTGGAGAATGAAAAGGACCTGGGGATAATTGTGCAGTCAGATATGAAGTTTTCTGAGCAGTGCAAAAAGGCTACAAGAGTAGCTCATGGTGTCTTGTCGATGATATATGGGAATTTTGCTAGCAGGGATAAGGGGGTGATTGTTTCCTTGTATAAGGCAATGGTCAGGCCACACCTTGTGTACTGTATACAGGTCTGGAGGCCTCATTTTAGGAAAGATGTAGAGCTGCTGGAATGAGTACAGAGAAGGGCAACGAGATTGGTGAGTCGAACAAAAGGTTGGTATTACCATGAAAGGCTTAAGTTCTGCAAATTGCAGATTCTGTAGACTAGGCACCTGTGAGGTGATCTAATTGAGGTGTATAAAGCCTTGAATGTATTGAGCAAGCTCAATGCTAATAGGGTTCTTCCTCTTGCTTAGATTACTCACCTGAGGGGGCATAAATTCAAATTTAGAAAAGACAATTGTAGAATTGATGTGCAGGAATTCGCCTTTAGCCATCAGGTGATTGATAGTTGGAACACACTTCTATCTATTGTAGTGGAGGTCAGCAACATAAATAAGTTCAAGGCAGAACTAGACAAAGATTTGGAGTGACTGGATGGGTGAAATAGGAAGGGTGGTTTAAACTTGCTTACTTGCATCATATGCCCTGCTAATGCTATTAAATAGACAGAGATTAACATAATGGTTCCATATATTTTCATTAATCTGTCTTTGTATCTGTGATAATCTATGAAGAATATATACTACAAGCAACCTTAACGATAACTTTTTGCCGTTTCAGTATATAGATGACATCCTGGGTTTGAATCCATAGCCAAAACAATATACCCCAGTGAACTTAAGTTAAATAAAGAAAACACAGCCAATCATACAGCCAAATTCCTTGACCTTAATATCACCTTCCTATTTTATAAAAAAGAAATAAGTTCAACTTCAATATCATCTACTTTACTAATTGGAACTCCAGTACAGGTCAACCATCACTAATCCAGCCACCAGTAATCCAGTTCCACTGCTAATTCGGACATAATTTCTGCAAATGTAATTTCAAATTTCCCAGGTCGGCGCACCGACCTGCTGCTACTGTTTTGGTGGCATTGATTGCAGCATCAGCTGTTGGCGCGAACACGTAAACACTAGCAAGTCATTCCCACTTGTTTTTCTGTATTTATTATTATTATAACCTACTCACATTTAGCCCCAGCCATTGTTCCAATACATAAAGGAAGTGCCTCTCGTGGTGTAAAGCGCAAACACCGTACATTGTTCATAACAGATAAAGTTAAACTTCTGAAAAAACTTGACAATGATGTGTTCTGTGAGAAGTTTCTCTGTTAATTGTAAATTCCAGCAATTTATCTCAGTTCCTCTTATTTTACTAATTTTCTTTTAGCCATTTCTTTTTAGATTTCTTTTTTTTTTTTTTTTTTTTACAACACACTTGTACAAACTTACAGAAAAACACAACACAATATGATGGATAATACAGCGTGCTAACAAACTTGTTTTCACAAAATCTCTAACAATACTGACAAACTTGTTGCGAAGTAATAGCGTCACACGTATGTGTCCAACACGGCTTCTCAAGAAATAAAGTAACCTACTGAGCCACGTCGGCCACATATATGTGACATAAAAAAAGTCTCCTTTTTATATATATATATTTTAAGCGACACTGACATTACAATATTTATTTTAGAATTACTAATCAAATTATCTGCTAAATATTTTTTGGCCCCTGGAGAATTTTTTTCTTAAACTGGCTTGATAGTCAACGTTTTAATTAAAGGTAGGAGGAGGTGGTTAGCTGTTGGGTAAACTGCATGTGCTAAAATAACCACTGGTGATCTGGCAAAATCACTAATCCGGCACCCCCAGGTCCCAACGCTGCCGGATTAGTGAAGGTCGACCTGTATTTCCAAAAAAGTGCATAAAAATATATGTACTCAAGTCATCAGACTAGCATACATTTGCAGTAACCATTTATTGTTCACTAATGCTTTACAATAAGCTAATTAAAAACAATATCCCTATCTTTTTCATCTAATACAGTTTTAATATTGTTGCTCAATTTATAAGACATAAATTTGGTTATATTATACTTTAATCAGGTCATTTCTAGTGAGTATTTGTACAGTTGTAATATTTTATGGTGGTATTCCCACTACTTAGAGAGTAATAACTTCACGTGATTTCCTATGGTATGATTTTCTTTTGGTTCCTTTATTCACTAAATTTTTCTCTTTTCTATATACATTTATCTTTATGTTTAATAAAAATCCATCAAAAATCACATATAATTATAAGTTACTGGCCTGTATGGAGACTTTTATTAACAGTTCATATTTTGTTTTTAGGTACTGATGCAAGTTTGTTTTCAACTTATATGTTTCTTGGATCTTTCAAGTAATTGCTCTAGACAACAATATCATCTTAGAATTTTATGTTGTTCATGAGTTTAATTTGACTACATTAGGGTTTATTCACCTCTCTATCATTATTGGATTTATTCATCATTTTTTGAATTTTCTGCTACACCTGTCCACTTCTAATTAGGTGGATATCTTCACCCTGAATCTTTAGTATAATATTTGCTGACCACTGTAAATCTTCACTTATACTTTCTCTTTATCCTTTTCAAGCTAAGGATTTCTTATCACTCTGGACATTTCTAACTTTGATTTTCAATATTATCTGAGTTCTTTAATAGGACTCCTCTTATACAGCCTTCAAACCCTCAGCTCGATATATGTGTACTATTCTTCAATCAACTTGTACACTGAATTTCTTTATGGAGACTTCTTGGATATATTCACCACTCTATCAGCATTGAATATATTTATTATTACTGGAATTATTATTTGGAATTTTCTGCTATAACTGTTCACTTCCAATTGATTATATATTTCTATCTAGAATCTTCAACATCATTTTTATTTACTGTAATAAAACCTCCCTTATACAATATAACCTCACCTGTTGGACACAAACATTTTTATTGACCTTTAGGTCATCTCCATCCCTTCCAGCTTAAGATTTCATATGAATTCTTTCCAGCCAAAGATGTCATATTACTTATTATATGTTACAAATTGTTACCTTGATATATGTTTACTATAGTAAGGCATTATTTATACAGACACTCTATACTTTGTTTGATACTTTATGGCCCTGTCATTTGGCCCTAAATCCATCAATTTTTTCTACATTCATTCTATATACTCCTTTCACATGCTTAAACACTTAGTAGCCATTTTTTTTTTTCCGCTTCTTTTAATGCTGGACTTGTTAAATACTATTTTCAGTATCTTTTTTGAAATTGGTATTTGCACCTTCATCCTTGGAGTGTACATTCCTGCTTTCATATTTCTTATACCTGTCTGTATGCGGAATTTAATTATTCTGCATATTTACATTATAGTTTCCGATGTAGATATGTTTTCTCCTTTCCAACACTTCGTTTATGTATTCACTATACACTTACTTATCAAAAACGACTATAGAGGTCACTTATAATCAATTTTTTGCAGCTCTCTTTCAGGTCAGTTTTATCACTATAAATTAATATGAGTTTGTAGAACTCTCGCTATGTTACTGCTTTAGTTACAGCTAACGTCTCAACCGTATATGTTCGCACTGCCATTTCCCACCACTTCTCTCCACCATGCATTACTTAAATATTCCAGGTATCGAATTTATACCCTTTTTAGCAACTATTTATGTTTTCAGTTTTTAGATCTCTCCTTTTTTGACTCTTATTTTTGACTTGACATTATGCAAGCATTTGGTATAGTCTCTTTTTCTTATTAATACTTACATAGTCAGGGTAAAGCCCATCCTTACTAAAAGGATGAGCTTTACATTCCCAGCTAATCTTGTATTTCTATCTTTTCTTAACTTTTTATCTTTATACTTTCTACTTCTAATTTTTCTCATTTTTAAAGCTATTAGTGCAATACGAGGGTGATATGAACATTGATGCTATCTTTAAACTCTCACTATCTTCACCTTTATTTATTCAATTACACTTTTATCCCTTCCCTATCCTTAATTCACTCCCTAGCCTTATACTCAATGCCTGCTTCAAATTCCATTACTTCTGTTTGCATTTTCTACTCAGTTAAATTTTTTTTTTTTTTTTACATTACATACGTAGTTCTAATTTATCTTATTTTATTTTATAAAGCATACACTGCATTGGGACTACCTTGTAAGAGTTATACTGCTTTCCCATTTCGATCCCAATTTATTTATTCTTAAATTATTTCTCTTCCACAGTTATAGACAAGTATAGAAATGCAGTCCTTGATACATGATTGGGTTTAGTCCTCTAAAGATGTACCCTGTATCAATACTTGATCATGGATATACCACCTGATCATGTATCAATATTTATTTTTGCTTACATCAGATTTAATTGCATTTTTGCTCTATTCCCTCTTTTTCCTACATCCTTCCTAAAATGAGGCATTCAGACCTGTACACAGTACTCAAGACGTGGCCTGACCATTGCCTTATACAAAGGGATAATCACCTCCTTTTCCCTACTAGCAAAATTCCTGTATATCATTGACAATACCCCATGGCCTTCTCTGGCAGCTTGTCTGCATTGCTCAGAAAACTTCATATCTGACTGCACAATTACTCCCAGATCTTTTTAATTTTCTGCCACCCTAAGTGTAGTACCATGCAGTTGGTACGTTTCTCTGGGGTTACTTCTATATGCTGTACTTATCATTTGTCAATGTTAAACTTCAGTTACCACTTTTCAGCCCACTGCCCAAATTTTCTAGATCTTTTTGCAGTAGCACACTGCCATTACAACCCTGCCAACCTTTGCAATATCTGCAAAAATTATTTTTTGTATCCAGTTCCTTTGTAACCACATCATAGTATCCAATAAAATTTGTCAGACAAGACTTTCCCTTAACAAACCCATGTCTGAATTATTATTTTGATGATCCTGCAATGCATCTTTAACAAGTGACTCCCTTATTTTCCCCGGAACAGAAGTTAAACTAACCGATCTGTAATTACTCGTGTCACCCTTATATCCCCCTTTGTGAACTGGGGATACATTTGCACATCTCCAGTCCATAGGGACTTTCCCTGAGTCCAAGGATGCTCTCATGATAATGTTGGTTAAGGTTTGCTTACTTCCTTTGTCACCTCCTTTAATATAACTGGATAGATTCCATCCACCCCATGTGCCTTTCTTATGTTTAACTTGAATAATTTCTTCTCCACTTTGCTCTCAGTTATTACAAAATCATTAAGGATCCTGTTACAGTTTGATAAACTTGTGGCATTTTCCTCCCTTAATAACTCCTCAAGTGTGAATATATATACAAAATACTCATTCAGATTGTGGCCGTATTGAGCATAAGTTTTAATTAAAATTTTTTTTTTTTAAGTTTTTGTTCCCATTCTATTGTGCTAGCATTAATTAATTAAAATAATTTTAATTAATTTTAATTAATTAAAATTAAAATAATATAAAATAATAATAATATATACAGTTAGACGTGTTTCCTTACTTATGGACCACTATTTAAATAAAACTGTTAAAAATTTTTCCTTCTTTCACTGATAACATATTTTTATATCTAGATGTTATCTCAAGCTAGGAGAATGGCAGGAAAGTCTTCAGGGCATTAATGAAACATCTATTCCTATGATTCTTCAGTATTATGCAGCAGCCACAGAGCGGGATAAAAAGTGGTACAAGGTAATGCAAGTCTAATTTTATAAATTTAAAATGTTTGATTAACATGCTATTGATCACATGGTAGTAATTGGTTGTAATTTTGACTCCTCTTGCCCTTCCTTCACTCCAATGACATTCAAAAGCCATATTGTTCCCTATGTTAACCCGCGGTGCTTTCATAGATAATTTTTCTCCATAGTTACTTTATTTAAAATTCATTTTCATCATGTTTATCCCCTCTGTGACAGTATAGTGGTTTTGCCACTTGTCACTCATATGGAAAGGTCTGTGTTTGAGTACCTCATAGAATGGAAGAATTTTGAAGTTCTCTTCAGTCAGAGCTGTAGTTAGCCAATCTCAGGAAGTAGCAGTCTAGTTCCTTCAGTGAGTTATTTCAAGTGTTTCAGCCAGCACAACGTGCAAACCTATGTGCACCTTACAGATGCCCACTGTCTTGCAATTAATATCTGGTCACCTGGATATCTACAAAAATAACCTTTATTTACAGGAAAACTAATAGCATGTGCTAAAATCTTTAGCCTTTATGACTGCCTGTAGTCTCTGCAGAACATTCTTCACCAATTTTTTGTAAATATCTTTTGATATTTTCTGCCATTCAGTCTTCAAAGTGGTGATCTTAGCCCCGTTTTTTTGGGGCACTCTCTCCTCTCCTCACATGCCCCCAGTTGGATTAAAGTAGTGAAGTCATGGCATTAGGCGGGCCAGTCCAATTTTTTGATGCTTATGTCCTCAAACTGGTCTGTCCCAACATGAACAGTATAATATGAAGTGTTGTCCTGATGATGGACCTTCCCAGACATACTTCCACAACATAGGTAATGCATTATTGGCCATGATATGCATATCAAATGAAACAGTAAAACAAACAACTGATTCCATTACTTAAAATATTTACTTAGCATTGCACTGTAATACAATTACAGTATGAATGTCCATTTGAATTTTGTGAATATAAGGCATTATTTACATGATGGTTGGTTTATTATTTATGGTTTTCCTTTTTAATTAATGGATTTAATTATTATTTATGCTCTCCTTCTTTTAAATAATGGAATCAGTTGTTTATTTTATTGTGTTTTTTGATATGCAGATTTATTTGGTTTCTTTTCATTAATTCTGTTTGATTCATTTAGGCATCCTCAGTATCTATCTAGATTAAAGTACAGTTTACCCAGAGTTGGAAATGGCTGCGGCCAGAGAATATGTATAAGAATGTCTGTTCATTTGGGATTTTTCTGTTTTGCCTATCATTTTCACTGATGAGGACCTAAATAACATCTGAAATAATTGTATTACCAGTGTCAGTAGCCAACAGTTCACAATCTGATTATTTGGTGTTCCTGATTTCAAATTAGTGGGCATCTTTGTTATTAATAGTGGCCAGTGATGCAAGGAAACAAGCTTATATGGCATCAACCAAAAAAAAAAAAAAAAAATCACACTGCCCACCTCATCTATCCATCTCCTGTAATAATGTATCTAATTCTCTATTAAATTTATTAAAACTATCCACAACCAGATGGTAGGCTGAAAGCAAATTTTTGTACATTAATCCTGTCCAAGAGAGTAGGAATACTCTGACAAATTAGTCAAGTTGCTCTTCTTCACCCTTTCCAAGAGATCCACATCTTGAGGTTAGGCAAGCAAAGGCAGATTACAAGAAATCTTTGGCAAAGGATGCAAAGAAAAACAAGGATGCCCTCTTATTATGGCTAAGGGTTTGCTTACTTCCTTTGCCACCTCCTTTAGTATAACTGGATAGATCCCATCCACCCCAGATGCCTTTCTTTTGCGACAAAGTGCTGGTAAGACAATGCTGTCAGTTTTTTGGGAGCAGCATGGTGTAATACCAACATTATCTTCAAAAGGGCTGTACTATGATGGCGAAGTATTATTCCAATCTCCTCATAAAGTTACTACCATAGTTAGGTGCATTTTGGCCTTGTTTCCCTTGCACTGTAAAGCCTATAAACAAACAAATATCATAAAGCTACATGCTGCTATAAAAGAAAGAACACTGGGAAACTGTCAAACTCAACAGTGTGGGTTTGAAATATTGCTACATTCTGCTTATTCCCCTGACCTTGCACTCTAGGATTTCTTCCTCCTTATTTCCTTCCTTGAAGTCCTTTCTTCATAGAAAACACTTTGCTGCAGATGATGAGGTGATTTCTGCTATCAAGTCATGATTTGAAGGACAGTGAGGGGAGTTTTACAAAACTGGCCTGTGGAAGTGTATTGAGAGGTGGCAAAAATATCTCATTTTGTCTGGTGACTACATTTAAAAACACATGGCATTTGCTTCAAACTTCTATCACAACTACTTCTGAGTGAATACAAATTTTTTTTGAACCCCCCATTACATATTCTTTTTACTGCAGGTTTTCTTTGTTTTCCAATTTCCCCACTCTTATACGTGCATGTGTATTTTCAATGTTGTTTGATATAACTGCTGCTTTTATGCCTAAATTAAGATGGAATTTTTTTCTGTTAATTTATATTTTATGGTTTCTTTACCAACTTAGTATTCCAATGCAGTTTTTAGTTTATATATCCACGTAGCATTCATTATTTAAATTTTTAAAATCCATGTAGTGTTCATTATTTAAATTCTCTCTAAATGTGAGTGAGCTATTTGTTATGATTATAGTGCTGTTCTTTCCTTTCTGAGCAGTATAAAAGTTGCAACAATTCAAATCAGTACCATTTGCCTTAGCTGTCTAATGTTTCAAATGCTGCATTGTCAGTTATGGATCAAGTGCTAAGTTTTCTGGGGAGAATAGATTCATTGCTGACTGTTTTTATTTTATTAGGTCCTGCTTTAGCATAATGGCCCTTTGTTTTTACCACGTCTGTCTGTTTGTTCATCCATCCATATGTAACAATTTGACTCCTCGTGGATGAATTTTCATGAATTCTATATTTGGGCCTTTTAACCCAGCATTGATCGAACTAACCCTGTCATCTATTTGTTTTGTATTTATGGAAAAAGTTTTTAGATTTTTTTTAAATTCTGCTTGCAGTATACCAATATATCATTTCTGAATTGAGGTCCATCATTAATTTTTATAAGTTTTTATTTTTTAATAAGAAAATTAAATATTTAAAAATGCTGTTTTTCACATGTTATTTTAAAAAAAAATGTGAAAAAAAAGTTACAACCATGAAATATAAACATGAAATTAATAGTCTCTTCCATTTTACAGTACGGACAATGGTCTGTACCATAAAATTGAAGAGACTATTAATTTTATGTTTATATTTTATGGAAGAAACTATTAATTACATGTTTATATTTTATTGAAGGGACATTATGCCTGTGATGTTTTTAATTTTTGTAATTCTTAAAATTAAAAACCAAAAACATTACAGCCACCATAAAATATAAACAGGAATTTATTGGACACTTCAGTTTCAAAGTTGATTTTGTCAACTCTGAAAATGAATTCATTTTATATCAATTCAATTTAAGCCTGCTTAAAGTTAACACTATGGATTTTTTATTATTATTATTTTTTTCTTTTTTTATGAAAATCCCAAACACGAGAGGTATTAGAACTTATAGTAGTTAGTACCATGCTTGGGTTGGAGATTGAGAAGATGAGAAAAGATATTTGTTCGAATTAGACTTGAACTTCTGTAGACTAATTTTCAAGAAAGACATGAAAGAAGGTTGTTCCTGAAAACAGCAGCTGAATGAATAAACAAGGAAGATGAAAAGTTAGTTCTGTGAGTTTGAAGTTGGACAGTAAATGGATGTTGGCTGGTGGCGGCACATGTTCAGACTGTTTTGAAAGAGAGAGTGGGAATTATAGAAGCCAATTCAGAAGAACAGTGCCCATGGAAGTATCTGTAGAAAAGGCATGCAGCAGAAACATTATGTCTATGAGACAGCGAGTGAAGAGACTCTGTTAGAGATGAGTCATTAAACAACATAACTGCCCTCTTTTGAATGGAATCTAGAACCCTAAGAGAGGTTTTGTGGGAACCGCTCCAGATGTGGGAACAATATTCCATGGTAGGGCAGATTTGTGATTTGAACAGAGTGAATAGCTGTTTGGAAGAAAAGTAATGCCGAGAGCGAAAGAGAAAACGAAGTTTTTTAGATGCAGACGAAGCAATATTTGTAATGTGCTTGTGCCAGGAGAGATTAGAAGTCAGGGTAATCCCCAAAAGAGATATATCAACTTGCTTAGAAATCAGAGTGTCACCAAAGATAAGCATAACAGCAGAAGAATCCTTTTTTCGAGATATAAGACAAGACTGAGTTTTAGAAGGATTGAAATCAACTAAGTTGTCTTTGCCCCACTGGAGATCAGCATTTAAGGAATTGGTAGCGGATATTCAAGAAGTTGAAGCTGATTGAGCAGGGCAAGGTGTCTAAAAATAGAAAGTGGAATGCAATAAGCTTTCATCGGCAAAACTATGGATAGGATTTCCAGTCAATGGAAGAAAGTCATTAATATACAAGAGGAAAAGAGTGTTTGGAAAGAACTGAACCTTGGGGGACACCAGCATTAGTGGAGAAGTTAGAAGACAGAGAACCATCTATCATCACCCTCAGTGAACGATCAGAGAGAAAACCAGATAACCAATTACAAAAAACAGTTGGCAAACCATAAGATGGAAGCTTGTTTAGAAAACCCTTATGCCAAACATGATCGAAAGCCTTTGAGATGTCAAGAGCAACTGCTTGTGTTTCACCGAACTTTTCCATTGAATTTGTCTATACATGGGTAACATAAGCCAGAATATCACCAGTGGATCAACACTGATGGAATCCATACTGGTGATCATTGATCAGACGGAAGGTTTCTAGGTAGTTTAAGAGTTGGTAGTTAATTGATTTTTCCATTACTTTATAAAGAGTAGAGGTAATTGCAATGGGAAAATAATTGGATGGGAGGGATTTGTTACCCTTTTTAGGAACTGGCTGGATATGAGTAAATTTCCAAGCACAAGGACAAATACCTTTGGAATATGAAAGTGAAAAGGGCAGCAAAGAACAGGAGTAAGTTCAGGAGTATAAGTTTAGAGAACAAGTGGAGAAATACCATCAGGACCTGGAGCTTTCTTGGCATCAAGATTCGTCAAAATCCTTCTGACATCCTTTTGACGGAAGACCACAGGAGGCATTGAATGGAGCATGATGGAAATGGTGGGAGGTGTTTTACCAAGATCATTAATATATGAGTTGGAAGAAAAATAGGATGCTAGCAGGTCAGCTTTGTCCTTGACCGAAGTGACAACAGAACCATCTGGTTTTGACAGAGGTGGGAGCAGAGATGGGCAGAAGTTGTGGCTGATAGCTTTGGTAAGACATCAGAATGCTCAGCTACCACCAGGGCAAGAAGCAAGTTTTCTACTCTTAGCCTGTTCAAAATCTAGTTTGGACTGATTAATAACTGCTTTACAATTGTTGCGAGCTTTGGTGTAGGCAGAAAATGAAACTGAAGAATTGGAAACAAGCCAATTACAATATGCAACATTCTTCTCCTGAACGGCCTTAGCATATTTATTGGAAAACCAAGGTTTAGATAAAGGACGAGATTTTAAAGTGGAGTGTGGATAAAGGATTCCATTCCTACAAGAATAATTTCACTGACACAATCTGAGCTAACATTGACATCAGGAGTTTTGAAACAGTAGTCTAACCGAGGAAAAGAAGAAAAGAAATCTCGCAGGTCATCCCATTTTTCATTCTTGTAATGCCAAACAACACGGGGTTGGGAATAGTCATGAGATAAAGGCTCCATCTGAGGTGCCTAAAAGACCACTCACTTCGACCTTGTACTTAAAAGGGTTGTTTGTGAGAAAAAGATCAAGCGTGTTGGCTGTATCGTTAGGATTGTCTGGTATTCTTGTAGGTAAATGAACAATCTGTGTAAGGTCATTAGTAATTGCAAAAACCTCAGCATCTGGGTCGGTGTGACTAGAAAACGGAAGCCAGCTGGAGTTGTGAACATTACACCAAGGAAAATTACCTCACTGCTAGGAAAGTTGGACTGGAGAAAGTCAAGTTGCAAAGAGAGGAAGTAGAAGAGCTCCAAGTGATTAGTGGAGTTGGGAAACAGTAGAGACAACAGGTGAATTTGACACAATGAGGTAAAGAGATTTTAAGCCAGAGATCGAAAAGAGGAGATTCCAAATTACCAAGTCTCTGACAGGGAATATCAGAATGGACATAAGCGCAAGTACCACGTTTGAGGCGAAAAGAAATTATACAGCGAATAATTTGGGCAACTGAGATGAGCAATAGTTGAATCAGCTGATAACTGAGATTCTGTCAGAAAAAGTACATGGGGTTTGGCAGACTGCAAGTGGAAATGGACATCGTTGAGATTAGAATTGAAACCATGTATATCTGTGAAATGAATTAGGAAGTCCTTGGGAGGTTTAGATCTTTTCGCAGATAAGCTTACTCTATTAGTTTGACAATTCATGGTATATTCAATAGTAAGAAAAAGTGGGGGGGAACACACGTGTCCCCCCACTGTATGAGGTAATGAAATTTTGCGGCCGATATCTTTAGTAAGAGACCAGAATGCTCGGCTACCATCAAGTATTCAGCAGTATTTCTTAATACAAAATATTCAAATTCTGCAACAGATTACAATTGTATCTTAAGATTTACCCTAACTTCTTGCCTTATTGTAATATGCTTTTTACTTGCATTACTCTAGTTCTTACATTCTTCAGTACTCAAACTGCAGTTGAAGATATTATCCATAATATATTGGCGCATTATGGCCACAGATGGTGCATTTCCTTGAACTAGAGTGGCATGGACACTAATTTTCTTTTAATCCATTAGGTTTTATTTGTTGTTATTTCTAGGAAATGGATCAAAACTAATAATGATGTCTTCTTCTTTTAGGAAACAAATGAACTAAAATGGCACTCATTCAACTAAATTATTGTTGGTAGATCTGTCAGGTTCTTTCATGTAATTACTCTGTCAAAATGTAAAATATTGTTTCAAAAACACCCTTATTAAAACTAAATATATATTAGCATTAGCAAAGGCAAACGATGCAAGAAAGCAAGCTTGTATAGCATCAGCCAAAAAAAAAAAAATCTTCTAATTTCACCCAAAAGTTTGTCTAGAATCTGTTTGCCTTGAATCTGTTTAAGCTATCAACTTTTACATTTCTACAGCAATCAACGACCTGCTGGCTAAAGGCAAACTTCCACACATCTATCCTACCATTGTCTTTCCTCAATTTGAATTTATGCCCTCTCAGGCGATTATTCTGATCAAGAGGAAGAATCCCATCAGCATTGAGCATGCTCAAACCATTCAAGACTTTATACACCTCAATCAGATCACCTTGCAGATGCCTAGTCTTCAGACACTCCAATTTGCAAAATTTAAGCCTTCCTTCGTAAGAGCAACCCTTTGTTCCATTCCCTAATCTTCTTGCCCTTCTCTTCACTCCCTCCAGCAGCTCTAAATCCCTCCTAAAATGAGGCTTCCAGACCTCTTTATGGTACTCAAGGTGTGGCCTGACCATTACCTTATACAAGGGGATAATGACCTCCTTAACCCTGCTAGAAAAATTCTTGTATATCATTGACAAGACACCATGAACTACTCTTGCAGACCATCTCCACTGCTCAGAAACCTTCATATCTGCGTACACAATTACCCCCAGGTCCTTTTCATTCTCTACCACTGTCAGTGTAGGACCACACAGTTGATACATTACTCTGGAGTTACTGCTTCCCATATGCAGTACTTTACATTTGTCAATTGTAAAGTACTGCATGTGTCAACAAAACTTCAGTTGCTACCTCTGGGCCCATCTGCTCAACTTTTCTAGATCCTGTTGCAACAGTGTATTGTCATTAGTGTCATTAAGAACCCTGCCAACTTTCGTATTGTCTGCAAACTTGGACATTAAGCCTGATATACCATCATCAGTATCATTAATAAATACAGAAAACAACAATAGACCCAACACTGAACCCTGAGGGACTCCACTGATAACATTAGTCCACGAAGAGCAGTGTCCATTGATTACCACCTCTGTCTTCTCCCACTTAACCATCCCTTTATCCATAGTGGCAATTTGCCTCCAATGCCACACTGCTCCAATTTGTGCAGCAGTCTTCCATGTGCAACATTATCAAAAGTTTTTCTAAGATCCAAATATGATATCAAAGTTATTCCCTGCATCCAGTTCCTTTTGGACCACATCATAGTATCCAATCAAATTGGTCAGTCAAGACTTCCCCTTAACCATGCTGTGTCCGAGCTATAACTGCAGTCTTGTCTAGATGATCCTGCCGTGCTTCTTTAACCAGTGCCTCTATTAAAATCCCTGGAACAGAATTTAACTAACAGATCTGTAATTACTTGTGTCATCCTTTGATCCTCCTTTGTGAATTGGGGTCACATTTGCAAATCTCCATTCCATGGGTACCTCCCCTTAGCCCAAGGAAGCTCTCATAATTATGGCTAAGGATTTGCTTACTTCCTTTGCTGTCTCCTTTAATATAACTGGATAGATCCCATCCACCCCAGGTGCCTTTCTTATGTTTATCTTCAATTTCTCCTCCACTTTGCTTTCATTTATTACAAAATCATTTAGCTCACTACCAGAGTTTAATTCACCTCTGGCATTCCCCTCTCTGAATAACTCCTCATGTGTGAATGTAGATGCAAACTACTCATTTAGTTTGTTAGCTACCTGAGCAGGATTATCAACAGTTGAACCATTGATATCCGGGGTGCCTCCGTAGCCATGTGGGCAGGAGCATTAGTGCGTAGCACACACTTCTTGATTAGCCTGGGGTTCGAGCTCTTGACCACCAAATGTGGAGGATGCCAAAAGGTCAGGAAATGACCACCGCATATCCCTGGAGCAATATGGCCTTAGTTGCTAATGCTCCTAAAAACCAAACAACAAACAACAATTGATATCCAGTGGACCAATCTGATTCATCCCTTTCCTTCTAGAGTTTACATAAGTAAAGACTCTCTGCTGTTTTTCTGCACCCTTTGCCAAAGATTTCTCGTAATCTGCCTTTGCCTGCCTAACCTCCTTTGTGACTTGGTTACGATTATATTGAGGAAGATAGAAAAGGTTTGTTATTAATCTTCAAAAAAAAAAAGTGCAAAGCTCTTTTGTGATGAAAGTCATCTGGCAGATTTCACATGACATCTGCGTGCTTAAAAAGATTTCTTGAGCCCTTCCAAATTTTATTAAATCAAACCAACAGAAATTCAGCAATTATCATTTATTATTTTGTTGATGAATTATTTATATCTACTGTGATTTCTAGTTTTATTTTTTTTTCTGTCTTCTGCTTGGCTTTTTATAATGTAAACATGATGTACTGCATATGTTAACTAACATTCTTTCTTTTCTTTACTGTTAAGTGATTATTATATTGATATTTTATTTTTAAGCCTTAGGTTTTTCTGATGTCTAGTGTTAAGCTAACAATATTAATAATTTTCAGAATCATTATACTTTTTGACAAATTATTTTTCTGATATATCTACTTGATTTCTGTTTTTATTCATATTCTATCTTCTGCCTGGTCTTTTTTTCACCCCCCCCCCTTTCCCTAATGCATTCTGTCTATATTTCTTGTTGCTTTGTTTGCCATTGGATTTCTGTATCATGTTATTTCATGCATGTTGGCCTTGGCTGACATCAGCAGCTGTCTAAATTATTAGAATTACTATTTACTTTTCAACTTTCAACCACTATCCTCTATCAGTCCCTTAGCACATTTGCATTTTAAATTAATTTTAATTAATTTTTGCTTGGCATGTTCAATAAACAATTACTAAAAATGGAATGATCTAAAATTGCATAATAGAGGTCATTAGTTATGTGCAGCAGCTGATTGAAATGATGTTACACATTGAAGAAATTTTTTTTTTTTATCACAAATTCAGGGTGAAAAAAATAATGTGATTTAAAGGTGAAATATTTTCTATGCATAAAATTACTTGTGAATACCTAGAAATGTGGGCTGAACTCTTCAATAAATTCAAATTTATGGAATGCACTATTTGAAAAAAGTGCTGTAAAGTATTTTGAAAAAGTGAGAAGTACCAAATTTGTGCAAAAGTAGACCACAGATCTCAGAAATTTAAAAATTATCTAGCTTTATGTTTGCTACTCTGGCATATGTGGAAAAGATTGAAAAAATATTTTCTGTAATTTGTGAATCATTCAAAATTATAATTGGCCATACCTCATACTTTGAGTTCTCATATTATTCAGTCTTATCTCATTTTTGAAAGACATTACCTAGTGAAATTAAATGAAGGATGATAAAAGGCACTTCAGACTGCCAGTTTATTTAGTGCAAGTATATTACCAGCAAGTTAAATGGTAGTTTAGGCATGTCCAATGGAGACTATGCAAAAACATGGGTAGGAAACATGCCAGAAATGACTGCACATTAAAGTTATATTAATAAATAAGACTTTTAATAAACTCCAGGCTGCACTAGCACATATCAGAAGTACCTTCATTGAGAGAATGAGTAGCCACTGCCCTTCATTAGAAGCATAGTGGCTTCCATCTTAAAAGCCACACAGCTGACACCTACAGTAATCTAACAATGGAAAAAACTACCTTTGACAAAAGACACACGTCACATTGTGATCCCTTTCATCGCTGGGATAAGCAATAAGATTCACCTGGTCAGCGAAAAAGCACAAAATCAAAATACACAAAATGTCTCTGCTTCCAGAAACATTCAGCAACTCCGCAATCTTGCTTTCCCTCCCTACTCCCCGTCGGAAGGTGAAATTAATCGTTCCACGTATCACACTTTTTGTGATACTTCACCTTCCTCTTTGAAATTAATCATCCCATATGAAATTAATCATCATCAAAGAGGTTTATAAATTTATTGCAAAGAGGTTTGTTTAGGTAAAAATCAAAGAAAGCTGTTCAAAAGGATCTGTGAATGCAGAAGTGATATGCATTTTGGTAAAGTTATCACCTGTGATCTGGCTTTATATTTTGTTGAAACTGGACATTGTTAGAACTTTGGTTAAATCACAATGCTTTCTAGATTGGCACAGGTTAAGGAGACTTTTTAGAGTTTTTATTCATTATGGCTCTCCCCAGTTCTATCAGTAGGTCACAGAAGCTTCTGATTTAACAACAAACTGGTACATGTTTTCAAAACAGTCTTGGCACAGGTACCTACCTTCAGTCCAGTGTAATAGTAATAGTATTCACCATATAGTGCAAGGAAGCCACAGGCTTTTGCTGCACTGGTACAAAAAACAACACCAAGTAGATAAGAAAATATGAATTATATGCTTCCCTCCTCACACAGGTAATCCAATTACCTTTGAATTTATTCAAACTGCCAGCCTCAACCACCTGCAAGCACAGCTTGTTCCAGCAATTTGATGGCTCAAAGAAAACTTCCTACAATGTATTCTAAACCTTAATCCCTGTAATTTGAATTTATGATTCCGAATTCTGGAATTCTTTATAACAGTGAGAATTACACTTTCTTTCATTTTACTAATCCCTCTGAGGTGCCTGGTTGCCAAGCTCTGCAATCCACAGTCATTCTTCATACAGTCGTACTTCTGCTGAAATCACCATTTGAGATTCCCGTCTTTGGACCCTTTCAAGAAGCTCAGTGTCTTTTCAGATGAAGTTTCCATACTTGAACACAGTATTCGAAATGTGGTCTTACAATTGACTTATATAGTGGGATTATGACCTCCCTATCTCTACAGGATAACATCCGATAAATCATCAACAGGACACCACGAGCTTTCATGGCTGCCTGTTTACATAGGTCATCTGCCCGTATTGTAATATAAAACCAATAGGCTCTTCAAGCAGAACTAACACAAACACTCCTACCAGCCAGGCTATCATCAACTATAAGAACTGTCAACGTGTTCCAGAATGTTCCATTCAGATGATCCAGTCATGTTGCTGCCAGAAATAGAAAAATTTCTTATTTGTCTTTGATATCTTCTGTAACATGGGGGATACTCCTTTTGCTTTTGGTTGGGTCTGTACATACAGGGGCCAATTATTTGGACGATGATTAACATCAACAATTACCATACATGGTAACCATATGAACCTTAGTATACTCTGTATTCCCATAGCCCTTTGCAGCATTGCATTATTTCAAATAACAAATAATGTATTTGTTATTATTTATCTTCAATTTGTTTGTGTTTGCTTTTATTTATGTAATTGTTTCTAATGTGTTTTTCACTGGCAAAGTAAACCAGGAATTTTTGAGTTTACAAACTGCCTGATTTATTAATATAATTTTAATGCAGCTATTCATAGCATATTTTCTGTGTGGCTGTGTAGTCTTCATCAGATATGCCTTAACTACCATGTAACTTGCATTGTAACTTGCTAGTAATGAAGTAAATCAACACAGAGTGCGGTGCTTTTTTATCATCCTTCATTCTCAAATTATATTTGAAAAAAACCTTTAATTCATATAAAAGATTTTGTAATTTATAATCTACTATCAGTCATCTACTAATAGCAGGTTATAAAACTATTTATATTTTCTAGAAAAATTTATTTTCCAGGAATATAGTTGTAACACACCACCTTAATTGAAGTATGTATATTCTATCTTGTCTTGTCGATGTTTGTTGGTCAGATGGTTAAAACCATATGGATATAAAAATTGCTAATGCCATTATGCTTTGTAAATTCAATATAAATTTAATGTATAAAGATTTGATTGATCAAGAGATGATTATGACAGAAAGAAGTTCAATAAAATATCATTAAAACCTTTGTATCTTGATTTATTTCATTTCAGGACTGCTTAATTACTCCGCAAATATATTAATGTAATTATTTTACAATATATTAAACTATATTTTCTCTTTTATAAATTTCATTTTTTTTGTCCTAATTTACTTTTAAATTGACTTGGATATTAGATTTTAATAAAAATTTTGTCTCAGTTGTTACTATCAACATGTAGTTACCCTAACTTAAAATAATTCTTTTTGAAATTGTATTGTTATTTTACCTTTTATTTTCAAAATTATGAATTTATATACTTTGTTATAAGTTTAAACTCCCTATGAGCATTTACCTAGTTATGAATTCAACTTATTTCAAATGCAATGCCATCATTGAAGCCCACGAACCTCCCTTACATCTTTGGAGGAAAACATTGCTTTTGATGTATGCCGAAAAATTGCAGTCTTCCCTCTCACCCTAATTGGAGATGTCTGTACAATGCCGAATGGGAGTCATTTTACAACAGTAAACCAAATGAAAACAGACCTGCTGCACTTAGACTTAAAGAACTAACTCAAACGTGAAATATAGAAATCGGCAATATATATCAGGACATGACACCGCCTGATCCACCGTGGACAAATATCCCTGCAATTTACATTGACTATCTCCAACAGTGGGGAAAGAACACCTTTTCTCCCTTCAATATCACAGTTATGTGAAACTCACTCTGCTTCTAATTCACAGGCCTATAAGATCTATACAGGCGGATCAAAAACCGAGACCCAAGTAGGTGCTGTGGCAATCTTTCCATCATTCACCACTTCTGTCTCATTACCTGTAGAATGTAGTATCTTCACTGCTGAGCTTTATTCTATTAACTTGGCTCTACATCACATTACTCAACTTCTAATTCCATCTGCCTTAATATACACTGACTCGCTCAGTGCTGTCCCTGCCATAAATAATAATACTAGTTGTAGTAATAATAGTTGTAGAGCGAATATCATCTTTTAAGGGCACAAAAGGTGATATAGTTGTACACGTTGGCACTAATAATATTAAGAGTAGGAGACCGGCAGAAGTACTTAACAAGTACAGTTCACTGTTGAACAAAAGCCGAGAATTAGGGTTGAATTTGAAAGTGTCTGCAATTCTGCCCAGACACGATAGGAGGGAGTATATAATGAGAGCCTTGTCGATCAATTCGGCCCGGGAAAGATTGTGCAAGGCTCAAGGGGTAGAATTTTTTTCAGCCTGGACTGTACTTGTTAACAGGAGAGATTGCTTCTACAGGGATGGGATACACTTAAATAGAAAGGGTGCAAGAATATTTGCTGATGCTATCGAGGCAGTGTTAGGTGGGTCGGAAAACTGCTAGCTTGGGGGGAGACAAAGACCAATAGATTGACAGTAGCCACTGGCAGAGGTGAAAGAGATTCTTGCACTGCTTCTATTAGAATGAGCAGAAGCCTGAAAAACAAGATGCATGGTATTTCAGAGACTGCTGGGAGCCATTGCGGTACAAGTAAACACATGGGTTGTGTTAGGGTAGCTAAGAATAGAAACAGGTGCAGGTATACTTGCGTGTACACCAATGCTAGGAGTTTAGTAAATAAATTTGATGAATTTGAGGTATTGCTCAAAACATCGAAGGCAGATATTGTTGGGATATCAGAGACGTGGTGTCACACAGATATAAGGGATGCAGAACTGCAATTTGGGGAGTACAACGTCTACAGAAAGGATAGACAGGATAGGAAGGGAGGAGGGGTTATGTTATTAGTTAAGAAACACATAAAAACCAAGGAAGTGAAGCCAGTCGACATCGCTGGACAGTGCAGTGTGGAGTCAGTTTGGTGTGACATAAACATTGGGAGATCAAAATTGAGAGTGAGAGTGTGCTATAGGCCTAATGACTCTGATGAGTATAATAAGGAACTGTACAGGGAAATAGAGTGGGCCAGTAAATCAGAGTGTCTTATAATGGGAGATTTTAATTTCCCATATATTGACTGGAATTTGGGGGCTGGTTACTCACACACTAGCAGGACTTTTGTGGATTTATTGGATGATTGTTTTCTACATCAGCATGTTCGGGAGGCAACTAGAGGGAGTAATATTCTTGATTTGATTATCAGCAGTGATTCTTCATGCATTAAGAATCTGCAGATAAATGAACCACTAGGTGGCAGTGATCACAGTGTGCTGAAGTGGGATTTACTCAAAGAGGTAACTACCATTAGGGGTAAAGGGAAGGGTTATTGCTTCCGTAAAGGCGACTACGATGGACTGAGACAGTATTTAAATTCTATACAGTGGGACCAACTGATGATGTTACCAACAGCAAATTCAAAATGGGAAGCATTCAAAGAACTTATCTTGGAAGCTACTAGGCTTTACATACCAACTAAGAAATATTGTTCAAGGTTTAGGCCAAAATCGATGTCAGATGAACTAATGAGGCATATGGCAGAGAAGAAAAATGCATGGGATACATACAAATTAACACATGACACAGAAGCCTATGATAGATACAAGTTGATATGCAACCAAGTTACAAAGGAGGTTAGGCAGGCGAAGGCAGATTACGAGAAATCCTTGGCAAGGGATGCAAAGAAAAACAGCAAAGAGTTCTTTACTTATGTAAACTCTAGAAGGAAGGGGATGAATCAGATTGGTCCACTTGATATTGATGGGTCAAGTGTTGATGATCCTGCTCAGGTAGCTAACAAACTAAATGACTATTTTGCATCGACATTCACACATGAGGAGTTATTCAGCGAGGGGAATGCCAGAGGTGTATTCAACTCTAGCCGTAAGCTACAGAATCTTGAAATAACTGGGAGTAAAGTGGAGGAGAAACTGTTGAAGATAAACACAAGAAAGGCACCCAGGGTGGATGGGATCTATCCAGTTATATTAAAGGAGGCAGCAAAGGAAGTAAGCAAACCCTTAGCCATAATTATGAGAGCTTCCTTGGACTCAGGGGAGGTACCCATAGACGGGAAATGTGCAAATGTGACCCCAATTCACAAAGGAGGATCAAAGGCTGACACAAGTAATTATAGACCTGTGAGCTTAACTTCTGTTCCAGGAAAATTAATGGAGGCACTGGTTAAAGAAGCACTGCAGGATCATTTAGACAAGACTTCAGTTATAGCTCAGACACAGCATGGTTTTGTTAAGGGGAAGTCTTGCCTGACCAACTTGATTGGATACTATGATGCAGTCACAAAAGAACTGGATGCAGGGAATAACTTTGATATTATATACTTGGATCTTAGAAAGGCTTTTGATACTGTTGCACATGGAAGACTGCTACACAAATTGGAGCAGTGTGACATTGGAGGCAAATTGCTGCTATGGATAAAGGGGTGGTTGAGGGGGAGAAGACAGAGAGTGGTAATCAATGGACACTGCTCATCGTGGACTGATGTTATTAGTGGAGTCCCTCAGGGCTCAGTGTTGGGTCCATTATTGTTTTCTGTATTTATAAATGATATTGATGATGGTATATCGGGCTTAATGTCCAAGTTTGCAGACGATACAAAGGTTGGCAGGGTTGTCAAGGACACTACTGACACTATGCTGCTGCAACAGGATCTGGAAAGGTTGAGCAGATGGGCTGAGAGGTGGCAAATGAAGTTTAACATTGATAAATGTAAAGTACTACACATGGGAAACAGCAACCCCAGAGCAACGTATCAACTCTGTGGTACTACACTGACAGTGGTAGAGAATGAAAGGGACTTGGGGGTGGTTGTGCAGGCAGATATGAAGTTCTCTAAGCAGTGCAGACGGGCTGCAAGAGTAGCTCATGGAGTATTGTCAATGATATTACAGGAATTTTTCCAGCAGGGATAAGGAGGTGATTATTCCATTGTATAAGGCGATGGTCAGGCCACACCTAGAGTACTGTATACAGGTCTGGAGACCTCATTTCAAGAAGGATGTAGAGCTGCTGGAACGAGTACAGAGAAGGGCAACAAGATTAGTGAATGGAACAAAGGGGTGCTCTTACGAAGAAAGGCTTAAGTTTTGCAAATTACAGTGTCTGGAGACTAGGCACCAGCGAGGTGATCTGATAGAGGTGTATAAAGCCTTGAATGGTTTAAGCATGCTCAATGCTGATGGGATTCTTCCTCTAGCTCAGAAAAATCACCTGAGAGGGCATAAATTCAAATTGAGGAAAGACAGATGTAGGATAGACGTGCGGAAATTTGCCTTTAGCCAGTGGGTGGTTGGTTGGTGGAACAGACTTCCATCCCTTGTGGTGGAGGTTGATAGCCTTAATAAGTTTAAGGCTCAGCTGGACAGGTATTTTGAACGAACAGAGGGGTGAAGTGGAAGTGGGTTTTTTTTTTTTTTTTTTTTTGGCTGATGCTGCATAAGCTTGCTTTCTTGCATCAAATGCCTCTACTAATGCTAATGCTAATACCAACTCCTCTCACCCTGTAATAAAACAAATCCATTCTAAATTACTTGTGTGTAATGAGTCAAACCAAACTGTGACATTCTGCTGGATCCCAGGGCATTCTGGGATAGCAGGAAATGAAAGAGCAGATCTTGCTGCCAAACAACCAGATACTTTGCAGACTTTTCAAACTCCATATACTGATTATAAACATATTATCCATAAAGCATGTTACAATAGCTGGTCACTAATCTGGAGAGGTTATTCAGGAAACAAACTATACCAAATAAAACCAGAACCAAAGTGTGGCTCTCCAGCTTCCAGAAAGGCAGACGAGAAGAAACAATTTTAGGAAGGCTCAGGATTTGGCATACTCATCTCACTCACCTGTATCTATTAACTAATGACAACACTCCCCAATGTACATCATGTCAAGTACAACTGACCATTTGCAATTTGTTAGTGGACTGTCCCCACTTTCAAAACATCCGATTAGACACCTTTAAATCAAATGCTAATACACAGTCATCAATAAATTTATTGCAGATTCTGGGAATGATCCTAATAAAAAAGAACTATTTACTTTCCTAAACCGGATAGGAATATATCATAAAATATAGTTTATTTCATATTCACCATTATAAAGACACAATATGGCCCTAGCAGCCTATGTGTTGTTAAACCCAACGACAGCAATACCATCTTCATTTCTTTAAAGTATACATAGCTTATATTAGAAGTTTTTGTTAAATTTGTTCATTTTCTTGACATACCAACTACTAAACGTTTTGTCCACGCCTCCTATAATTTTCAAAATAATCAAATATATTGTTTATTCCTTTAATTTTGGAAAACAATATAATATAAATTTTCTTCTTTTATTGCAGGCATGTCATGCTTGGGCTTATATGAACTATGAAGCAGTTTTGTTCTATAAACATCAAAGAGAACAGAAACTGCAACAAGAGCAGGTCTCTGGAGCAGTGGCTAGTAATGCCCAAATGACACCAGGAGATGTAGCCAACTGGGTTGTTATAGATGGTAGTTCATCATCTGATACTCTCAATCGATTAGGTCTGGTAAGTGTGTATGTATTTAATAGCCTAAATTAATAACTGATTTTATTGTGTATTTTTATATAAAGAAAAATTTGATGGTATTATTTTATATTTAATTTCATAAAATCGTAAGCCATATAATAATCCCCCCACCTTCTTTCTTAGACATCTGAGCACATTAGAGATTATGCAGTCCCTGCTGTACAGGGTTTCTTCCGTTCCATAGCCCTTACTCATGGAAGTTCGCTACAAGACACTTTGAGGTATATTTTAAATTTTTTTCTTGAGTGGGTAATTTTTTTGGAAATGTCAAACGCTGTATTAAAACAGTGTTTGGAATTTCCTTAGTAATTCAGTGTTTGTTACATGCTCAATGTCATACAAATCATATATTACCAAATCCCTTCAGAGACTGGACTCTTAAAGACCTTTTGGTTGGAGCTGTAGATAGCTGATCTCCTTTGAAGGGGTGAAATCCCTCCCTGAGTTATTGTAAATTTTTCTGTGCAATATGCGAACCGGACTGAGCATACGTATAATGCACTGCTGCAATATGGCTTAAGATGCTGATGTAATACCATGAACTAACAGTGACAGCAGCAACCGAGAACTAGAATTGCTGATTCTCAGGTAATTTGCCAGATTTGCTTATTTTCCAAAACAAAACTGGAAGATGATGGTGCTGGATAGTGGACTACTGGGTTTGGGAGGTTTGATTGTATTAATTACTCATATATGACTCAAACCCCAGGGGCTCACAACTGTTGAGTATGGTCTTGGCACACCCAGGGTCCTGAGCTGGATATCATCATTCTTCTCTTTCTTGGTGATTCCCTTCTATTTCTAACTTTTGTTTTCTCTCTCTATCTCTCTTTCTCAGGGTAACTCAGAAATTATTTTTGTTTTGGCTGGTGCAGCAAAAGCCTCAGGCTTCCTTGCACCACATGGTTAATAATAATAATAATACTAACAACAACAAATATGAGTAATTATTGTTAATCAATAAAAGAAAACAAACTGTTATTTAAGAATAACAATTAGTAATAGCTTCATGTACAATGCTTGAATTTTAGTTTAGTTTAGTTATTATTATTATTAGCCATATAGTGCAAGGAAGCCTGAGGCTTATGCTGCACCAGCCAAAAAAAAATTCCTGCATTACCCTGAGAGAGAGAGAGAGAGAGAGAGAGAGAGAGAGAGAGAGAGAGAGAGAGAGAGAGAGAGAGAGAGAGAGAGAGAGAGAGAGAAGTAGTAGCAGGGAATCACCAAGAAAGCAAGAAAGAGAAGAAAGATGATATCCAGCTCAGGACCGTGGATTTGCCAAGCCCATACCCACCAGATGTGAACCCCTGGGGTCAAATTATTAAAACATATTTTGCTATAATGCATTACTTTATAATACCTCTTGATTGACAGTGTTTTCAATGTCAACTTTCCCTGATGCAGGTCTGAGCCTGCCTTGTACTGAAATATTGCACAGCATTATTGATTGTTTAATGGCTGCTTAAAAGACGTATGCAAAGATTTTTGGTTGTACCATTTCATTCTCCCTTTGATCAGCTATCTGCAGAATATGTTCAGGATGATTGTTGTTTAGCAAGGCTTGGTGTAAGCTGTGAACTACTTTAGTTTTGATAATACATATGGAACTGGCATTTTCCAAGGTATCAAATTATCCAATATTGTGTTTTTGCAACTTTATATTAAATTCTCTTTACTCCTCAATTTCAAATTCCTCCTCCCTCCCACCAACCTAGTTTGTATGCTCTTTTCAGGATTACAATTGCAATTTGTGATTTCTGAATTCATCCAAGTTCAATTCAAATTATTCATATCATGTTGAATATATAAGTAAATAAATAAATAATATATATTTTTAATTAACTGTTCATATTCTTTAATTGATCAATAATGTTTACTCATTTCTTTAATTTGCTAATAAAAGTAAGGATTTTAGGCCTTATAGTGAATGATGATTTAATTTGGTAATAAATGTTTTTGAAAAGTTGATTGTATTCAAAGGTATTTGAGAATATGTTACATGTGCTAAGAGTTAGTACTGCAGTTACACATATAGTATATTTGTACAACACATATGCAAAGTAGTCGTTTTACTTTACTCTGAGGTATACTGAATTTTCTGGTCGACTTGTCTGTGATATTTGTAATCCAAGTGGATCACAGAATGCCTGGAGTTTGGTTATAATGGTCAAAAATAAGTAAAAAAAAAAAATAAATAAATAATAATAATAACTAGAGGGCTTTGTTCCCTGCTCACTTTGCTTGCCCATCCCCACGCATGCTTGTCTACATAAAATGTAGAGGTGTATGGAGTAAATTAAATCTTTTCTATCTAAAAGTCAAAACGCACTGGTTGATATCTAATCAGGAAATGACCTATGTAATTATTTACCTGTGCATTTGTAGAGCATAGCATTCTCAAGGTTGAATAAATATCATGGTAAACTCCAGAGTAGTAAAATCCAGAGTACACCCTCTAACATGGCAGCAAGCAAAACAGTGGTAAAGCAGTGATTGACAAGTTGTGACTCCCATATTTTGACAAACAGACAGGAACAAAGCAGTGATTGGCAGATGTCACTGCTTTCCCTGCCCACTGTCCTCCTAAGGTGTTTTTATGCCTAGGGTGTTTTTCCCCACATTTGCCGCTGTTTTTAAATTGAGAACTCGATTTCCCATTTCAAAACAGTGGGATGGAGGGATAAACACCCTACCTAAGCTAGGCCCCCCCCTCAACGACACAAAACAATCAGATAAGGGAGGTACCTTCACTTGTCAATTATTGGCGTCTTGCTCACTTTCATCGAACTACCTGTCGGTGTGTACTATCCTTGACTTCGGCCAACACTATATAATTATTTACCTGCATTTACATAGGTCACTTAGGAAAAGACCTTTTACTTCATGTTCCATAATACATGAGGAATATTGTTGCATCCGAAAGAGTAGGACTAAAATATTTAACTGAAATATTTACAAACTATACAAATATTTAAAATATTTACAAAATATGAAACCACAGTATTTTCAAATATAAAATATTCATTAATATACAAAAAACAATACAATGGAACATAAAATGTTAGACAAATGGAAGCACATGCACAAGGTTGGTGAACGTTATGGAGGCAGTTGTCATTAATTAATTGCATTTGTAGTGACGTAATTGCCTCGCCTTCTTCTCCCATTGGCTCAAATAAATATCACTATGAGATAGATAGATAGATAATAAAAGGTCAAAAATAAGCTTCCAGTTTAATGTTTAGCAGTTAGGTTATTTAATCAGTAAATTCCATGGGAAGGGAATTTACTGAATTAAATAACCTAACTGCTCGTAACCTAATAACTAATTGATAATAAATAACCTAACTGCTGATAATAACCTGAATATCTCATTTATATAATTTCATTTGTGTTTTTAGTCAAAAGAAGCAATGAATAATTAGAAAATAAAAATGCTTACATTTGGATTTGATCACACATATCTGAAGTAATAAAAAAACACAAACTCTTATCCATTACACTTCTGGTTCAACTGTTATCATTGTGCTTATAATATCCTGATTTACAGTGTCAGCTAATCCTTTCTGCAAATGCATCAATTACTTAATTTCATATTTAAAATTTAACTCATTAAATTCTGGTCAATAATATAAACTCGATTCCTGGTTGAGCCTTTCTAAGTGATATAGATGCAAAACTTGAGGCTAATATTATGAACAAACTTAATTAGTAAGCAGGCAGAAGATTCATAAGAAATTTTCATAAATGACAGCGGCATTCAGTTTTTTTAAACTTGTGTCTTGTCAACTATACACAATTAGGTGAGTATTAAATATTTCATTTAATACTCACCTTTGCACATAGGTTAAAAAATTTTACCATGCTGTTCAGGATGTACTACAATATAATATTATGAAAGAAGGGAAAGCATTCTGTAACAAATATTGAATAAAGCTGAATAATCATAAAGTTAAAAACAGAGATCACAGAATTAATGGTAAAAATTTCTATTTTCTGCTATGATCATTGCAAAATGAAGACTGCGCAGAAACTTATTACAAGTGAGAATATGAAATTAAAAAAAAAGAAAATGAAAGGGGAAAAAAAGTTAACTACTAATTAATCAAATTAAACACAATTGTTTATAGAAACTTAGGCTGAACCATGGATGACCCCTTGCCTGAAACAGTATTTGTCTAAGATGGACATAATACCAAGCTTAATAAATCTGTAGTGGGAATAAAATCTTCCAAGTGATCGGACTAATGCAGTAATTGACTTTATATCTTCTTGTATTTATTTAAATTAAAGACTACTATACCATATGTTAGAAACTCATTCAACTGTGATAAGCTGTAGCCTGTAAGTGCTACTGCCACTACCTTCTATCCAAGCAATTAACACCATAAAATAAATCAAACTAAATAACCAAAAAAAAAAAAAAAAAAAAACTTCCCTTTGGTTATTCTGTCTAATTTGTTATATGATGTTAACTGCTTGAACATAGGTAGCAGTAGTTCCTTAAAAGCAATTTCCCACACATGGTACTATAGTGTTTCATTTGATTAATCAGTATATGATATATCACATTCACATTTTTAGATACAGTTTAAATTGGTGGCTAGAAAGGCAAATGATTTCCTGTCCATGATTTATAGGACCTCTGCTAGTAAAGAGAAAGACATCATTATTCCTATATACAATATGATGGTTAGCCTGGATTTGGAATATTGTATTCAGGTCTGGAGACCACACCTGAAAAAAAGACAGAACTTTTGAAGAATGGTCAAAGAAAAGTGACCACTTTAGCAGTGAGTGCAAACATACGAAAAAACAGCTTAGAAAGTGTAGGCTGCAAAGTTTGACAACTAGTCATCTGAAGGAAAAGCTGATTGAAGTGTGTGATGTAATGAAGGGGTTGAGTAAAATGAATGAAGATCTGATATGCAGGGCTACTATATCTTGTTCATAATGTAGCAGTGGTTATTTTTTTTAAAATTGCATTTTATTCCATTTCATTTTGATACAACACTAGTTTCTAGAAGGTTATAATGCTGCTACCCAATAGACATTTTTCCTTTAGATTTTGCTCTTGATCAGAATACATCTCCAAGAAAGATACTATAATAATTTGATGTGAGGGGGGATGTCTGGTCAGTGTCGACAAGAATATTTATTGTATTTTACTCCCAATCTTTATAAAAGGGGCCATTATAAAAAAAAAAGCTATTTATTATGAGAGTATTACACACTTTTTTTCTCTTGCTTGATGTAAAATGGATGTAGTTTTCCACTTCACCAGTTTTTGTCAGTAATATAGCTTATCATTTTCTTTTAATTTTTTTAGATCATTTCTTTAAAGTTTTGTTATTAGATCAAGTAAACATTAAATAGTATGTTATGAATAACAATCACTATTTTCTAATATACAGTACGACTCCCGTATCCGCAGGAGATGCGTTCCAAGACCTACCATGGATGGCTAAAACCGCAGATATAAGCGAACACCTGCTGACCCCGTATATAATGTAATTTTCTTGTACATACATAGAAATCATGAAAATAATGGGCAAATGCAAGAATTGTGCTTTCAAATTAAACAAAAACTTGAAATTATTCAAATGTTTGAAAACAGTGCATCCGTTAAATCTCTAAGGAACCATTATAACGTTGGTGACCAAACCATACGTGAGTAGTACTTGTTAAGTTTTTTTCATTTTTTTTTCCCCTGGTTAACCGTAGGTAACTGAATCAGCAGATATGGGGGCACAACTGTAGTTAGGAAAGGATGTTAGCATTAACATTAGCAAAGGCACATGATGCAAGGCAGCAAGCTTATATAGCATCAGACAAAAAAAACACCCTTATTTCACCCATCCACTCGCTCCAAATGTTTCTCAAGTTCTGCCTTGAATCTATTTAAGCTATATATATCAACTTTTACAAAAACAGATGGAAGTTTGTTCCAGCAATCAACCACCCGCTGGCTAAAGGAAAACTTCCGCACATCTAGCCTACAACCGTCTTTCCTCAATTTGAATTTATGCCCTCTCAGGTGATTATTCTGAGCAAGAGGAAGAATCCCATCAGCATTGAGCATGCCCAAACCATTTAAGGCTTTATACCCCTCAATCAGATCACCTCACAGGTGCCTAGACTCCAGACACTGTAATTTGCAAAATTTAAGCCTTTCTTTGTAAGACCAACCCTTTGTTCCATTCACTAAACTTGTTGCCCTTCTCTGTACTAGTTCCAACAGCTCTACATACTTCTTAAAATAAGGCCTCCAGACCTGTATACAGTACTCAAGGTGTGGCCTGACCATTGCCTTATACAAGTAGATAATCACCTCCTTATCCCTGCTAGAAAAATTCCTGTATATCATTAACAAGACACCATGAGCTACTCTTGCAGACCGTCTGCACTGCTCAGAAAACTTCATATCTGCCTGCAAAATTACCCCAGGTCCTTTTCATTCTCTACCACTGTCAGTGTGGTACCACAGAGTTGATACATTACTCTGGGATTACTGCTTCCCATATGTAGTACTTTACATTTGTCAATGTTAAACTTTGTCAATGTCTCAGCCTATCTGCTCAACTTTTCTAGATCCTGTTGCAGCAGTGTACTGTCATTAACAACCCTGCCAACCTTCATATAGTCTGCAAACTTGGACATTAAGCCTGACATACCATCATCAATATCATTTATAAATACAGAAAACAACAATGGACCCAACACTGAACCCTGAGGGACTTTACTAATAACAGTAGTCCACAATGAGCAGTGTCCATTGATTACCACTCTCTGTCTTCTCCCACTCAACCATCCCTTTATCCATAGCAGCAATTTGCCTCCGGTGCCACACTGCTCCAATATGTGTGCAGCAGTCTTCCATGTGCAACAGTATCAAAGGCTTTTCTAAGATCCAAATATATGATATCAGAGTTATTCTTTGCATCCAGTTCCTCTGTGACTACATCATAGTATCCAATCAAATTAGTCAGACAAGACTTCCCCTTAACAAACCCATGCTGTGTCCAAGCTATAACTGAAGTCTTGTTTAGATGATCCCGCAGTGCTTCTTTAACCAGTGCCTCCACTAATTTCCCTGGAACAGAAGTTAAACTAACAGGTCTGTAATTACCTGTCTCCCTTTGATCCTCCTTTGTGGATTGGGGTCACATTTGCACATCTCCAGTCCATGGGTATCCCCCCCCCCCGAGTCCTGGGAAGCTCTCATAATTATAGCTAAAGGTTTGCTTACTTCCTTTGCCGCCTCCTTTAATATAACTGGATACATTCCATCCACCCCAGGTGCCCCTTTCTTGTGTTTATCTTCAATAATTTCTCCTCCACTTTACTCTCAGTTATTACAAGATTATCTAGCTTACTGCCACAGTTGAATACACCTCTGGCATTCCCCTCCCTGAATAACTCCTCGTATGTGAATGTCGATGCAAAATATTCATTTAGTTTGTTAGCTACCTGAGCAGGATCATCAACAGTTGAACCAATCTGATTCATCCTCTTCCTTCTAGAGTTTACATAAGTAAAGAACTCTTTGCTGTTTTTCTTTAAATCCTTTGTCAAACATTTCTTGTAATCTGCTTTCACCTGCCTAACCTCTTTTATAACTTGCTTAGAGACCACCTTATATCTATCATAGGCTTCTGTGCCACATGTTAATTTATATGTATCCCATGCATTTTTCTTCTCTGTCACATGTCTAATTAGTTCATCTGACATCCATTTAGGCCTAAATCTTGAACAATATTTCTTTGTTGGTATGAAAAGCCTAGTGGCTTCCAAGATTAATTCTTTGAATGCTTCCCATTTTGAATTTTCTGTTGGTAACATCATCAGTTGGTTCCACCATATAGAATTTAAATACTGTCTCAGACCACTTTATTCACCTCTACGAAAGCAAAAACCCTTCCCTTTATACCCTTGATGGTAGTTACCTCTTTGAGTAAATCCCAATACAGCCACTGTGATCACTGCCACCTAGTGGTTCCTTTATCTGCAGATTCTTGATGCATGAATAATCACTACTGATAATCAGATCAAGAGAATTACTCCCTCTAGTTGCCTCCCAAACATGCTGCTGTAGAAAACAATCATCCAATAAATCCACAAAAGCCTTGCTAGTGTGTGAGTGACCAACCCACAAATTCCAGTCAATATCCGGGAAATTAAAATCCCCCATTATAAGACACTCTAATTTACTGGCCCACTCTATTTTCTGCACAATTGCTCATTATACTCATCAGATTCATTAGGCCTATAACACACACCTACTCTCATTTTTCCTTTCCCAGTGCTTATGTCACACCAAACAGACTCAACATTGCATTGTCCACCAACATCAATTGGATGCACCTCCTTAGATTTTATGTGTTTCTTAACTTACAGCATAACCCCTCCTCCCCTCCTGTTCTGTGTATCCTTTCTGTACACATTTTACTCCCCAAATTCCACTTCTGAACTTCTTATGTCTGTGTGACACTATGTCTCTGATATCCCAACAATATCTGCCATTGATGCCTTGACTAGCACTTCAAGATCATCGTATTTATTAACTATACTCCTAGCATTGGTGTACATGCAAGTATACATGCACCTCTTTCTACTCTTAGTTACCCTAACCCAGCCCATGTATTTACTTGTTCCACTACAACTCCCAGCAGTCCTGGAAATTCCCATTGCCTTGCTTTCCAGGCTGCTGCCCAATTGCATTTCAATAGAAGTAGTGCAAAAATCACTTTTACCTCTGGCAGCGGCTACTATTAATCTATTAGTCTGTGTATTCCCCCCCCCCCCCCAGGCTAGCAGTTTTCCGACCAACCTAACTCTGCCTTAATAGCATCAGCAGATATTCTTGCCCCCTTTCTCTCTGCCTTGATAGCATCAGCAAATATTCAGTGTATCCCATCCCTGTAGAAGCAGTCTCTCCTGTTAACAAGCACAGACCAGGCTGAGAAAAATTCTACCTGTTGAGCCTTGCACAATCCAGAGCCGAATTGATCGAGAAGGCTCTCATCATATACTCCCTCCTATCATGTCTGGGCAGAATTGCAGACACTTTCAAATTCATAACTCATGGCTTTTTTTTCAACAGTGACCTGTACTTGTTAAGTAATTCTGCCGGTCTCCTACCTTAATATCATTTGTGCCAACATGTACACCCATATCACCCTTTGTGCCCTTAAAGGATGATATCTGCCCTACAACATCATCAACCTTTGCCCCTGGCAGACCTACCCTGGTCCTGTTCCATCTATCCTTTTTGCACAATATGTTCCCCGTTTCCCTGACAATAGAGTCACCTTCAACAACTAGTTCCTTTGGGACTAGTGCATTCTGCCTTGGGGGTTGCCGCTGTGTTGTGTGATGTTCAAGTGCAAGTTAAAGTGCTATTGATGTGGGCAGCTGAAAGCTTGATGGGCTCCTCAATTTAAATCCTTCGAGGGCATCCACCCTGTCCTCATATAGGCCCATAACAACACTGAGTTGTTGCCTGACTTCCTTGCACTCCTTACGTCGTGCACACACACACACAAAGACATTCCCTTGGCAATATCATGTCCCGTTCCTGATTGATCCACAAACATCAAACAAGCAGTGCATTTCAATAGACTGTGATTCAGAGGACAACCCCCCCCCTTCTCCTCTGAGCCACAGCACTTCCGCTAGTTTGAGCCTTTTGCTTTGCTGTTCTGGTCTGAGTCATGATTTCTATTCAAGTTCAATAAAATTCCAATACAAAATATAATCCTTAATCTATATCCCAATGCAGTTATAACACTATATATATGTATTTCAGTATCGAATATTATCTCCGATTTACGTTATATGACTTTCTTATCCCCTGTCAACTTATATGTATTAATTTATGATGTTACGTTTGTAATAACTAGGTCACTATATTTATTTAGTTAAAAAAGTACAATTCAGTTGACAATGAAATTTAATTAGATTAATAAATTTTACTGATTAATTGATACTACTATACTCGCTATCTAGTTTTTCATTAAACCTTACACTATCTAGTTTTCTGCTAAATTTACACTAGCACACGTATCTTATAACAATGGCAGCAAGTTACAAACGGTTAATCTATGGACACGAGGTATTATTTACTTTCCAAATTGTGCTGTCTAAATTCAAATTAAACCACAGAGCATGACTAGGTCTATAAGCTACTTATAGAAAATAAGTTAATGTAACATTTAAGTCAATAAAGCGGCTAAGTATAATTAAAAATGTTTTGTTCGCGGGAGCTGCAAAACCTGTCCACACGTAGATTTGATACTCTTACCGATACTAAGTAATAACCTACAAAATCTCTGTCTAAATTCAATTTAAATTAAAGTATTGTTACTAGGAATATAAAGAAACTCTAAAATGTAAATTAATATTCCAATTTAAGTCAATAAAAAAGCAAAAACTTCTCTATTTGCTGGAGCCACAAAAACTTCGCCTGTTCACATGTACTCTCGCACCCACTCTCGAATGGGTTGTTTTCCATTCAGATTATTACTATATTTAATACCACTCATATACCATGTGAAATTAATAATATAGTTTATTAATATCATATATATATATACATACAGAGTGTCTCAAAAATATTGGTACAAACGTTTAGGGGAGGTAGGTAACATCTAAAGGAATGTGAATCGCATAGGAACCAATAACCGGAAACATCTCATGGGAAAGTAGTAGCAGAGACACAAGAAGCAGAAATGAAACAAGACAGTAATTAGTGGCAAACATTTATTTGACATAATATTAACAATGGAGTACGAGATGGATGCATTTCATGATGTTACAACAGATGCTCGAAGGTTCCACCATGAGACGCGATGCATGTGTGACACCGATGCAGCATGGATTGGCGGACACGGTCAAACACACCTGGAGTTTCTTTGACAGTAGCAGCAGCACAGACGAGTCTCGCCACGAGATCCATTTCCATTTCTACGGGCGATTCATACATGATAGATTCGAGGGTCCCCCACAGAAAGAAATCAAGGCTCGATAAATCAGGTGAGCATGGGGGCCAGGCAACAGGTCCACCACGGCTAATCCATCAACTCACAAAACACCTGTTCAAATGGTCACGAACACACCTTCCATAATGGGCAGGCGCCCCATCATGTTGAAACCAAATGTTGCATCTCACATTTGCTGGAACATCGTCAAGTAACCCTGGTAGAACTCATTCAAAGAAAGATCCGATATTTAGCAGAGTTCATGCAGGTTGGTAACAGGTATGGGCCGACTAAGCAGCCACCGACCATACCTGCCCACACATTTATTGTGAAGCAATGTTATGCCGCATGGGGGGCGCACACCGTGAGGGTTGTAGTGAGCCCACACATGAGCATTGTGCTGATTGAATAAGCCTTCTCAAGTGAAATAAGCCTCATCCGTGAACAAAACATAGGCTGGAAAATTCAAGTCTTGAACACTTCCTTGGAGAAACCACTGCGCAAAAGCCACACGTGCAGGATGATCTTGGGGGGAGCAGTAACTGAACCCTTTGGAGATGAAAGGGGTGTAAGGAATTGTCATGCTAGACACGCTGTACACTGTAACGAGACACTCCTAAGGCAGAGGCAATGGCACGTGTGCTGGTAGTAGGATTATTCTGGATGGCATTCAACACACTTTCTTCCATGGCGGGAGTTGGCGTTGAACGTGGTCTGCCCACAGTACTCCTGTTGCCTCTAAATGACCCATAATCGCACAAATTTTGATGCACACTCGCAAACAAACTGTGGTCCGGTACATGATACATGTCTGTCTGGGAAGCGTTCTCCATAAATTCGTTGAGCAGCTCGTCCATTGCCCTTTGCTAATCCATACACTAGGTGCATGTCTGCCAGTTCACACTTCATATATCGATGCATGCTCTTCGTGCGGCGACTACTGCGCCGTCTACTGACTTACGTTGACATTTCCAGTTATGGGTTCCTATGCGATTCACATTCCTTTAAATGTTACTTACCTCCGCTAAACGTTTGTACCAATATTTTTGAGACACCCTGTATATATATATTATTAATATATAGTTTAGGCGATAGTTTAATGAACTATATTATTAATTTCATGTGGTATAAGAGTGTTTTCATCATTGTTTTCATTGTGCAAAACAAAAGTGGTCTGGAGATTTTGTTTTTACTTGCCAGTAATTTGTATAATTTTCTGCAGCTGCCAGTAAACAATTTTTCTTGAAATTTTGTATTGTTATAAGGTCAAATATGTATCAAAGATGATATTACAACCATATGAATTTTAAAGAACAGTTCGTTATGAGTAGTGCACAAATTTTTTTTAACATTTACATGCAATGCACAACTGAAACAGTTTTCTCTTTGACATGATTTTGGTAGTTTATAATGTAGTTACCATAGATAATTTTCTATTGGTACAATAATTTTCTAATACTTCAAAAATACATATTCAGAAAAGATTCTAAAATTATATCTTTTCCAAAAAACAATTTAGGAATTGTAGTGCACACTTTTTTATTTTTTTATATATTTATTTTTATTTTATCTTATTATTGTTTGCAGGTAATGTAAAAATTGGTTCTAAAAATTTTTTTAAATTATTTTCTATTTGACACTAGTTTTTGGTTATTTACTCTGGGTATGTCAGTAGATATGTAAATCGAAGTTTTATTATTGGATCAAATGCACATACTGAAGGTTGAGAGTGTACTTCAAAAAATAAATAAAACCTTTTAAATAGTTCTTAATGCTATATGCAATGTAAGATATGGATGTAGACTTTCATCTTCTGTTGTATCATCTGGAATGATACAACAGAAGATGAAATAAACTTGCTTTCTTGTATCATGTGCCTTTACTAATGCAGACGTTAACGGAAATCACATTCAGATAAGTCAGTTCTCCAATGAAATGCAAATATATCTTTACACATAACCAAAATAAAGAAAAAAGAAACAAACTAAAAGATGTTGGGGAAAACAAATATGTTTGAAACATAGGAAGCCTTGCATTTCAATTAAACTCATGGGAAAATAATGGAGTCCATTGTTAAAGCAGTCATGCAGGAACATCTTGACAGAATGCAATTATGCTAGAGTCACAGCATGAATTTGTTAAGGAGCAATCTTGTTTTACCAGACTGATTCGATATTCTGATGCAGTAACAAAGGAACTGGATGCAAAAAGTAATTTTGATATCATATACTTGATTTCGAGAAAGTGTTTGATACTGTTGCACATAAAAGACTGCTGTACAAATTCGAGCGGTGTGGCATTAAGGGCAAGTTACTGCTGTGGATAAAGGGATGGTTGAGTGAGAGAAGACAGAGTGGTTGTTATTAATAGACACTGCTCTTCATGAACTAATGTTATTAGTGGTTCCCCCAGGGCTCAGTGCTGGGCCCATTGTTGTTTTCTTCTTTACTTATATAAACATTAGAAAGAATGGGATGAATCAAATTGGTCTACTCAATATGAATAGTTTGACTGTGGAGGATCCTGCTCTGGTTGCTGACAAACTGAATGAGTATTTTGCATCTACCTTCACACATGAGGAATTCTTTATGGAACGGGATGCCAGAAGTTTATCATTCTCTAAAAGGGAGTTAAATGATTTTGCAATAACTCAGAGGAAAGAGTGTTGAAGTTAAACATATGAAAGGCACCTGAGTGGATGGAATCTATCCAATTATATTAAGGGAGGCAGCAAAAGAAGTAAACAAAAATTCAGTCATGATTATTAGAGCATCCTTGCTTCGAGAGACAGCCCCATTGACTAGAGATGTGCAAATGTATCCCCAATTCACAAAGGGGAATCAAAAGAACTATATGGTTAATTTTAGGCCTGATATCATAACTTCTGTTTCAGGGAAAATAAAGAAGCCACTGGTTAAAGAAGCAATGCAGGACCATCTAGACAGGAGTGTAGTTATACTTCATTCACAGCATGGGTTTGTCTTGGGACAACCTTGTGTGACCAATTTTATTGGATACTATGATGCATTAGGCACCTCCGTAGCCAGGTGGGAAGGAGCAGCAGTGCATAGCACACGCTTCTTGATTAGACCGGGGTTTGAGCCCGTCACCACCAAATATGGAGGATGCGGAAATGTCAGAGAATGACCACCGCATATCCCGGAGCAATATGGCCTTGGTTGCTAATGCTCCTGAAAACCAAATAACAATAACAATAACTATGATGCAGTAACAAAGGAACTAGATGCAAAATATAATTTTGATATCGTATACATGGATTTCAGAAAAGATTTTGATACTGTTGCTCATAAGTCTGCTGTACAAATTGGTGCACTGTGGCATTAACGGCACATTTCTGCTATGAATAAAGGGATGGTGGTCGAGTGGGAGAAGACAGAGAGTGGTAATCGGTGGACATGGGAGTAATTGTGCAGTCAGATATGAAGTTTTCTGAGCAATGCAGACAGGCTGCCAGGGCAGGTCATGGGGTTTTGTCAATGATATATAGGAATTTTGCTAGCAGGGAAAAGGAGGTGCTTATCCCTCTGTATAAGGCAATGGGAGGTGCTTATCCCTCTGTATAAGGCAATGGTTAGGCCACGCCTTGAGTACTGCGTACAGGTCTGGAGGCCTCATTTTAGGAATGATGTAGATTTACTTGAGCGTGTACAGAGAAGGGCAACAAGATTGGTGAGGGGAATGAAGGGATCCTCTTACCAAGAGAGGCTTAAGTTCTGCAAATTGCAGTGGCTGGAGACTAGGCACCTGCGCAGTGATCTGATTGAGGTGTATAAGGCCTTGAATGGGTTGAGCACGCTGAATTCTGATGGGATCCTTCCACTTGTTCAGATTACGAACCTAAGGGGGCATAAATTCAAATTAAGAAAAGACAGATGTAGAATAGATGTGCGGGAATTTGCCTTTAGCCAGCGGGTGGTTAATTGCTGGAACAAACTTCCATCTGTCGTTGTGGAAGTTGATAGATTGAATAAATTTAAGGAGGAACTGGACGGTCATTTGGAGGGAATGGTGTGATTTTTTTTTTTTTTTTTTTTTGGCTGATGCTGCATAAGCTCATACACTTGCTTTCTTGCATCACATGCCACTACTACTACTACATTTCTCCAAATATCCAAACTTCTAACGGTATGTGCTGTAAATAAATTTAGTAAACATTATATAGTTCTTGATACTTTTCATAGAGTGACTTATTTCCATTTGTTTTGCAACCTTCATTCTTATTTATAGAAAGAGGAAATTTGTGTGGCTATTCATTATGAATGAATTTATGAACTGATGCTATTCTACCACATGTTAATGTTTATAATAAATGTGACAGTAAATAGCTACAAGAGAATATGCAATAAGTACCACTATATTAGTACTTAAAGCATTTGTTGACTTTTCTGCCAATTCTTGTAGAAGCCTAAAATTTCCAATTGAATCACTAATCAAAACAAAGAAACATAAAAAAAAAAAAAAAAAGAGGAAAAGTCAACTGTCTCTCTTTGTCCTCTTTTCTTTGTATTGATCAGTGACTTAATCAGAAAATTTTCCCCTGAGGAGATAAGACACTGACATGTCTTATCTCCTCAGGCCTTGTGACTTTCCTCTGAGGAAAATCACAAGATGCTGATGACTGCCAAAAGAAAAATTCTATCATTCATACCTTCCCTGGCACCAAAAAGTGCCTAGCCAATACTGCTTTGAACTTTACCAAACTATCAACTCAACCACTGTTGCAGGAGATTCATTCCAGTGATCCATAACATGCTGCCCAAAAGTAAACCATGAGATCCAGTTTTCTGTTACTTCCCAAAATTTTGTATTTGTGTCTCCCCTGATGCTATTCTCTTCTGCTAATGAAAATGTACCTACCTTGTTCATTTTACTTATTCCCTTCAGGGCCTTATATACCTCTGTCAGGTCCTCCTAAGATGTCTAATTGCCAGGCTTTGCACTCTGCACTTTTTAGGCCATTCTTCGTATGGACATTGATTAGCACCCTTTACCAATCTGGTTACTCATCTCTAAACTCTTTCTAGAAGCTCAATGTCTTTTTCAAGTATTATCTCCAGCCTGAACACAATATTCTAAATGCAGTCTTACCATTTCCTCGTACAAAAGGAAGAAGACATCCTTTTCCCCTACTTGTGAAGGTCCTATATATATATCACAGACAAGACACCATTTTCCTTCCTTGCTACCTGGTTACATTGCTTGGAAAATTTCGTGTTTGACTGTACGGTAGGGCCCCAAAATCTGATAGCAGTTCATTCCACAAAACCCATTGTATGTTGAAAATATTGTAAGTTGAAACCAATAATACATTGATTTCCTGTAATTCTTTCTAAACTCTTGGCAGGCGACCCAACAACACATAAAATAGGTATTCCTTACATGTTATACTTGATATGTACATTAAAAATGAGTGTTTTATAAAGATTATTTAATACATAGTTATAAAACATCTTAAAATAAAAAAACAAACAGTAAATTAGCATTTACCTTAGACTTGAAGTGCAGGGCTGATGAAATTAATAGTGACATAGTAGTGGTGGTGGGATTAGATCAGACGTCAGCTATCTTTTCAGTCTTTTGTCGCTACTGGCAAAGAAACTGTCAAATGTGGACTGTTTTTAACGACTTTTTTGTAGCTTTCTAAAGTAAGAAATGACTCCATCTTCAATTTTGCACATTATGAGTTCAATGTTTTAATATTGGGGTGTTTTGTTTTTTTTTACCACTTAACATAAATGCTCCCAACAAGAAATGACAGTCTTCAGTTTACATGTTTTGGGTGTCCTCTTCCTCTCCAGTATCACTCTTCATAATTCTCTCCAACTCTTGTAGCTCCTCTGTCATTAGCTTACGCCCATGAGCATTGATATGGTCCTCCACATCCTCTTTGTCAGCCTCCAGACCCATTGATTTACCAAGAGTGACAATATCATTTGTCAAAGCACCATCATCTTCAAATCAGTCCAAGTTATGGATGATTAAAGGCCAGATGATTTTCCAGGCTGAATTTAAGCATCTGGTGGAAGAATCATTCCAAGAACTTACGATTAGCCTCACACAGTCCAGGATGTTGAACTTCGACCTCCAAAATCTTTGTGGGTGACGGTAATTTCAACGGAGGTCACTGCAAAGCAACTTGCCAACATTTCCTTGGTTCATTAGTTGAAGAAGAGGAGTGGTGTTAGATAGCAAAAATTTGACTTGCCCAATGTCAAATTGTGCCTCAAGAGATTGAACAAGGTTGGGATCACGGCCTGGCGCATTAGCCAGCAGGAGCAGTGTCTTCACAGGAAGCTTATGTTTCTCAAGGTAACTCTTCACTGAAGGAAAGAAAACTTCACGCACCCATTGACGACATCTTGTAATTCAGGTCTTCTTATTGCTGTGCCAAAATACTCTCCCAGCATGCCTTTGTTGACGTTTTATACCCTAGGTTTTATACCAGCAAAGGCTTCAGCTTAAAATCTCCAGAGGAATTGGCACCAACAGGAGAGTGAGCCTATCTTCCATAGGCTTATGTCCAAGTAAACTAGTCTCATCCTTAGTGATGAATATTCTCCTGGGCATTTGCTTCCAGAAGAAGCTGGTTTCATATAATTGACAAAAATACACTCTGCTTACACACTTATACACAAGCGCATCAAACAGAAGATAAAGAAACTGTTCAATATACTATAACATGCGGGAATGTTGTGTTGAACAATAACAAAGATGCTAATTGGTTGAGAATAATTGTACAAATGATGTTTTACATGCCACGCCTCTGAAAATTTCCACCAGTGCATCATTCCAGTTATATCGGAAAGCCATCGGTCCTTAAAATAAAAAATCGTATGGAAGGTAAATAGGTTCCTGAGAATATCGGATATCTATGTCATCGGAAGTCAAGGCTCCACTGTATCGTAACCCTAGGTCTTTTAACTTTAAACTCTACTTCCCATAGCTTGTAACTCCTGGATTTCTGTCACTTAGGTACAGAACCTTACATTTCAATGTATTGAACTTCAGTTGTCATTTTTCAGACCATTTGTGCAACCAATCTAAGTCATTTTGAAACAGAATGGCCTGGTTTTGGTCATTAACCACCCTCCCTATCTTTAAATCATCAAAAAAATTTGACAACTTCCCCCTCACTCTCCCATCAATGTCATTAAGGAAGATAAGAAACAGAAGTGGTCCCAACACTGATCCCTTAGGGACTCCACTTGCTACACTGATCCACCCTGATGTATGCCAGTTTCTGACTACTCCCTGTCTCCTGTCTTTTAGCCACCCATGATCCAATGAAGAAACTTGCCATCAATCTCAGTTTGCTTTAATTTATATAATAGCTTTTCATGGGAAATCATATTAAAGCTTTGCTGAAGTCAAGGTAAATTAAATAAAATTAAAGTTGTTTCTTGCATCCAGTGTTTTATAATTTCATCATAATAATTAACCTAGATTGGTGAGGCAAACCATCTTCCCCTCACACACCCATGCTGTGATCTATTAAGGATACCACTCCTATTAAGATGACCCTCTATATCATATCCTTAATCAGAAACTCCATGATCTTACCCACCACTGAAGTCAAACTCAGTGGTTTATAGTTATCCATCACATCTTTTGCACCTCTTTGCACATAAAGGAGACATAAGGTTTCTCCAGTGCAGGGGAATCTCCCTGGAGTCTAATGATGATCTCATTAACATCCTCAGTGGGTTGAAGCACTCACATGCAGCCCTTTTTTAGTATGATTGAATGTAAACCATCCATTCCTGGAGCCTTTCCTTCACTCAGTTTCAGTAGTTTACTCTATATACTCTTTTCCAAGCTTGATATATCACTTAATTTACAGAAGTCTAGCTCCTTGTCACCAAGGCTCCGGGTGCCAAGCGTTATTGTGATCGAGCGATTCTTTGAGCAATTTACAGAGCGTCTTCTCAGTGTGACAGATCTTGTTAATTTTCGAAAGTTTTTCTTACGTTTAAGGTAATTTACCATTAACTTATTCTTACGATTTGTAAGTAAGTTTAAGAAAGGAAAACCACCTTTCTTTTCTTTTCCTTAAAACTAACAAACTAACTTACACCACTTGGTCACTCTAGCGGCACTGCTCCTGCCTCCCCGTGGTGGGGCCGGTAACCTTGGCAGAAAAGGTTCTCTGCCAAGGGCTAAAAGGAGCTAACATGGTTCACGAAGTCCGTAATCCATCTGTTGAACTTCATGCCTCAACTTATTCAAGGACAGACCAAACTGACTTTGACAGTTCCCATCCCAAGAGACAAAGAACAGAAGGATCCAAAAAGGAAACACCACTGTTTCTTATTATATATTCTCAAACAAGTCAACAAGTAGGTGCACTTTCTCCATTTCTTATCCAGAAATGTCTCGAGAATGCTACTGGGCCACCTAAAATGGTGAAAAGACTCCGCTCTGGAGATCTACTTATAGAGACAACGAATAGCAGGCACTCTGAAGCCCTGCAAAGAATTTCAAAATTCGCGAATATTCCTGTCACAGTAACTCCACATTCCACCTTAAATTCATCTAAAGGAGTGCTGTCTGAATGGGACTTAATAAATGTTACCGAAAAGGAATTAGTCCAAGAGCTACAAGACCAAAACGTTGTACAGGCAAAGCGAATTAAAATCAAGAAAGACGGTGAATTAGTTCCCACTCGCAGTGTTATACTGACCTTTTCTACACCAATCCTTCCAGCTACAGTTAAGGCTGGATATCTGAACTGCCATATTCAACCTTATATCCCCAATCCTCTCAGGTGCTTCAAGTGCCAAAAATTTGGCCATGCTCAAACAGTGTAGAGGGGTTTCAATGTGCCCCAACTGTGGATCTAAGGAACACACACAAACAGACTGCCCAGCACAAACATCAGTATGTCCAAACTGTAAAGGTAACCATCCAGCTTACTCGAAAATCTGTGAAACCTGGAAAACTGGAAAGAAGATTCAAAAGTACAAAATAGAAAACAAAGTGACTTACCAAGAAGCAAGGAAACAAGTTGTATTCTCAGTACCGAAACTCACATATGCAGCCGCAACACAAAAACACAAATCGGAAGGAACTCAAACTGAAGTGTCCATACCACCAGCTACATCCATGTCCGACTGGGCACGAGCTGTCCTAGCGAGTCTGCTGGAGTCCCCTAAAGAACATGTAAAAGACCAAGCAAATAATACCCCAGTCACCGTACCACCAACTATTACTCCATCACACTCAGATACTGAGAGTAGGAGAAATATTAAACCTCAAAAGATTCTAACCGCAGATATGGAAATCGACAACAAAATTCATAACGATGAAACAGTTTTAGAAATACATGCTGAAGAAGACATGGATACTGCACGACCCACTTTCCCGAGAAAAGATAAAATAAAATTGGAACGCCATAAACAGATTGGATCTAAAAAACAGTCAGAAACACCTACTCCAAAAACTAAATAATGGATCAGTTCATTCAATGGAATTGTAGAGGCCTCCGTAGCTACATAGACGATATTCACGATTTGATAAATCAGCATCATCCAGTAGGCATCTGTCTACAAGAAACGAATCTTTCTCCGCAAGGGACACTTTCAGTTAAAAACTATACAATATTCAGGCATAACAGGATCTCTCCACATGGTGGTGTAGCTATACGGATTGATAGTAAAATCCCTTCCAGACGTATACCCCTACAAACCACTTTAGAAGTTGTTGCAGTACGCCTTGCTCTTGGTAAAACGCTTACACTTGTATCAATATATATCTCACCAAATCAGAACTGCTCGATAAATGAACTAAATGACCTTATCCTACAACTACCCTCTCCGTTCTGCCTGTTGTGCGATTTTAATGCGCATCACCAGTTATGGGGATCTTTGCAGACAGACAATCGGGGGCGCACGATAGAGGCTTTTCTTATAAAGAATAATCCCACTCTGCTTAACACAGGCTCCCACACCTATGTCCATTTTCCAACAGGCTCAACCTCTGCTATAGACCTGTCGATATGCTCACCCACATTATTTCCAGACTTCGATTGGAGAGTCTCAGAGAACCCATTAAATAGTGATCATTTTCCTATAATCTGTAAGCTCTGCACAAGGACAAACTTACCAGTAAGCAGTCGATCTAAATGGAAATTCTCAAAAGCTGACTGGAATAAATATGCATCTAGTATTACACTAGAGGATGATATTATCCAACATCACTCCATAGATAACGCCATTAAACATATCACAGAACAAATGTTGACAGCTGCTGCTACTACCATTCCTCAAACTTCAAATAAAGGATCCAAACACAAAAACTATTGGTGGAATTCAGCATGTAACACTGCTAAGAGAGAGAAGAACAAGGCGTGGAATCAGTTTCGAAAGAATCCAACCACTGCTAATCTCATTATATACAAGAAACTAAAAGCCCATGCCCGCTATACCCGGCGAAAAGCTAAAAAGGAATCTTGGATTCGTTTTGCTTCATCTGTCACTAAAGACACAAGTGCAGGACTAATCTGGCGGAAAATAAGATGCCTTACTGGTAAGTTTCCATCAATTCCTTCCCCAATCATCTTCTATAAATGACAGGAGATAACCCTTCCAGAGGATATTGCAAACATCCTCGCAGAATCTTTTGCTCACCATTCTGCCTCAACCGCATATGATCCAACTTTCCTAAAAGCCAAAACAATAACTGAAAAATATAAAATAAATTTCGGAATGAAGTCAGCCCTCTCTTATAATAAACCACTAACCATGTATGAATTAGAAGAATCCTTAAAAAATTCAGCCAATAGTGCACCTGGTCCAGACGGCATATACTACCTAATGTTAAAGAATCTAAATGAAGGCACACGTTACTCCCTCCCAAAACTTTTCAATTGAATATTTGTTGCAAATTATTTTCCTATTTCCTGGAGACATTCTGTTGTTCTACCCATTCCAAAACCAGGAAAAGACCAATCAGACCCACATAATTATAGACCAATCTCACTTACTAGCTGTCTGGGTAAGACTCTGGAAAAAATGGTACACAGTCGCCTCACCTGGTATCTTGAAACTCAAACTACTATGAACAACGATCAGTTTGGATTTCGTAAAAACAGGTCTACCCTAGATCTTATGATTAAGGCTGAGGCAAATGTGCGAAATGCATTCATAAAGAACGAACATTTGGTCATGGTGAGCTTAGATATAGAGAAAGTTTTTGAAACCACGTGGCGTCATGGCATCCTTCGTGACTTACATGCTCTAGGACTAAGGGGGCATTTACCATCATTAATTCAGAGCTTTCTCAAATATTTAACCTTTCAGGTTCGTTTTCAAAGTTCACTCTCGAAAATCTGCATACAGGAGGAAGTAGTCCCACAAGGGTCAGTCCTCAGTGCCACACTCTTCGCAGTTAGAATACACACTTTAACAGTAGCCATCCCGAATTCAGTAGAAACTTATCTTTATGCTGACGATCTCACTATATCCAGTCACTCGCAAAATATGTTCTCCATTGAAAGGAAACTCCAACTGTCAATAAACAAAACACAATCATGGATGTTACAAAATGGCTACCGACTATCACCTCAGAAAACGTTTGCTATACACTTCTGCAAGAAATGAAAACTGCACCCTGATCCTGAATTGCGCCTGGGAAATCATGCTATTCCAGTCAATGACAATATTAAATTCCTAGGTTTAATATTGGACAAGAAATTAAACTTCCTGAAACACATACAGCATGTACGAACTATTTGTTTGGAAAAAATGAATATCCTTAGAGTTCTTTCTGCAATATCCTGGGGAGCTGACCGATACCCCCTTCTTCACTTATATAAAACCATAATCCGATCCAGACTAGACTATGGTGCACCTGTATATGACTCAGCTGGAAAGTCAGCATTACAGTCCCTAAATACCATTCAACATAATGCACTTAGAATAGCTTTAGGTGCCTTCCGAACATCTCCAGTGCATAGTCTATATATTGACGCACATGAACCTCCATTATCCTTAAGGAGTCAGATGCTGCTGCTTACGTACGCTGCAAAACTTCGGAGTATGCCCTCACATCCTATCTGTCCTATCATCCTATCTTACCTCTTTAACCCGTCTTTCATAAATTTCTACAGGAATAAATCAAATGAAAATAAACCTGCTGGAATCAGATTGAAGTATGTTGCTCAGTATTGGAGTGTCCCACTCGACAATATCCACCAAGATACCGCAGAAATAGAGCCTCCATGGTCCACTTTTAAAACTTTATGTGATGACTTTTTTCGAAAATGGGGAAAACAGGCGCTGAACAATGAAAATATACAGCAGCTACATTTAGCTCATGCATCAGCAAACAAACACTGTCTGCAAATATATACTGATGGATCCAAATCTGATACAGATGTGGGTGCTGCAGTAGTTCTTCCCACTTGTGCAATCTCTCAAAAACTTTTCCCAAGTTGCAGTATTTACACCGCTGAACTTCATGCAATAAAAATGACTATCGAACACATCAAAAACAGGTCTAATGAAGAGATAATAATCTATACCGATTCCTTGAATGCAGTAACCTCTTTACAACATAAATGTCCGAAATCTCACCTTATCCTGAAAGAAATCAGAGCAGAGTTAATTAATCTCACAGAGCATAACACAGACGTAAGATTCTGCTGGATTCCCGGGCATGCTGGAATCCAGGGAAATGAAAAAGCAGATCAAGCAGCAAAAAATCCAATCAACCCAGTGTCTTCACTTGCCTCGATTCCTTTATGGACTGTAAGCTCATCATAAAACAGTTATGTATTGACCAATGGACATCAGCATGGCAGCAACAGACCCATAACAAACTTTTCCAAATAAAGCAAAAGCCACAATACTGGAAATCTAGTTCGCGATTAAACAGACGAGAAGAGATTGTACTTGCAAGGACACGCATTGGCCAGTCCCATCTGACCCACCTCCATTTGTTGACAGGGGATGAACCTCCTCACTGTCGTCATTGTTCTGCCCTACTTACAGTGAAACACATTCTCCTCGAGTGTCCCTACAATCATGCTGCTCGACTAACAAATTTTAAATCGGTTTTAACTCAAAACAATTCATTAGAGAAGAACCATATTCTCAGTGATGACGCAAATTTATCCGATTTGTTTAATTTTTTAAAACAAATTCATTTATATGAACTTATCTGACATATGACTGGAAAAAAAAAATATATATATCTATATCATTTGCAGAATTACTGTGACAGGCACAATTTGGCCTTAGTTGCCCTTGTGCCAATAAACTTCCATTAAACCAACCAACCTTGTCACCAATTCCCTATGTTTCAAATGGTCTTTCAACTATAAAGATCATTGCAAAGTACCTGTTCAATTTGTCTGTTACTTCTGCTGGGCTTTCTGTGGCTTTTCCAGTTTAAGGGGCCTAACTAATTCAGTCTCTTCCTTCGTGTATTCATGTAAGAAAAGGACTCTTTGTCTTCATATTTAGCTCTCTTCAGAAGCAAAAATGAAGGAACAACAAATTTAATAATAGAATATATAGGATGGCTGAGAACATTAGGTAGAGAATGCTGAATTAGAGATGTCTCTTATGACATGATGTCAGCAGTTTGAGAAAGGCAGATTTGTAATCCTTGTTTTTGCACATTGTGCACGTGAACAAGGTAAAGGGTTTGTAATGTAATGCTCATTTATTAAAATATTTATCGTAGTGTATAAAGGTGTAAAAATAGTTTTTTTTTTGGTTTTTTGAACGAGTTGGGATTTCCCCCCCCCTTTTTGGTAGATATCCAAAGAAATCTCTATATTCTTGTATAGTTTAGCCATTCTAATACTAATAATAAGATATATGAAGTTTTAGATTGAAGGACTGGCATCCTAAATGTTTCAGGCTACATCATTGGCTACCCTGTTGACATGCTTAGTTTTGTTAGAGTGTTTTTCTCCATTCTGGGTTCTGGTGTATTGGCAGTATACCTCCGAGTCGTATCCCTGTCTCTTCCCCTCCCCCTCTAATATGCAGAATAATTTGAAAAGTCAATAAATGCATATATTAAGAGATTTGATGTGACTATACCTTGATTGATAATTGTAATAGATAGAAAAGTCACAGAAGCTATTTTGATATGCAGCTTTTGCAACAAGAATGAAAAGACATCTTTTGATAATTTTCACACCAAATTTTGAGTCTTAAGTATCTAAAAATACATGATTTTCATTCTTGTGAAAAGACATATTTAATCTTGTGAACTTTGGGGCTTTATGCCCTCTTGCTATTGCTCAAACAACACACAAACACATAAGGGGACATAAAGCCTCATACATTGAGCAAACAAGTTTCCTGAGAAGTGACCACAGATTTTGAATGACAGACAGTCTAAATTACACTGCTTCAAGACAGTGAGGTGTACAATTTAGTTTCTGAATAGTGTCAGATATCTGAGGCATAAAAGTGGTCAAAGAAATGTAAACAACCAAAAATGCTGTATAAAATACATTGAAAAAT